>NC_067434.1:20367678-20687400 GCF_009764475.1 Pristis pectinata
GAGGTACCGAAAGTCTTGAGGGTGACTAATGTTGTGCCTTTACTTAAGAAGAGCTGCAAGAACAAGCCAAGGAACCAGTGAGCCCAACATCAGCGGTGGGAAAGTTACTGGAGGGGATTCTGAGAGACAGGATCTGTCTGCATTTGGAAAGGCAAGGACTGAACAGGGATATTCAGCATGGCTTATTGCATGGGAAATCACATTTCACAAATGTTATCGTTTTGTTTTAAGAGAAGACCTAGAGGAGTGATGAGGCAGGGCAGTAGATGTTGTCTACATGGACTTTAACAAGGACTATTGGCAAGGTCCTGCATAGTAGACTGGTCCAGAAAGTTAGATCCCATGGGATCCAGAGTGAGCTAGGCAATTGGATACAATATTGCTTGTGGGAAGGAGTCAGATGGTAATAGAAGGTTGTTTTTCAGATTGGAGGCTGTGACCAGTGGTATGCCACAGGGATCAGTGCTGGGCCCCATTATTTGTCATATATATTAATGATTTGGATGATAATGCAGATGGTATGTTAGTAAGTTAGTGGATGACACCAAAATTGGTGCTGTGGTGGACAATGTAGAAGGTTGTCTAAGGTTACAACAGGATCTACTGGGAAAGTGAGCAATGGAATGACAGATGGAATTTAACTCAGACAAGTGAGACATTTTGGGAAGTTAAACCAGGGCAGGACTTACACAGTGAATGACAGGGCCTTGGGCATGCTGTAGGACAGAGATACAAGTACATAGCTCCCTGAAAGTGGCAACACAGGTAGACAAGGTGATGAAGCAGGCATATGGCACGCTTGCCTTCATCAGGTGAGGTATTGAGTACAAGAGCTGGGACGTCATTACACAGCTGTACAAGATGTTGGTGAGACTGCACCTGGAATATTGTGTGCAGTTCTGGTCACCATACTATAGGAAGGGTGTGATTAAGCTAGAGAGGTGCAGAAAAAATTCACAAGGATGTTCCCCAGATAGAAGAGCTTGAGTTATAAGGAGAGGCTGCATAAGCTGGGACTATTTTCCCTGGAGCGAAGGAGGCTGAAGGGTGACCTAATAGAGGTTTATAAAAAGGTGAATGGTCAGAGTCTTTTTCCCAGGGTAGGGGAGTCTAAAACGAGAGTATGGGTTTAAGGTGAGAGGGGAAGATTTAAAGGGGACCTGAGGGGCAAGTTTTTCCACACAGAGGGTAGTGGGTATATGGAATTAGCTGCCAGAGGAAGTGGTAGAGGTGGGTACAATTACAGTGCTTAAAAGACATTTGGACAGCTACACAGATAGGAAAGGTTTAGAGGGACATGGGCCAAATGCTGGCGAATGGGACTAGCTCAAATAGACAGCTTGGTCAGCATGGTTGAATTGGGCTGAAGGGCCTGTTTCCATGCTGTATAACTCTAGGAATGTAAATTGGGACTGATGTTTTACAGCAGAGGGAAAGCTGACTTACAGTTCAAACATTAAGCTGCAAACTACAACATCTTTCGCACCTTTACTGTGGAACATTCCAAGGAACTTCACAGAGATGTTGTCAAAATCTGAGACCAAATCTCTAACCACCTGCTCAGCAGATGTAAAGTAAAACCACTGATGTTAGTTAAAGAGCTGACTGTTTAGCCTCATATCCAGGATGACATTTCTCCCTTGCTGAGACCACCAAATAAAATTAATTGATCACTTATCTCATTTGTTCCTTGCAAGAACCATGCTGAGGGATAAATCAGTCGTCACATCTGCCAGTAAGTAAGTAGCAGTTTGCGAAGCACCATAAGATACGTTGTGAGTGTAGTGTTTCAGTACCCAGTTTCACTGTGGGTTTATCACAGTGACTTACATTGATTTGACCAGCGTTTGGTGACTGAGTTCTGATGGTTAACTTTTCCCATAAGCAAAATTAAATGTCTGGATTTTCTTTCCCACAACTGCCTCTGTTTTGCATTCATGTATATCACCAATAATGACATTACGAGTTGGTGATTCTCTTTTTAAGCTTCTTCATGTGTTGTGTATGTCACTGGCAAGGTCCACGTCTGTTGTCTGTGCCCTCACTACCCATGAGAAGGTGGTGGTAGTGAGCTGTTGTCTTGAACCACTGCAGTTTGAGGTTTCTACCATATTGCTATTGGAAGGGACATCTAGGAACTGGACCCAGCACAACTAACACATGGCAATATTATTCCAAGCCAGGATGACGTGTGACTAGGTAGGCAAAGATATTCCCAATCATTGCTGTCCTGATCCTTTCACAGGTAGAAAGAGGTGCTGTTGAACTATATATTTATCCTATTATCATTCAGCCTTTGACTTTACATCTGGGTCCTCAAAAGCCACCGAGAAAACTCGACCATCTCTAGACCTCTGATGGATTAACATTTCTATGACCTTCCTCTCCCCTACTGATGTCAGATACCCACTCACTACTATTTCCAGATACCACCAAGGACTGATGTGACAAATGTCCATGAAGACCTTATTCCAGAATGAAATACAAGTCTTGCTTTTGTTACCAGAGCTCATTATAGAAATGCCAACACAATGATGCAAAGCTCAGAACTTCAAGTAAAAAAGGCAACCCAAACATAAGCTCAATGAGCAGGGACATTGCCCATTTCACTGGGGAAAGAAACAGATGTCACCAAAATTTAGACTGTGTGGTGTTGAGAACCAACATAGCTAATTATCAAATGAACAAAAAAGGTGCAATTGCTGGAAATCTGAAATAAAAACAGAAGATGCTGCAGATACTCAACAGATTAGGGAGGGAATGTGTGTGATAGACTGGAGACTACAGTTGTCCACATGATTCATTTTGATGCCACCCAAAAAGAGGAAAATGAATGCTTATGATTCCCTTTGTTCTCTTCACCCCCCCTCCTTCTCTGCAACTTCAATGTACTTGTTTTCACACGTTTCCAATTCCGACTAGTCACTGACCTGAAACACTAACACTGTTTATCACTCTCCACAGATGCTGTCTGACCCGCCGAGTCCCAGCATTTTTTGTTTTAAGCTTCCAATTATCATTGCTTTCTTTCACTATCGATGGTGCTCCTAAGGATTCTTTTTCATCTGCATCAACACCTTTCTGGAGTTGTGCACTATGCTGATGGTAAACGCACAGGCAATATTAAATCACATGTACATTCAAATAGACAAGGGCAACGATCTACATCCAGGAAAAAGAGCTTCAAGATAATTTATCATATTACAAAGCAAAGTGAAAGTAGGGGTCTTGATTGCTAGGGAGCAGTGAGATATAGTCTGAGGATACTGGTCACCTCACTATAGGAAGGATGTTGAGGCTTTAGAGAGGGTGCAGAGGAGGTTTACTAGGATGCTGCCTGGATTAGAGGGCAGCTATTGTGGGGGGGGGGGGGGGGGGTGGATGGACAAACCTGGGCTCTTTTCTCTGGAGCAACGGAGGCTGAGGGGTGATCTGTTGGAAGTGTATAAATTGAGGGGCATAGATAGGGTGGACAAGCAATATCTTTTTCCCATTATTGAGCGATCCAATACCAGAGGGCATGCACTTAAGGTAAAAAGGGGTAGGTTCAGAACAAACGTGAGGGGTAGATTTTTTTACTCAGAGAGTGGTGGATGCCTGGAATGCGTTGTCTGATAGGCTGGTGGAGGCAAATTCATTGGGGGCTTTAAGAGGGGCTTGGATGGGCACATGAATGAGAGGAAAATAGAGGGATATGGGCATTCTGTAGGTAGGAGGTATGTAGCTATGTCGGCACAACATAGAACACTACAGCACGGTACAGAACCTTCGGCCCACAATGTTGTGCCGACATTTTATCCTGCTCTATTTAACCTTCCCTCCCACATAGACACATGAATGATAGAAAAATAGGGGGCTATCTAAGAGTCTCTTAAATGTCCCTAATGTATCTGCCCCCACAACCTCTGCCGGCAGTGCGTTCCACGCACCCACCACTCTCTGTGTAAAAAACTTACCCCTGACATCCCCCTCTATACCTTCCTCCAATCACCTTAAAATTATGTCCCTCGTATTAGCCATTGTCGCCAAAGAGGCCTGTTCTGTGCTGTACTGTTCTATGATACAGCTAATAGAAATCATTGGTAACAAGCATACACCAGCCTTCAGTCAATATCTACTATATCCTATGTTAATAGTCAGGTGATATTTACTTAGACATCTTGTAACTAACCACGGCATTTATACAAATCCTGATTGGGATTTATACAAAGTGTGTATATATTCTAAACCTATCCCCCAACTCCTCCAAGACCAGTTCCAACCCTATTTCTCCAGCACACTTCTTACATTATATCTCCCCCTTTATACTTCCTCCTCTTCCCCTGCCAAAAAGCAACCTTCAAGAACTCCACCCAGACATGAATAGCCAGAGAAAGGAAACATTGACAATCACATTTCAGTGTATTTATTGACAACAGTGCATCAGTGAAAGGTGAAGGTGGACGAAAGCCAACTTGCCTGTACAGTGGGAAGTATTTATTCAGAAAATAGTGACTGTCCAAAGAGTAAAGGATACAAACTACAGCAACATCTCTCAATAAAAGCAGAGTAATTTCTCCAGAAAAATGTCAGGGATGGAGGGAAGTTACTTGTAAATTAAGTACACAAGATCAATCGACTTCAGTTCCAACAGACTGATGGTGGAACTACCCAATCATCTCCAGTCTGGCTGGCTGGAGAGCAGTAACTCTAGCTACCAGCATAAATAACAGGTAAAGATGATATAAGCTGTTTCCTGATAAGGGACATACTTCACAGTCACTGAAACACCTTCTGCATACTATTGGCAAGTATGTTCCATTATGTCTTTTCCCTAGTACCAGGAATGAGAAATTAGGAGTACTTTTACGATCTGAACAAATGCATACACTAGAAAGTTACATCGGCAATACCTTAGGTGGAATCAACAGGCACAATTTCAAATGTGGATCGTTTCCAACCCCACCAGCAACCCAACCCAAATATCCCGATGAATGACGATTTTATGTTCCCGTCAAATACCTGCAAAACACAGCTACCTCTGGCATAACAAACTGATTTTGTTCATCACCTTCAAGCTAATTAAAACAATGAATTATTAATGAGATGGATGCACCACAGATGAATGGCTAATGATAAAACAAAATTGAAAAACAATTGGCTGTACAAGAACTTGACAAACAATGCACTACCCTATAAACTCTGTGTGATTAAAAAGCATTTAATGAAGTTTGGGCCAGTCTCTGACAGGTTTAAACATTGAAACAATAGGCAGAGGTGTCATGTTCTATGACAACCAGCACATAGATCGTTTCCAGAGCCACTCTGAAATTCAAACAACGTCCTGCAGACGTGAAATCAGTGAGAATTAATGTTCACTGCCAAACTAATGGAATGCGCAAAAGGCGTAATCTCTACCTCTTCTGTAATTCAAACAGCAGTCACTCCTTGTTAGCTTATTCTCTTTGGGGCAGTTACCACTGATTTACGCAGGATGAAATATATTCATCATAAAAGCATAAAAACTTAGGGCACAGAAGGAGGCCATGAACCCATTGATTCCAGGTCACCCAAAAGTGGATTTTAAATTAATCCCAGCTCTCGTTCTGTGGCCTCTGCAGATTGTGGCTCTTCAACTTCTCATTTTAAACGTGCTGAGGGTTTCTTCCTTCACCTTCTAGACTCCAACTACTCATTATTGAAGTGATTTTATCTCAGCTGTCCTCCAGTCCTTTCTACCAATCAACTCATCGACATCCCTGAGTTACTACCCTCGCTGCTTAGGGAAAATAAGTTATTTCTGCAAACCCTGTCTGGGCCTCTAACAAGTTGACACAGCTCAACAAAATCACCCCTCAATATCCTTTGTTCCATGAAGACAAGTCTGTCTCTGCTCATAATTATAAGTGTCCAGCCCTGGTAGCATTCTCATTAATCTCCTCTCCACCCTCTACAGTCCTTTCACATCTTCCCTGTAAACATGGTGACTAGATCTCTACAAAGTACTCCAGGTGTGGTCTATACAGTGTTTATACAGTTTTAGGAATAAGGAAATGGACAGTTGACATTTTGGATCGAGACCCTTCATCTGATTGGTCTCGACCCAAAATGTGATTGTCTATTTCCCTCCATAGATGCTGCCTGACCCGCTGAGTTCCTCCAGCATCTTGTGTGTAGCTCCAGATCCCAGCACCTGCACTCTCTTGTGCCTCCACTTTGCGTCTAGCTGGATTCCATCACCCACACCTTGATCTGGAGTTACGTTCTGTGGCTGAGAGTATTGTGTTCTTCTTCCCCACTCTTTGGCCTCTCTTTCAGCCTGTCCAGCTCAGCAACATTTCATATTTATCACAGCTTAGACCTGTTGCACTTATAAAACATCTTCCTTAACATTTTCAGCACATAGAAAATGTAATAGAGGCATCAAAAACTACAGCATATAGGTTCAGGATAAGCGGGAAGAGTTTAGAGGGGATCCAAGGAAGAACTTATTTACCCAAAGGTGTTGGAATATTGAACACACTGCCTGTGTGGATGGTGAGAGCAGGTACGCTCATAACATTTGAGTAGTATCCAGACAAGCACTTGAATTGCCAAGGCATACAAGGCTACGGACCAGCTGCTGGTAAATGGCATCAGCATGGATAGATAACCAATGGTTAGCCTGGTCATGGTGGGTTGAAGAGCCTGTTTCTATGCTGTACAACTCTATGGCTCTACAGACTGGAACATCTTGTCTCAACAGTTGTACTGGTGAGTCTAATCTGTGATAAATATGAAAATGTTGCTGAGCTGGACAGGCTGAAATAGAGGCCAAAGAATGGAAGAGGATCACAATACTCTCACCCACAGACTTAACTCCAGATCAAGGTGTGGGTGATGGAATCCAACTGGACACAAAAGGGAGACACAAGAGACTGCAGATGTTGGGATCTGGAGCTACACACAAGATGCTGGAGGAACTCAACGGGTCAGGCAGCATCTATGGAGAGAAATGGACAGTCGACATTTCGGGTCAAGACCAGTCCAGATGAAGAGTCTCAACCCAAAACGTCAACTGTCTATTTCCCTCCATAGATGCTTGCCTGACCCGCCTGAGTTAGACACAAAGTGGAAGCATTAAAGAAGAATAAAGAAGAACCGGCCCTGAAGAACAAAACATAGTGGCTTGAGTTGAAAGTGAACAATGCAATGAGACAACAACATGAGCACTGCAGGCAGTGCTGGGTGAAGGACCACAGCAAATCAGAAAATAGAAGTAGGGTATGAAAACAGATGCAACACCCCAAAC
The DNA here is from genome assembly GCF_009764475.1 of Pristis pectinata. Taxonomy (NCBI): domain Eukaryota; kingdom Metazoa; phylum Chordata; class Chondrichthyes; order Rhinopristiformes; family Pristidae; genus Pristis; species Pristis pectinata. The sequence goes on from NC_067434.1 coordinate 20,374,949, forward strand.
TAATGACGAGCAGCATGGGATGATCTCAGGGGAGATGTTCTACAAACCTTCAAGGTCCTTGAGGGAAAATTGCAAATCAAACCTGGTGAGGTGATCGACACAATCACACTCCAGAATCTAGTGACACAACTGAATCTTCAAAAGGAGGAAGGCAGACAGTGGTTTCTGCGCAATGTATCGAGGCAAGCAAAATAAAAGATAATAAAAAAAGCTTTCATTTATTCTTGAGGTGCAGTCACTGTTGTCAAAATTACAGCAACCAGTTACTGCAAAACAAGCTCCTGCAAACAGACGTGTCATAGTTAACAGAAAATCTGTTTTTTCAGTGGTGTTGGTTGAGAGGTTAATATTGGCCAGGACCATGGGGAGAACTCTGTGCTTCTTCAAAATGGCAGCCAAGGATCTCAATATTAAACCGAGAACAGACCAGATCTTAAGTTAACATCTCATCTTAAAATGGCACAACCCTCCCTCAGCGGTGAACTGGTGTGTCAGCCTTGATTTTGTGCTCAATTCTCTAAAGGTCAATAATTAGCAGCAAATTTGAAAACTAAACTCCATCCATTCTATGGGTAACTCTGATATTTTTGGCTTTTCCAAATATTTTTTTTACTCAGATTATATCCTTGGGATATTTTTCTTCATTGAAGCCTTTAAATAGATGCAACTTGTTTATGTGCAGTCACGCGATTCAGAAACCATCTGTGTCTACTGTAGAAAACAAAACACCCCTCTTCTGAGCTCTGTCAAGCAAGCGAAAATGTACCCAAATTTCTGTGCTTTTCATTGGGCTGAAGAGCGTCGAGATTTCGATCCTGTATTTGTGCGCGTGCTTCATCTACAGGAATAGAGTGAGCCCACCACGAGCAAGGGTTGGGAAAGTGAGAGACACTTGTGGCTACATGCTAACTTCTCTCCTCCCCTTTTCCGCATTTCGCAGAAACTGTTCCCTTCCCGACTCCCTGGTCACCTCTTCCATTCCACCAACCACGCCACTTACTGCACCACGCTCCCTTGAAACTGCAGGTGATGTAACATTTGTCCTTTCACCCCTTCCCTTCCCACCATCCAGGGACCAAAGAGTCTATGGCTAACACGAGGGGACATAACTGTAAGGTGATGGAGGAAGGTATAAGGGGGATGTCAGGGGTGTCTTTTTTTTACACAGAGAGTGGTGGGTGCGTGGAACGCACTGCCTGCAGAGGTTGTGGGGCAGATACGTTAGGGACATTTAAGAGACTCTTAGATAGACACATGAATGATAGAAAATAGGGGCTATGTGTGAGGGAAGGGTTAGATAGATCTTAGAGCAGGATAAAATGTCGGCACAACATTGTGGGCCGAAGCGCCTGTACTGTGCTGTAGTGTTCTATGTACTTCCCAGGTGAAGCAGTGATCCACTTGCACTTCTTCCAATCTAGTGTACGGCATTCAGTGTGCACGATGTGGTCTCCTCTACTTTGGAGTAGCTAAACGCAGATTGGGTGATCGCTGTGCAGAACTACGGTGTTCTGTTGGCAGGGGTGACCCTGAGCTTCCCGTTCACGGCCACTTTAATTCCTCATCCCACTCCATTCTGACCTATCAGTCTATGGCCTCCTGTATTGTCACAGTGAAGCCCAATGAAAGCTTGAGAAACAGCATCTCATCTTCCATCTGGGCACGTTGTCGCCTTCTGCACTCAATACTGAATTCTACAACTTCAGGTAACTTGACTTCTTGGTCTGCATCAGTCATCCAGTGATATTAGCTCAGTCTTTTTTTCCCCTCCCTTTTCTCTCTCTGAGAGTGGAGGACGTGCCCAGCCTGACCTGCCAGGTTTGTCTTCCGCTATGCATTTTTGCAACTCCCAGAGTCAATTGTCTATCCTTCCCTTTCTTCCAGTCCAGATGAAGGATCTTGACCCAAAACGTCGACTGTCCATTTCCCTCCCTCGATGCTGCCTGACCCGCTAAGTTCCTCCAGCACCTCTTTTGTGTTGCCCCAGATTCCAGCATCTGCAGACTCTTGTGTCATCATTTGTCTATGTTCTTTTATCTATGTTCTCACCCTCTAACTGCTCCCATTCCTCATTGTCCAGATGTTTACAGCTTTTTCCATGGTCCCCCTGGTTTTACCCTATCAGAGACATTCCCCATCCCGCCACCCTCCCCGCAGCTTAACAAGCTTCTTTTGTTTCCTTCCCAGTTCTGAAGGGTTTCTGACCTGAAACATGACCTGCTTCTCTCTCCACAGATGTAGCCTGACCTGCTGAGTTTTTTTTTCCAGCATTTTCTGTTTTTACTGCCCAAACAGGAGTATCTTAGGTGGGAGAAATGAGAGAAGTGGGGCAGGAGAGGGAAAGTGGACGGGTGGAGGGGTCTTTAGGATGGCATTTCCAGAGCTTTCAAATTTGGAGAGGTTGTTTCCAGTAGTGGGAGAGTCTAAGACCAGAGGACACAGCCTCAGAATAGAAGGATGTCCCTTTAGAACTGAGATGAGGAGGAATTTCTTTAGCCAGAGGGTGGTGAATCTGTGGAATTCATTGCCACAGACGGCTGTGGAGGCCAAGGCATTGGGTATATTTAAAACGGTGGTTGATAGTTCTTAATTAATAAGGGCATCAAAGGTTACGGGGAGAAGGCAGGAGAATGGGGATGAGAGAGAAAAATAAATCAGCCATGATCGAATGGTGGAGCAGACTCGATGGGCCCAATGGCCTAATTCTGCTCCTATGTCTTATGGTCCAATGTTGGGAGCAGCAGGCACCAATAGTGAGACGGTGGAGACGGGGATGGAGGTGAACAAAATCAGAAGGGTGTGGTGATCTCCGAGGGTTATAGTAGATTAGAGAGAGCAAGGGCTGGGTTCATGGAGGAATTTGAAAATAAAAGCAAGAATTTCCTTATCAGTGTGTTGCTCAGATTGGAACAAGAGCAGGTCAGAAGCCCCTGGCTGGTGGCCCAACGGGACTTGGTGGATAAGGTGCAGAGAGTCCTGCACCCTCATACGCATTTTCCCCAGGCTGCTTCTCAGTAGAAGATGTCATCATCACCATTTTAAGAAAAGAGCATCAACTTGTTTGGGCAAGTAGAAAGGACAGGATAAGCAGAAAATCACTATCATCACAGCATTAAGAAGTGCAAATGGTCTCATGACGCACTTCAATATGATTCGCGTAGTCGCACAGTGCATCAGCTCTGTGTTCTTGAGAACAGTGCCACTTAATGCAGCAAAAGAATTTAAACAGATATTTGGTCCTAATTCATAAAGTCCATTAACGTATTGCTGAGATGCTAAATGACTGTTTATATGGTTGCTATTGTAACACTCATGATTAAGTTACATAATTTTTCACTGAATGGTATTTTGTTGCCTCCTGGCAAAAACTCTTTCAAAGTCAACAATTCGTGCTGCTATCCTCAGAGGTTCCATTTATTGTTTAAAGAGAGAAAAATTCACAGCCTGCAGCAGCTGTGCTGTAACCTTAATAGCAGATTAGGTGGAAATGGCCAATAATAATGGATCATAACTGTTGTCAATAAAATCTCCGCAAGATTACAACCCAAGGTCTCGTTTTTGTGTGTCACGTCTGCTATCTTTACTACCCAACGTACCAGAGGGCATGTTATTATATTTAAACTTGCCAGCTTTCAGAGGAACAACTTCAAGAATGTTGTGGGCGAACAAGTGTGTATGCATACCCATAATCTCTGGGACAGTTACATAATGATTTTTGAGAGCCTTGGCTTGCCTGCACATGGTAATACGTTCCTGTACACACTCTGGCTTCAGCGTTCATTTGTAGCCTTGAACCTCTGACCTCTGTGGTCTCCCAGCTGATATCTGGCAGCTCCTTTGTCATTTAGTTTGTTGTTTCCCCAAGGGTTTTAAACCATGCAGTTGGAGCCTCACCAAATCATTTCTTCAAATGCTTACCCTCATAAGGTTACTCAAGGTCACTCACCAGTCGATTGAAATCTGCATGAGTCAATCCAGTGACAAGAGGTCCCATTCAGAAACAAGAACAGTCTGGTAAACCTCAACGTGCAATTCTCCCCCACACTCAACAAATAAAACTTTCGCTACTACCAGCAGGTAGGAGGTGCAGGAGCCTGAAGACTCACACTCAACAATTCAGGAACAGTTTCTTCCCCTTCACCATCAGATTTCTGAATGGTCCATGAATCCATGAACACTACCTCACTATTCCTCTTTTGCATGATTTATTTATTTTTGTTACTTATAGTAACAATTGGGCAGGCACGGTAGTGTAGTGGTTAGCATAACGCTTTACAGCGCCAGCGACCAGGTTCAATTCCGGCCACTGTCTGTAAGGAGTTTGTACGTTCTCCCCTTGCCTGCGTGGGTTTCCTCTGGGTGCTCCGGTTTCCTCCCACATCTCAAAGATGTACAGGTTAGGAGCTGTGGGCATGCTATGTTGGCACCGGAAGAGTGGTGACACTTGTGGGCTGCCCCCAGAACACTCGATGCAAAAAGATGTATTTCACTGTGTGTTTCAATGTACATGTGACTAATAAAGATATCTTACAGTAATTTTTATGTCTTGCACTGTACTGCTGCCGCAGAACAACAAATTTCACGACATATGTCAGTGATGATAAACCGGATTCTGATGTGACAAATGGAACAGGATCTGACAGCTGAGGAGACCTCTCCTCAGGTGGCACAGTGACACAGCTAATAGAATTACCGCCTCACAGCTCCAGCGATCCGGGTTCAATCCTGACCTCGGGTGCTGTGTGGAGTTTGCACTTTCTCCGTGGCCGTGTGGGTTTTCCGAGTGCCCCAGTTTCCTCCCATGTCCCAAAGACGTATGGATTGGGAGATGAATTGGCCACTGTAAATTGCCACTGGTGTGTAGATGGGTGGTAGAATCTGGGAGGAGTCAATGGGAATGTGGGGAATATAAAATGCGATCAGTGTAGGACCTGTGTAAATGGGTGCTTGATGGTTGATGTGGATTTGGTGAGCCAAAGAACCTGTTTCCATGCGATATCACTCCATGACCAACAGGCTCTCCCTTTCCAGGTATTAATTTATAGTACACCATGAATTAGATTGGTAAGAAAAATATTTAAATGATTACATACAGAAAATCATGAGAAGTGAAATCTTCCATCAAGATCAGACTCACTGAAGTACCCGGAAATTGTTAGCCAGAAGCAAGTTACAGTCAGTCACTTTATACCACCACACCTGTCAGTCACTCCTACCCAACCCTCACAGACCCTCCCTTTCATTCTCTTCTCACCCCCAAATCCTACCACATCTCTCTCTGCATCATGAAACTTCTTTCATCTCCGACTCATCACAGCTTGACATATTAACTCTCTCCTTCTTCCCAGAAGCTGTCTGGTCTGTTGAGTATGTCCAGCATTCTCTGGTTTCACCATAGTCATGAGTTAGCAGCTCCTGGTCCAGCTCTCTCCAGGATAATCCGTCAGCGGGGACATTGTCCGGTTGCTGCAGAGAGAAATGAGTGGATTCTTCCACCTCCACCATCACCATCACCAGCCTCCTCTTCCCTTCCCTTCCCCATTTACACAGCATAATTTTCCTTCCTAATCCACATCACAGTGTAAAAGTCAGGAAGACATGTTGCAGCTGCAAAAAACTTTCATTAGGCCACATTTGGCGTATTAAACCATAAGATATTGGAGCAGAATTAGGCCATTCGGCCCATTGAGTCTGCTCCACCATTCAATTGTGGCTCATGTTTTTTTTTCTCAACCTCATTCTCCCCATAACCCTTAACCCCCTTACCAATCAAGAACCTATCAATCCCTGCCTTAAATACACCCAATGACTTGGCCTCCAGAGCTCTCCACGGCAACGAATTCCACAGATCCACCACCCTCTGGCTGAAGAAATTCCTCCTCACCTCAGTTCCAAATGGACGTCCTTTTATACTGAGGCTGTGCCCTCAGATCCTAGACTCTCCTACTAATGAAAACATACTCTCCACGTCCACTCTATTGTGGGCAGTTCTGGTTGCCCCATTACAGGAAGGATGTGGAATCTTTGGAGAGGGTGCAGAAGAGGTTCACCAGGATATTGTCTGGATTAGAGAGTAATAAGGAGAGGTGGGACAAACGTGGGTTGTTTTCTCTGGGCATTGACAGCTGAGGGGGGACCCAATAGAAATTTAAAAAATTAAGAGAGGCATAAACAGTGTAGGCAGTCAGACCCCTTTACCCAGAGTTAAAATGTCAAATACTAGAGGACAGGGGAGTGGTGGGTGCCTGGAATGCGTTTCCAGGGGCGGTGGTGGAAGCAGATACAATAGGGATTATTAACAGGCACAGGAACGTGCAGGGAATGGAGGGATACGGATGATGTGCAGGCAGATGGGATGAGATTTGGTGTCTCGGTCAGCACAGACATTGTGGGCCGAAGGGCCTGTCCCTGTGCTATCACAAGATCTGCTGCACAGTTCTGCAAGAAGTGACAACACTGAACACAAAAATGGGGTTTTGGTCACTTTTTGCCTTTTCAAGGATTAAGTGTCCTTATCACCACATGCATTATGAGCTTTGAACAAAATAAGACATCATAATAATGCAAGGAGAGGAGCTGGAGAAGGCCACTTGACCCTCCCCCCCCAAGCTTGCTCTGCCATTCAACAAGATCAGGCCCCACTACCCATCTCTCGATTTCTCCAATATCTTCTAAAAATATAAAAATAAAGGCAGCAGCCTGTTGGCACCGAATGGGGAGCAGCAGACAGGAAGGAGGGAGATCGAGTTAAATGTGTAGATGGTCACTCCTCGTCACGCATGTGGGCGTGGTCACAGCCGTGGGCCTGGTCTCACACCCGGTCACACCTATGGGCCTGGTCTCACACCTGTGGGCCTGGTCTCACCCCCGGCCACACCTGCGGGCCTGGTCTCACCCCCGGCCACACCTGCGGGCCTGGTCTCACCCCCGGCCACACCTGCGGGCCTGGTCTCACCCCCGGCCACACCTGTGGCCTGTCAGATGTTTCCAGCTGTGGGCCCGGTCTCACACCCGCTCCCAGCTATGGACCTGCTTACACCTGATGATGAAAAATCCGCTTCTTCCCAAGAAAACAAAACAATCAAAAGTAACGTGACTGAGAGTCAGCCAGACTGGGGAAATGGGACGGAGGAGCTAGAAAATAACATCTTTGAAGCAGCATCGACTGCAGTCTGATGACACAGCCAGACCCTGCTTTACAACAAACCACAGGGCATAAATTGAGCAGAATCAGCCTGACAAATCAACAGGTTTGGTTTAATTAAACAGAGAAGGTTTAATTTCTACTTATAAAGTGACTTATTCCGAGTTCCCCAATGGTGCGGCTGATGCCACACTCAATGTCTGCCTCTGCCTCATGGGTCGGATTGTAACGGACACAGTCCCTGTCTGGACTCGACGCCACACTTGCCTTTTCCAGGTGCTGAGGTCCAATCGAGCTGACCCTCTGTACCTGAGAGGTGAGAGTATTTCACTGAGATCTCACCCACAATCAACCCTGGCAGTGGTAAGCTTGTTTCTAGTAGTCAGATGTATTTAAAGACAATTCAATAGGCTTATATAGTCCTTTAACAAATAAATTGAATTAAAATGCCTGAAAATATTTACAAATAATTGAATATATTTTTTTAAAAATTCAGAATAAAGTAAAATAACTTCAGCTACACCCATCTTCTTCCACAGGGTTGGTGACCATACTTAGGTGGGTGGGTCACTGCTGGTACACCAGCCCTCCCCTAGGATGAAGCTGAGGGCCAGGTGCAAAGTGCATGCAGGCCCTCTCTTCACCACTCCAGCACAAGGTTGAATCACGAATCTCTCGGCAGAGCAAGAGGTCGAAGGCACTGACCTCTGCTCCTGGCTCAAGCCCTGGCTCCAGCCTACCTCCAGCTGCTGCCTTTGGTTGTGCCAACACAGATGTCCAGTGGTTCCTTGTCGAACAGCTGGATGTCAGTCAACTGATTTTGGACCCAATGGGTTGGTTTCAGTCAAGCCTGAGGAGAAAGCACTGAGAGCTTGGTCTTGACCAGCTGAGGGCAGAGTCAAGCACCAGCTACAAACTGCTTCCTCCATCCCAACCCTGTCCAACACAGGATTAACCAACTGGCAGCCACCATCACTGCTCGGACATGAATAGAGCAAGATATCAGATGATAACTTGCGTTAATCCATCAACAGCAACCATGGATGGGAGGCAGAGAAACCTGACAGCAAAAGTAAATTAATTTACACTTCAATATAAAGATGTTCATGAGTAATAATGATGTCCTCAACCCTGAGTTCAGGTTGAACCTGCTTTCTTCAACTTCTAGTTTTTCTTGCAGAATATTTATAAACTTTATTCAGCCAATCAATTGAAGGTAGGAATGGTGTATGACCCAAGACAAACAGAAGACAGAGTCTATTTAAAAAGCAAAGGAGAAAGAACTGCTACAACTCCAAATAACACAGGCTAATTTCTCCACAAAAATTGTGTATTATTAAATATAAATTATTTGTCTAAAATCAATTCCAGTTGGCTATGCTTATGTGGGAAAGCTTGATAGACAGCAGAATTCTCCAATCATTTCCGTTCTTCACATCCTGTGCAGAACTTTGACCACTTTGCACTACAATGTGCTTTGGTTTTATTTTGTTATAATTGTGTATAAGTTATGTCTAATTTATGTTTATCTTGTGAATGTTGTGTATCTGATGCTCTGTGCCTGTGATGCTGCTACAAGTAAGTTTTTCATTGCACCTGTGCACACATGTACTGCCCATAAGACAATAAACTCGACTTTGACTTTGAGGACTTTTTCTTCACTTTAAGGTGCCAGCGTTAAATGCTCCAGTCACTAGAGACCATTTCTAGCAAACCATAACTAAAAAATAAATTACTTAAATCATTGGAAATAAAAGCAGACTATATCCACCATTTACTTTACAAATACATATTAATAAAACAATATTTCTAATAAAAGGAGCATCCTAAGTTTTAAATCAGAATTCCTATTGACTGCATTCACCTCCCAAATAACTCCAATATTGCACATATCTACCACAATACATAAATAGGGAACATGTCAATTTTGAGTTCAAGGACTTCACAGAAGAGATCAAAGCCTTGGCTGCATTGATAGCACCTGGATGTAAGTTCAAAGACCTTAAAAATGACATGCTTCAGACAGCAGTTTGTTCACTGCCTGTGACTCGGTGTTAATGGCTAGCTGCCCCAGTGTGATGTTGTTGAAAGTCTTTTCTCTTAACAGATGAACCAAGTAGATAAAGGTGTGTAGCAACGTCAAAAGTGAAAAGAACACACATGGTTGAAATCTGTTGATGCTGACCGCATGACCAGCTACATCCCATCACCTGATGCCCAACAGCCTATCTTCATTTTAATGCGGGCGGCAAGAAATGTGTCACACGGACCTGCTTCTGCTTAGCTGCGAGATTCAAGTTGCATGAGGGGAGTGCCAACAATGAACATTTAATGCTCCCACCTCCACAACATTCAGTGTTTCCCCAGCCACAATCCAAACCTTCACTATCTACATCCCTGTGCCCAAAGTGCTCTGTGAAGTTCCAGAGGGGGTAGTGATATCTGTGTTGTTATTCTGTGTGCTTGGGATTGGACTTGTACACATACAAATGGTCTAGAAAACCTACTGTGTGCACAACAGACCGTCACTGGTGTGTGTGTGTGTGTGTGTGTGTGTGTGTGTGTGTGTGTGTGTGTGTGTGTGTGCGCGCGCGCGCCTTACCCATCCATTGCCTTAATCAGCTGATCACTGTACTGCCCTCTGAACTGGCCTTCAAAGTCATGGAGATCTACAGGTTAATTGGCTCTTGTAAATTATCCCTTGGGGCATGTTAATGGAAAAAAGAATCGAAGTGATGTTGATGTGTGAGAGAAAATAAATTGCAGGGGTTCAGGGAAATAAGGAGAGGATTAATGGGATTGCTCTTCTGAGAGACAACATAAACCAGATGGGTCACATGGTCACCTTCTGTACCATTTTAAGTACAGATGTCACCAAGTTACAAACAGCTGACTTATGGACACCCGTTCATATGAACGAACTCCCATAATATTATTAAATTCAAACATCCAACAAACGTTAATTCCTATGAACAGCATAACTAGTTCATTCTCTCTCTCTACTTTCAGTAATTTCTTATCAGTCTCATGTGCTTTTGATGCCATTCATTACAAGACTGTGGAGGTATGGTTACCGTAGCAAGTGACTTTTGGGTATTGTTCAACTTACAAAGAAAATTGGCTTACGGACGTCTGTAAAAACAGAACCTGTTTGTAACTCAGGGACAACCTGTGTAGGATAAGTGGAAGGTGAGACACTCATTTCTGTTAAAGGGAGCTCGCCAGCACTTTCTGCTTCTATTCGTTCTGGGGATGTGGGAAGGAGAGGGGAGACCAAGAAAGATGTGAACTGTTTGGCCAAAACATTAAATAACCAGCAAACAACAAAAGATATTGGGGACCATCGTGGTCCGTTTCCCAGACCAGCAGTCAGAGCTCTGCACTATTGACTCAGGGGCAGAGTTTTGAATTCCAAGTAAATTAAACTTACTTCAGGTTAAATCAAAGTAATTAAATAAACCTTGAATGAACTGCAGGATTGTTGTAAAAATCCACTTGGTTCACTAATGTCCTTACATAGTCTGGATTCCTTGTGACTCCATTAAAAAAATGGTTTAATATAAGACTGAAGCGTTTAAGTATAGACGGAGATGATCGAACATGCTACGCACTGCCAAAGTCCTGGTACAGCAAAGATCATGCAAGGAATGCAACAAGTCAGTGTGGAATAACATGGGCTGTAACATTAGATCAGGATCCTAGAGTTTCAGCAGATTAGTTTTGGAGTCAGGAAATAGTTTCACGGACTCCACAGTCCCGAATTACACATCTCCCTTTGAGGGTAATCCCTGATAAAGTAATCAGCACATGGCCTCCATGGGCTAAATGATTGATTGCACACCTCCAGTGAAGAAGCTGTCTCCTTTGGGAGTGTGGTCCAGCAACAGGAGGGACAACAGTGGTCTTTGATGCACACCTTCTGATACACAATACGCACCCTCCTTTCAGAGTCACCAGGCCAGTGAAATCACTGTTGCTTTTATTTCCTATTTAGTCAAAAGCAACAATGAGTATTTATTGAAGCAACAATGAAATATTTATTGTCCTTTCTTGATTTTCCAAGATTCAGCCCCAAAGTGTGGACTTACATTCATGCGTCTGCAATAATTTTACTTTTACACAGATTCAGCAGAAATGGTGGTTATTCAGTCCAGAACCCTCACACTGGCTCTTTGAAAGCATTATCCAATTAACCCTGCTCCCCTGCTCATCCTCCAGTGCCCTGCAACCCAACTTGTTTTTGTTTGATGCCACTTAATTGCTCACATTCATCTGTGGTCAAGGCTGAAGTTTCAATACTGCGGCCCCCTCTTCCCAGGCAAGCGACAGTTTTGGACAGTATTTGCCAACACATTTTGATGAAAGATTTTTTGATTAAAAAAACACATGATGAAGTACAGAAGATGGGCTTAATCAGGTCTTATTGGGATCACCTTTGAATTTGCCCTCCCATGCTGAGAACTCGTGAATTCTGTCGGTGGCGATACTAGTCAATTCCATTGTACAATGTTACCCACAATAGTTGCTAGATATATATGGCTAATTGGGAATCCAAATGCAAGCAGCTGGATAGTTGTTTAAGAATTAAATTGTTATGTTTGCTTAAGCATATAAATCACCCAAGACACTGGAATTAACTCCAACACTTCTTCAAAAAAGTGTCATGGGGACTTTATTGACTACCTGAAGTAAGTGCTCAGCTGAAAGATAATATCTGTGGCTCTGCAGCATTCCCTCAGTATTTCTCCAAGTAGTCAGCCTAGACTTTAGGGTCCAAGTCTCTGGGGTGGGACTGAAACTCACAAAGGGTATACAAGTCCAGCAACGAAGTCACCAATAGTAAGTGGAGTCCTTGACCACTGATTCAGAGAAACAGTTTGGAATCCAAAGTCATACAATTCAATGACAGTTAGGGTCAGACAATAAATGTTGGACTGGCCCACATCAAGTGAATAAAGTATATAAACACAGAGTAATTGCTGTAACCTGGGCACTTGACGTCAAATCTCACTTACACAACCATGTATGCGCACTTTGGCCTTTGTGTATTTGTTGCTAAGATGCAGGGTGTAAAGCAAAGTATTGATCATTTGTTCTGTGCACTTTCCTCCTTTAGTTATTGATTACAGGCCATCTGCTAAAACAGACAGTTACAGGAGGGCTGTCACTATGGCCAATTCCACCAATCAGAATACTTTCTCCAGGCCTGTGGAGCAAAGAACAGAAGAACGAGAGCTCACCACTCTAACTCACTTTCCTGCCTGATTCCCAAATCCCAAAAAAACTATTGATCCCAGCCCCAAATACACTAAAAGTTTGTATAAAAGAAGACTTCTTATCTATCATATATAACCAACCTCTTATACAAAGACAATACAGGTGAACCAATAGCATGCAACCCCAACAGGTCATGGTAGAAGATATCTAGTTGCTTCTTATAAAACCAAAAAATCTGCAGATGTGGGAAATCTGAAACAAAAATAAAAATTGCTGAAAACATTCAGCAGGTCAGGTAGCATTTGTGAAAAGGAAAATAGTTAATATTTCAGCTTGAAGACCAAGGGTCCTAACACTGAAAAGTTAACTATTTCTCTTTCCATGGTTGCTTCTAACTCTGACACAGAGACAGGTGGTAGCGATATTTAATTGATGCAACCCAAATCCATTGTTACATCCCCAACCTGAAATTATACAGATGTGATCTAACTTTCCATTGGAGGGAGTCTCACCTCGCTTCATTTGGAATGACTTAGCATTAGATTTAACAGGATTTAACAATGGTGAACTACACAATGCTAAACCCTCCTCAAATGGTTAAGACAAAAGGATATACGAGCAGAATTAGGCCATTCAGCCCATCAAGTCTGCTCTGGTTAAGGTGAAGGAAGCTAAAAGACAAACAGGGAGGTCAAGGATCCAGAGGAGGAGAGAGAGGCAGGAAATAAAATCAATAGAAAATTTGTTTTCTCATATTTCAGGTTCTTGAACCGACCTGAAAAACCTTAACACAACCTCAGACGATATTTTTATCTCTCTCTCAATCTTGTACTAGTGTCATTATGTTTATTTTGTTGTTTATTTTGCACACACATAAGTAATGTATAATTTATGTTGATTTAAGTTTATGCTAACTTATGCTTGTCCTCATCTTGTAATGTACTGTGCTGCAAAAAGCTAACTTTCCTGGCATTTATACCCTGTGTATGTATGCCTAGGATAACAATACACTTGAACTTGCTTATGGCATAGAAGACTATTTGGCCCATTGAGTCCATGCCAGCCCTCAGTGCAATTGCCTCAGTCCCACATGTTTCCCTGTAACCTATTCTCTCTCACATGCCCATCAATTTGCCCGATTCTCCAAGAGAGAAAATAATACCCTCCCCCCAAAAAAAACAAAGTGAAAATATGAATAGCAGATGGGATTGCTTCAACAAGAGCTGGCACACATTCAGTGGGTTGAATGGCCAGCAACACAAGTGGAAATGTTCAACACCTGCACCAAGGAAACGCCATCAATCACCGTGGGGCAAGAACTACCACCATATGCTGTAACAATTCCACAACTTCACATCTGGTCAGCCAAAAAATATATAGATTCATATGTGCTCAGTTATTCTTCTAGATTATAAAATGTGCACCATAAACCAGGTTAGACAATGTTTAAATACATCCATTAATACTCCAATTGCTGCCATTTGTGTGCAGTTGCTTTTAGCTCTGAGCAACAGCAGGGATCATTAAGATGTTTACTGCCTCGGAGGCAGCACATGCACTGGTTTCCTTTTAATGAGTGTGACTGCTTTTTTCGACATTCTCTCATCTTCTGCGTCAGTGAGCTGAAGGTCCAGGGGAACGGGGGTTCTTGCAACGGGGGAATGGTAGGCTGCAACCATCAAAGGTCCACTTTATACCAGTCAGCTGTCGTGATGGAAGCCTCCAGACTCCTGCCCGAGGGAATGCAGTAAAACTTGCCAAAACAACATAATTAATTTCACGGACAAGGGACTTCATCTGTGTAGCTACGTAAACAATCTATCAGAGCTAAGAGTGATTAAACTGTTTCTAGATACAGATTCAGTTAGTTATGAATCCACCCCAGAAACCAAAGCAACGTCCACTCTGCCCTGAGCCACAACTAAGGCCAGGAACACACATTCGCAAAACATCAGGGACTCCTGCTCCACGTCTTCTGCCCCCTCTCCAAAGCCTCCATGTCCTTCCTACAGTGTGGTGACTAGAACTGTACACAATACTCCAAAAATATGGCCTAAACAAAGTTCAATACAGCTGTAACATGACTTTTATACTCACTGCCCTAACCAATGAATGTAAGAATGCTGTACCCTTTTCTTTACTACCCTATCCACTTTCAGGGATCCCCCAAGGTCCCTCTGTACATCAATGCTCCCAAGGGTCCTGCCATTTACTGTGTACTTTCCCCTTGCATTTGACCTCCCAAAATGCATGACCTCATACTTGTCTGGATTAAATTCCATCTGCCATTTCACTGCCTCAGTTTTCAACTGATCTATGCTCTGCCGTATCTGTTAGTAACCTACCCCATTACCCACAGCTCCATCAATTTTCATGTCATCTAAAACCTTACTAATCAGACTATCTGCATGTTCATCCATATCATTACATGTACATTATAAACAACAGAGGTCCCAGCACTGATCTTTGCAGAACACCACTGGTCACAGGCCTCCAGTCAGAGAAACAACCCGGCACCACTACCAATGGTCTCCTCTTTCTCAAACCAAGTTTGTGTCCATGTGACTTAATCTTCTGGACCAGCCGACCACTCCCTCCATTCTGACGTATACACCAACAGAGGTAGAATAAGGTCATAATAAGCAGTCTACTACAAGGTATAGTGAAACTACGATAATCTAGCCCGCTGGGACTTCTGAGATGCTGTACTAGCAGGTTTTCCAGATTATTGGAAGTTCCTCATATTAGCCAACACACTTATATTTCACCCATCCCTGGTGGATCTGCTCTCCCTTCCTCCCCGCGTCTGTTTATCACTATCTCTTACCTGCATCTACCTATCACCACCTTGTGCCCACTCTGCCTCCTCTCTTTTATCCACCTATCGCTGCTCTGCTTCCCACCCCCCCCCTCCCCTATATATCAGGCTTCCCTTTTTCCTACGTTCAGTCTTGAAGAAAGGTCTTGACCCAAAATGTTGACCGTCTGATTTTGTCCATGGATGCCGCCTGGCCTGCTGAGGTCCTCCAGTATCTTGTTGTTTTTTCAGCTGCATTTCACACATTACACAAAGGTATGATAAACTTTCCAGTGAACAGAGTGAGTTTAAAGGGAGCAGGAGACTGAGCCCTGATGAGTTATAAGGGAGCACAGGAAAAAGCCAGGTGACAAATCTGGAACCTGATCCACAGACCTGATCCCTTGCCAATACTCTAGACCCTGCTCCAGCTGCAAACCTACCCATGCTCTGACCCCGAGTGTTCCCAACCCTGAATCCAACCCTACATCCAGTCCACACACTCAATAACACACAACCAACTTTGCAAGTACATGGGTCTGTGGGTAACAAGGACCACGTCAAGGACGAATGAGCCAGATGCCGAACCACTGGGATTTCTGAACAACTGGACACCTGGTTATTGGTGTTTTACTTTACAATGGTGTTGTTACGGGCTTATGGTTCAGTGGTGGCACGTGATAGCTTTTATAATCACAAAGAGTGCACATGAATCCTAGAGGTGAGCTGATATATATAGTAAATATCAATAGAATGGTCTAAACTAGGCCATAATCTGAGATAAATGTCAGATCACTTGCCTTCTGTTTAATGACTCCATTGTGTCTATAACACTGTTTCTTCCCTCCTCTCTGTGTGCATGCCAAAAATATTTCTCTATCCTCTCAGCTATGAAGATGCACCTTCCAATTTTCACCAGAATGCTTCAGGGATCTTGACTAAGCAAGCACCACCAGCACGAGCACTGGATAAGGGAGTGATAAACTCACCCCAAATACATAGTGTACCCAAGGACTCAATATGGACAAATGTTCGACCTGAAACTGGGATCTTAAATCTGAACAGAGCAAACTACAAATACATGAAGTATAAGCTGGCTATGGTAGAATGGGAAGCTACTTTAAAAGATATGACAATAAACAAGGAATGACCAACTCTTGAAGAATTAGTACATGGATTAAGGGTATCTTAGGGGCAAAATAAAAATAATAGGATAAATGGATCAGCATCGGCATCAACCAAAGTTAGACACGGTGTTATATCACTGGAAATTATGTACAATGTCACCAAAACAAGTAGCAAGCCTAAGGATAGGGAGAATTTCAGAATTCAGTAGTGGAGGCAAGGAGGGACAGGGTAATGATATAGAAAATTAAAAGTAGAATACAAGAGTAGGCAAACAAGAAACATAAAAAACATTGCAAGAGTTTCTATAATTATGTAAACAAGAAAATATTAATATTGTGTGGAATGCACTGCAGGTAGAGGTGGTGGAGGCAGATACATTAGGGACATTTAAGAGACTCAGATAGCCAAATGAATGATAGAAAATGGAGGGCTATGTGAGAGGGAAGGGTTAGATAGATCTCAGATAAAATGTCGGCACAACATTGTGGGCCGAAGGGCCTGTACTGTGCTGTAATGTTCTATGTTCTCAACAGAAGTTAATGTGGGTCCCATGCAGACAGGGACAGGAGAAATTATATTGGGGAATAAAGAAATGGCAGAGAAATTCAACAAACATTTTGCATCTGTTTTCATGGAAGATACAGAAAAGTTTCAGGAAAGAATGGACTACAGAGCTAGCATTAGTTAAATGTTAATATTGAGGAAAATATTGGGACAGAAAGGCAATGAATGCCCAGAAATATGATCTGCATCCTGAAGCTCTGAGGGAGGTGGCTGTGAAGATAGTGGATGCACTGGTTGTCAACCTCCAAGATTCTAAAACACTTCCCATAGATTGGAAAGTAGCAAAGGTAACTCCACTATTTAAGCAGAGATAGAAAAACAAAACAAGGAATTATTTAATTAGTCTGATTCAGTATAGGGAAAGTGCTGGAACCCATTCTTAAACAAGTGGCAATACTGCACTTAAAGTAATAACAGGATTGGGCTGAGTCAACATGGTTATATGGAAGGACAATTTCACAAATGTGTTAGTGTTTTCTGAGCTTGTTGCTAACCAAATAGATGAGTGAACTAGTTGGTCTGGTATATTTGACTTTCTGAAGGCTTTGATAAGGTGCTGCACAAGAGATTATCAAACAAAATTAGAGTGCAGAGTTTTGGGGGTAATGTACTAGTGTGGATTAGGTTAACAGATAGAAAACAGGGAGCTGGAATCAATAGATGATTCTCAGGTTAGCAGGCCATGGATGTCTTACAGTCTATATCAATGATTTGGATGAGGGGATTAAGTGTAATATTTCCAAGTTTGCTGATGATACAAAACTAAGTACAAATATAGGCTGCGAAGAGCACTTAGAGAGGCTTCAGGGGATATAGATCAGATAAATGTATAGGAAAGGACATAGCAGAAGGAATATAATGTGGAAAATGTGAGGTCATCCACATTAGAAAGAATAGGAAGATGGAGTTTTTTTTAAATGGTGAGAGATTGAAAGGTGTTGGCGTTCAGAGGGACCCAAGTGTTCTTGAATGGATCACAAAATTAACATTCTGGTTCAGCAAGCAATTAGGAAGGCAAAAGGTAGGTACTTATTGCAAGAGGATTTGAGGACAGGACTCGATATATCTTGCTCCAATTATATAAGGCTCTAATGAGACTGCATCTTTAAGTCTGGACTACCCACCTAAGAAAAGATATACACTTGCAATAGAGAAGGTGCAGCCAAGATTCACTAGACTGACTCCTGGGACGGTGGATTTGTCATACAAAGAGAGATTAAGCAAACTGACCCTGTACCCTCGAGGAGTTTGGGAGGAATGAGAACTGATCTTATTGAAACATAGAAAATTTACACAGGGTGTAAGAAGATAGATGCAGAGTCGATAATTCCCCTGACTGGGACCAGGGATCACAGTTTCAAAATAAGGGCTTAGCCATTCAGGAATGAGTCTGGGGAAATAGTCATGGGGAACATCAGAATCAGGTTTATTATCACTAACATAATTTGTTGTTTTGGCGGCAGCAGTACAGTGCAAGCCATAAACGGCGGGGAGGGTTGTGCCCGTGATGGAGCTGGCTGAGTCTACAACATGGAAATGGCAGAGGAGTTAAACAGATATTTTGCATCAGTCTTTGAGTGAGTATATACTAGGAATATTCCATTAATACTGAATGACGTTGGGGAGAAATTAAACACCACCAGATAAATATTATGGAGCTAAAGGCTGATAAGTACCCTGGCCCAGATGTCTTATATCCCAAGATCACAAAAGTGGTGGCTACCAAGGTACTGGATGGATTAGTTGTACCTTCCAAAAATCCTTAGATTCTGGAACAGTGCCAGGGGATTGGAAAACTATCAATGTAATTCCCCTTATTCAAAAAAGGGAGGCAAAAAAAGGGTGACTGTAGGCTGATTAGTCTCGCATTTATTGTTGAAAAAGTGCTAGAATCAAATATTAAGTAATAGCAGCACATTTGGAAAATCATAATCTACTCAGAATCAGCTTGAGAGAGGAGATCATGTCTGACAAATTTATTAAGAGTTTTTGAGGAAGTCTCACCCAAAGTGGATAGAGGGGAATCAGTAGACTTCCCGAAGACATTCAACAAAGTGCCTCCCAAAACGTCAAGTCTCAAGATCAGAGGTCATGGAGGTTACATATCAGCAGAGGATTGGTTAACAGGCAGGAACAAGTGAGTAGCGACAAGGGTGTTATTTTCAGATTAACAACCTGTGACCAAGTGGGCAACTACAACAATCAGATGACTTGGAGGTAGGAAGGAAATGTACAGTAGCCAGTTTGCAGATGACACAAACATTGGTGGGAAGGCAAGTTGTGAGGAGGATACAAACATTTTACAGCTAGATACAGTATTGATAGATGGGGTGAATGGGCAGTAAGTTGGCAAATGAAATATAAATGGGGGAAAATGTGAAACTGTTCATTTTAGAAGGTAGAACAAAAGTATCACTTGAATGGTGAGAAACTGTGAAAGCTACAGCACAAAAGGGATTTGGGGGTTGGGGTGGTACCTTGTACATGAACACAAGAGTGCAGCAGATAATAGGCAAGGCTAATGCAATGTTAATCCTTATTTGAAAATAGTTGGAGAATAAAAGAGAGGAAGTTTATTGCAACTGCATAAGGCACAATTGAGACGTTATACAGCATACAATAACTAATTTTGTTTTTCCTGCAGAAGGAAAGATATTATTTTATTAGACATCAGGGTAATCCCAGATAATGTGAGGTCTGTTCCATGAAGAAAGATTAAACGTTGGAGTTTAGAAGACTGAGAGATGATCTTCTTAAAACAAGTAAATTCTTTGAGCGCTAGACAGGGAATTGCTGAGATGATGTTTTTTCTCTCATGGGAGAATCCAAAACAGAGGGCATGGTTTCAGAATAAGGCAACAACCATTTAAGATTGAGATGAGGAAGCAATTTCTTCTCTCAGAGGGGTTGGGAGTCTTTGGAACTCTTTGCCACAGAGAGCTGTGGAGGCAGAGTCTTGGACATAATTAAGGCTGACAAAGATATATTTCCAGTCAGAAAGGGAATTGATGGCAGGAGACTGGGTGAAGCAGGGAGACAGGATCAAGTGTGGAAAGAGGAGAGTGAATGGGCTTTTATCTCCCCCATCATGTGCAGGCAGCAAAACTCCAAGTGTGGTCATGCCAAAGCCATACGTGGCCAGTATATAATAGTTTTATAATTTACCATCTGAGGACGATAACCTTATTCCCTACTTTCTTGCAATTAGCATGTGCTTTGAGAGTTTGAATCATTTACCAAGCCATGAATTGCCCCAAGGTTTCCTTCCATGTTTCTGAGCCCAATGAGGGTTCCCCAACATTATTAACACATTCCTGGAGTTTCCCCAGGTACAAAGCACCACAGTACAGTTATCCTCTACACAGGAAATCTGTCATAAAGGCTCATTACTCTCCTTTCTAAATCTGATGGTAACCTATATTTTTTGTTCTAAATTTCCCAGCTCCTGGGTATGTTTTATGTGTCATCTGCCTAATGTGTGGATGGTTCCATTAATACTCTGACCCAAATCATTATTGAAGAGGCTCAGCATCAATGGTCCCTGAAGAGAATGCTACTGGCTTCACTGACAACCTGACCAGGTGCACTGTGGAAAGTGCCTACCTGTGAGCTTGGAACCTGTTAGCTACTGCACCCAGCATCTCGCTGCCAATCCAAACACATAGAGGACTGTTTGTTAATCGGTTGATGAGAGTGTCAAATCTCGTTGGCTGGAATCATGGTGAGACAATAAGGCACCAACCTGAATCACAAAAGATTGAAAGGGAGGGGTGGGGAAGTGGTGGTGGGTGGAGCAAGAGATGGTCTCAATTTCTTTCTGGTGATGTAAAATTCAGGGTTTGGATGGTATGGCCCTGGACTCTACAGGATGTGTTTTGAGTGCTCAGGGAATGGTAGTCCTGACTCCAATGGAGGAACAAATATGTAGGCAGATATCAGAGAGATGCAATAAAAATAGAGTTGTCATACTGGAGGATTCCAATTTCCCAAATATTAGAAGGGATTGCTAGGCGTTAAAGGCTCAGAGGGGGTGGAATTTTTGTGATGTGTCCAGGAGAGTTTTTGATGCAGTATGCAGTTTAGACCAAGAAGGGAAGGAGCAACACTGGATCTTGGAGAATGTGGTTGGTCAAGTGAAGGAGTGTCAGTGAGGGATCATTTTGAAGATAGTGAGCACAAATCTGTATACTTAAAGTGTTGGTGGAACAGGATAGGGATGGACCAGTAATAAAAGTCTTAAATTGGAGGAAGACCAATTTCATTAACATAATGGAGGACCGTGCAGAGGTAGATTGGGAACATCTCCTTGCAGGCAAGTCTACATCTGCACTGGGCAAGCATTCAAAGGAGAAATAGCAAGAGTTCAAGGCCAACATATTCCTGTCAGGGTAAAAGCCAGGGGTATTGGGTATAGGGAACCCTGGATGTCAAGTGATATTGAAGGTTAGATACAAAGAAAAAGGAACCATATGACAGCAATAGGGAACTAATGACTGGAGAGGCCCATAAAAAGAACAAGCAGCATTGGGTGGTGTTTAAAAAAATTAGGAAGGCTAAGAGAGATCATGAAAAATCACTGGCAGACAGAATTAAGATAAATCTGAAGGTGTTCTGTAAGTATATTAAAAGCAAAAGAATAAACCTGGGAAAGAGTAGGCCCATTAGGGACAATATGGGCAATCTGTGTGTGTAGCCAGAAGATATAGATTAGATCCTAAATGAATACTCTTCATTGATTTTCACAAAGGAAAACAGACGTTGCAGTTGGAGCATTCAGTGAAGGTGTGGGCAAAAGTCTAGTGAAAGTCCCCATAAATAGAGAGGAGGTATTCGATGTCTGAGTGGGCTGAGAGATGGATAAATTCCCAGGGCCAGATGAGATTTATCCCAGGTTGCTATAGGAGGCAAGGAAAGAGATTGCTGGGGCTTTGGTACCAGACAACTGGAGGACAGCAAACATGGCCCCCTTTTTTCAAGAAAGGCAGCAGGGAATAAGCCAGTAACAATAGACTTACAAACCTAACATCAACGGTAGGGAAGATACCGGAAAAAATTCAGAGAGGATTAATAAGCACTTAGAACGGCAGGGAATAATCAGAGACAGCCAACATGCCTTTGTCAAGGGCAGATCCCGTCAGACATTCTTCACAAAATCAAGCCCACCATTTGCCTATACCCCCTGGCAGTGTATTCCAACCCTAACCACCTTCTGTGTAAAACAATTTTTTCCTCATAGCACTTTTGGTTCTTTTGCCAATCATCTTCATTCCATATCCTTTGGTTCTTGACCCTTCCACCAATCAGGACAGTTTTTTCTCTATCTATACCCTGCATGTTTTCAAATACTTCTATCAAATTTCCTCACAGCCTCCTGTGTTTCAGAGAGCACAACCCCAGCTTCTCCAGTCTGCCCACATAACTAAAGTTCCTCATCACTGAATCAGTTTGGTAAATCTCTTCTGCACCATCTCTAAAGTGTGGAGCCCAGAACTAGACGCAATACCCCATTTACACGGCAAGAGTGCCTGAAGCAAAGGGACATCAATCTCGAGTTATTGGACACACCATCAGGAGTCTGGAGGTGCCATCCAGTCTGCTGTCGGCACTGCCGGATCGTCCAGCCACATCAATGATGCAGCTGAAGTCACCAGCCAGAATGACGGGCCAGGACGTCGCCAGCAGCGACGTTTTGAATTAAAAAAATGGACACACACCAGCAAACAGCTGTTGTGCATATCAGGAAAGCTACAGTTACCTGTGTCAGAGGTAACAGCTCAGTGATCAACACTCTCCCCTGAAGCTGGGGGTTACATTGCACAGTTTACAAACCCTTATTTTTTAGCATCTATTAAATCTATTTTATGAGTTTCTTCACTTAAACTATTAAAGTGAGGTAAAACATTACTGTAGTCAGAATCTTAAGCATGTAAGGATGTATAAGTACTGAGTTTAAACGTTATAAAATAAACAAAAAATGCTGGAAATATTCAGCAGGTCAGGCCACATCTGCAGGAAGAGAAACAGAGTGAACATTTCAGGTGGAAGACCCTTCATCAGAACTTGAAACATCAACTCATTTTCTCTTCGCACAGATGTGACCTGACCAACTGACTACATAGAACATTGACAGCAGAGCACAGGAACAGGCCTTCACTCCATGATGTCTGTGCGAAACATGATGTCAATTGAAACTGCACATCCGCCTGCACGTGGTCTATATCCCTCAATTCTGTGCCTGTCTAAATGTCTCTTAAACATTACTATCAAATCTGCTTCCACCACCTCCCCTGGCAGCAGATGCAAATAGATCCTATTCCTAAGAATCTTCCTCAATAATTTCCCAACCACTGATGTAAGGCTCACCAGCCTATAGTTTCCTAGTTTGTCCCTACTCCCCTTCTTAAACAGAGGAACAATACTGGCTATTCTGCAGTCCTTTGGGATCTCGACTGTATTCCCAAAATTTCTTTTTATTTTAGATTTCCAGCACCTGTAGTTATTTTGATTTTCACTGAATTAATATTGCTCTTAATCTCTTTCCTCAAGTCTGGTTACTAGAAGCTGAATTTGATAGGTTAGGTGCTCTGCGGCCTCTGGGCAAGTTACCATGTGGGAGCAGAAGAACATTAATCACCATCTGCCTCTTATCCACGTGAAGCAAGAACTGGGGCCACACAGCTCCAAGGCAGGTCAAACGGTGAACTTAAAACAAAGGTCGGAGAGATTCAAATCATGGCAACAATATCTCTGCATGCACAACGCAGCGAACTTCAGCATTAAACAGCAGAATAAACAGTCCTCTGTGATCAGACACTGCCGTATAACAGCAGCAAGAGCAAGGGCTCTGTTGGCTCACTCCTTCGATACCTGCGCCTCAGTACCTTTCACTTTAAATTGCTCGCCTATCTGCATCATCCTGTTCAGAGCTGTGATCGGCCCTCCCAAGCAACTGTGAAGCCGCAGCATGATTAATGTTTCATTGAAGCAGTTGAGGCAAAGCAAAGCAGAGGCATTGGACAGCATTCACAGTGAAGGAATTAACAGGATGATGTAAGAGGCTTCTGATACTGGGTGAGGCAAAGCATTTAAAATAAGGATGCAAAGAGGTACTACAAGTAGAGCTGCTGCTTTATAACTATTGACCTGAGTTCAAACCCTAACATCCATTACCATCTGTCTTGAGTTTGCATGTTCTCTCCGTGACCACCTGGGTTTCCTCCAGTTATTCCAATCTCCTCCAAGACGTGCAGGTTGGTAAGTCAGTTGGCTGCTGTAAGTTACCCTTGTGTAGGTGAGTGGCAGGAGAGCTTAAGGAGTGTAATGGCCATGTGTGAGAAAATAGGTAACAGGAATAGACTGATGGGATTTCTCTGGGAGATAGCACAGACTAGGGCCAATGAGAAGGCAAGAAGCCCTAGTGGACAATCCCATCAACCTGAGAATCAATCTAGTCAATCTTCTCTAGACTACCTCCCATGTCAATATGTCCCTCCTTAAATAAGTAGACCAAAACTGTATGCAATATTTCTGGTGTAGGCTCACCAACATCCTATACAGTTGCAGCAAGATTCCCTTCTTTTGGACATGGTTCCCCCATTTGCAAAACAACCCATTTTCCCATTTACATTCCCAATTACTTGTCACCTACGCCAGCTTCCTGTGACTCTTGTGCCAAGACACCCAGGTCTCTCTAATCACCAGCATTTAACAGTTTTATACCATTTATATAACCCTTGACTTTTCTATTCTTCCTACATAAATGGATTACTTCTCATTTATAGTTTTCCCCGTGTAAACAGCTGATGGAGGGTTACTTATTTGAAGTGTTAACTCTGTTTCTTTCTCTCCACAGACACTGGCTGTGTATCTCCAGGACTTTTCCCATTTAAATTCTGATTTTGCTTTTACTTCTGATTTTCAGCAACTGTGGTATTGTGCTTTTCCTGAATTTAACCCATTTCTATATTATTCCCACGTCTGTTTACTTTGACAAGAAATAAGCAAATGAAATACTGGAGAGGTGGCTTAAGAACCATTAACTATCTGTTGGTCAATGTGCCAATCATTCCCAGGTTATAGAGCTACGTTAAAACACCACTAATTTATGGCTGGAAAGCAACTGGAAACCTAAAGGTTTGGTTGTTTTTGCTGCTCAGTTAATGCTTTGGTGGTATAATGTACGATAAACTCAAAGCAGTTTGTTGTGTTATCCCAGTAACCAGCAAAAGCAGCAAAGTTTGGGAGGGAAAAACTCAATAAAACATTCATTTGGACGAAGCCGTTGGACCTCCTCCCCACCCACCATTCCCTTTGATGTGGTGTCTTGCTTACTGACAGACAGGAAGGAATCTCGGTGGTAAATTAAACCAATTTATACTGATTGCCATTTCCGCATCTTTCAAATTAAAATGCCACATGCTGATTTGTCCAGATAATGTAGCAGGCTTGTTGCTTTGCCAAGATATTCCACTTCTGAGCTGCTCTCCGCTTCTTATGTCTGATGATGTGCTTTTGTTTCAACTTGATCAAAGAGCAGCACCTTCAGCAATTTCCATGGTTTGTTGTAGGCGGTACTACCTTGCCCAATGAAGTGGCCAGACTCTGCAGCGTCTTAAGAAGCAAGTTAAGTAGGATCATATAAGGTTACAGTTCAAATATGCTCCTCAATCTGATCTTTAATCACCATGAAGTTTGATCAGATCAGTCGACTTGCATCTCAGTCTCATTGACTTGGCACCCAATCTCAGAACAGGGACATTAGCTTCAGTACAACTTTGCTATTAATAACTCCTTTCGTCAGTAGACCAGCCTCAGCCATCTAATCTAATTAAAGAAATACTGGTGCACAAGTTGGATCAGGCAAGAACTGGCAGCAAGTCTAAGAAACAAATCAAAAAATGGAAGCACTAGTGTCCACTGATTGCAAGGTTCTGAAGCTACAGGTTAAACATCCAATCGCAATTATTATATGAGGTTTGATTCAATTAAAATTCTTTTATTTTACTTTGATTTCTCTCAGTTGTGCTCTCCCTTTGGTGTGACTGCTCATTATATCAGGCAGCAACTAGGACATGCTGAAACATTCATAGTCGCTGCTCTGTTGCCTGGGTGTGCGATTTCAAGAGGAGACACAAGAGAATACAGATCCTGGAATCTGGAGCAAAAAAAAACTGCTGGAGGAACTCAATGGGTTTAGACTGCATCCGTGGAGGAAAATGGCAGCTGACACTTTGGTTCGTGACCCTTCGACTGTCATTTCCCTCCACTGAATGTGATTTTAAATCAATTTCACGACGAATGTTGGAACATGACTGATCTCTGGAAGGATCCAGGATCACCTTATCACTGCCTCTGCTTTTGAAATCCAATTTTGGTTCATTTCTCCGAGGAGACGGGGAGGAAGGAAAGTGAGCATTGCATTTTTTTTTATCAGCTGGCAGTTACCACAACCAGCAACAAGGGCACAGACCTCAGGCAGCTCTCCAACATCCTTCTCCCTTGCTCTCTGCATCTATGAACTCAGATTTGCACATTTCAACAGCCCTTGGTAACCAGATGTTGTCTGACTGATACTTCAGGATGAGCTGCTGGTCCATGTTCTGTTAGCTGATGGCAGAATAGAACATCAGGAAAACAAAAGTTATCACCCCAGCTGCCAGAGGTGGCAGCCGTGAGACACATACCAGTGCTTATAAACACAACTCCCAATGAGACGATTAAAAAAAACGGAGCAGGGAACTCAGGCTTTTAATCATACACTGCAAGGGTGAAGTGCAAATGATTCCAGATCCAAACCAAATCCTTAGTGCAAATTAGATCAAGCAGCATCCATCAGATGAAAGCCATGAATTTGTAACACTGTTCCTTGAGGATTGCAGTCTCAGGCACAGAGAAACAATCGGTGGCAGTGAACAATTGCCCATTAATCACTCAGTTAAACAAAGTTGAAATTTATTGAAGGTGCAACACTTTAGAAGCAAACATCCGGCCAATTATAAACATGTTCTCAAACACAAGAGGATTGAAATTACTGTTATTTGTTTCAGTGACATATGCAGCCTCAACTTTGCAAAGGGGCTTATGAAATTCTAGATAAAAATTTGTCCTGGTTCTGTCTTGGTAGGGGACCCCACTATCCATACTCACACAGGGCAACCTGTGATGACCATCCATGCATTGACTAAATGAATCACCTACGGTTATTCAAGAAATATTCTTCATCCAAAGACTTTAATGGAATATTCCATCCAGCAAACTGAATATAATCAACAGAAAGCCTTGGCTGCTCATTACTAAACATGTTGAAATTGTGGGTGGCTCTATATTCAGAAAAGTTATTTGGATTTTGACTCAGTTTAAGGTGAAACTCCTGCCTCTGAATTAGGACAGGCATAAGTCATTGGTTAAAGATACAAAAACAGGCCATACCAAAATATGGCCCCAATTCTGCAGGCAACCATTACCACATAACTAGTGCTTACAGTGGCTAATTAACCTATCAACCTATACCTCTTTGGGATGTGGGAGGAAATCAGAGTACCCAGTTACAAGGAGAATGTGCAGACTCCTCACAGACAGCACCAGAAGTCAGGATCGAATCTAGATCACTGGAGCTACAAGGCAGCACTTCCACTACCTGCATCCTGCTGCCCAGTTGTCACAGTACCTCGAAGGTATCACAACATATTTAGTCAACAACAACAATGGTGCATTTCGGAAGTGAATGATAGCAATACTTATAATTGTTTTGGCCTGATATTTGGTAATTCAGCAACAGTCTAACGTAGCTTCATAAAGTAGAGGACATTCTACCTACTCACAATGGATAGACAGTAATTTGAAATGAAATCACCTATTCCAAGTAATCTGTTACAGGCATAGATCAAGTGGATAGTCAGAGACTTTTTCCAGCGTGGCAATGGCTAACACGAGGGGACATAATGTTAAGCGATTGGAGAAAGGCATAAGGGAGATGTCAGGGGTAAGTTTTTTTTCACACAGAGAGTGGTGGCTGCATGGAACACACCGCTGGCAGAGGTTGTGGGGGCAGATACATTAGGGACATTTAAGAGACTCTTAGATAGCCACATGAATGATAGAGAAATGGGCTATGTGGGAGGGAAGGGTTAGATAGATCTTGGAGCAGGATAAAATGTCAGCACAACATTGTGGGCCGACGGGCCTGTACCGTGCTAGAGTGTTTTATGTTCTATGTTTACAAATAATTGCATGAATATTTGAGTGACTAAACAGTCAATCTGAGAAATTAAATGTAGCATTGCATGCATAAATTGGACAGAAATCTCCAACTTCCCAGTTGATATATATCATTTTGAGTTAGGCTTCCAGAGAATGTTCCTGAAGCAGGCATCAAACAACTTGCATGTAAAGGCACGAATACCAACAACACCAAATACAAAACTAATTTGCCTTTAACTCCATCACAGCAAAGGTAGTTTGTGATGAGAAAGCAAGATCAAGATGCAGCCCAAAATATGGCCCTTAAATAGATACCAAATGGAAGCAACCACAACAGACATTTTCAAGAGCAAACAGCCAGCAGAGGTGCACAGCTCAATGTGTGAAAGCAAGGTCTTTCAGGAGAGCTGCCCGCAGATGTCTTAAGCTTTCTGGTCCACTATCTGCTTCGTATCAGGAAGGTGATTAAGGACCAGACTCTGGCCACACTTATCTAGGCTAATGGAGGAGTCAAGTTTGTTGGCATGTCAAACGGCTGCGCCCTCATCCTCTATGTCCCCTTCTGCATAAAACCTCTTCTTGCTTTTATCTTGTATCTGGATAACTTACACTTGTAATGCCTAACTGCTTTTAGATAGGAACTTTGTAAACATTAGCAGCAATTGTTTGAGACAGATTATCAGGAAGCTAACCAGCAATGCAAATGAACAGGTACCACACAAAAATAAATCACTTGTCCCAACTTGTAATCATTGCTTTTAATGCTGCAAAACAATTAGTGTTGAACGATGCTCACAGTGTCTAGACTGCCCGCAGAAGCCTCTCATTGTTATTGGACAGCAATATGTCTTAACGATCTACCCATCTATACAGGGTTCAGCAGCAAGTACTCATTGACAGCAACACTATTTGGTGTCAATGTAATAACCTTAGCTGGACCACGCACACCAACATCGCGAGGAGTGAAAGGTAAGACTCACGAGAACTCGGCCGGTGAGAGTCTGGGCGGATATCATGACTCCGGCCCAGTCCTTTACAGAGGTCATCCAGCCGACCTCCCCCTTGTGGTATCTCCTCCTTATCATCCAGGTCCTGGAGGGTGTCGTCGCGCTGACTGGCTGCACCGCCAATTTTCTGTGCATCCTGGGAGAATCAAACAGAAGGACACAGAATTTGAGTGTGAATCAGTGGGACACATTTCAGAAGAAAAGTCAGCCTACTGCAATGCTCAGCACATATCAACCAAACCTCAAGAAGATTTGGTAAACCCATTATCAATATCATTAGAAGATTCTGAAAAGGTTGGCAGGATGGGTGGTGTGAGGCTGCTTCCCTCAGCCAGAGAGTTGAGAACTAGGAGGTAGAATCTCAGGACAAGGGGTCAGAAACTCAGGACTAAGGTGAGAAGGAAAACCTTTCACCAGAGGGAAGTCTCAACCTCAGGAAGGGGTGGATGCACAGGCACTGAGTGTATTCAATATTGAGTTGGACAAGAAAGGAGAGATAGAGGATCTGTCACAATCTTGGAAAATAGTGGAGCAGGCTTGAGGAGCCAATGTGGCCCACCTGCTCCTCCAAGATCCTCATTGGATTCTTCATTTCTCGCAGACTATGGTGGAGCAACAGTGGGCAGCAAACTGCATCACCAACAAACTGAGGATATAACGAGGCAGGAATCAGCAGCAACCTTCCCCAACCACTACCATATCCTACCCACAGTGAGTTACAAGGTCTCAAGTAGTACCAGGGGCACAGCAGAGAACAGGGTACTACCTCCCAGGCTCCCTTCCTCAGTGCACTACTGCCATCCAAAGGAAATATTAGATCATGGGGACGGTGCAATTTGAACCACATCTTCTGAGCAGTCAGCCAATGGGCAATGAAATTCAACCTACTTACTTGCCTGTATGAAAACTGCTTCCCTGAGAAACCTGCCCAATACTAGTGGGATCCTTCTTGCACAATCTACTGCCACCTCCCTACTAAGCCTGAACTAGGTCAGAAGAGGACATACCTCCAGAAAGGGGAGGAAAGGGGCAAGATTATCTTCCTGCCTCCAAGGAGCTGGGTGCTGAGCCCACACCTGCCTTGAACTGCTCGCCTTCTCAAGGTTCAAGGCCCCAAATGTAAGAGGTCCGACATTCTCACCTCACCACTGGCCCTGTGCCTATAACTTGTCTCTGGACTTTATGATTTCTTGCCTTTTAGGCCAAGAAGTTGGTTAGTGATTTAAGTGACTGGGAGTTAAACTAGCCCATTTCCAGAGCAGGAGTTTCTATTCTCAACACATGGATAGAAGAGTTTGGAGGATGGGATTCCAAATGATTCCTGCCTCCTTATAACCATGATTTTTTTTCTACAGTGTACTGCTCGCTGCATGCTCGGTATAAGAGAAGTGAGGAATCCCATGGGAATCTCAGGAGAGGAGGGGTTGGCCACTTAGTCCCTCGATCCCACTCTGACAGTCAGCGCCGTTGTGAATGATTTGCAGTGAACTCCATTTGTGCATTTTCCCCGTAGCACCTCAAGTAGGAGCAGGTCAGCCACACAACCCTCGACTCACTCCACCAGTCAACAAGCTGATGGCTGATCTGAACTCAGCCTCAGCTCCAATTTCCTGCCTGGTCCCCATAATCCCTCTCGGTTTCAATATACCCAGCAACTTGACCACCTTAGCTGCTTGGAAGAGAATGGGCTGGCACGGTAGTGTAGCGGTTAGCGTAATGCTTTACAGCGCCAGCAATCCGGGTTCAAATCCAGCCGCTGTCTGTAAGGAGTTTGTACGTTCTCCCCGTGTCTGCGTGGGTTTCCTCCGGGTGCTCCGGTTTCCTCCCACATTCCAAAGACGTATGGGTTAGAAAATTGTGGGCATGCTATGTTGGCACCAGAAGAGTGGTGACACTTGTGGGCTGCCCCCAGAACACTCTACGCAAAAGATGCATTTCACCGTGTTTTGACGTACATGTGACTAATAAAGATATCTTATCTTATCATGTTCTCCGAGTTTTAATTTCCCCTCATTTCTGTCTCAAATGGGTGACCCCTTATTCTGAAACCATATCCCCTTGTTCTAGATTCCCCAATGAGGTAAAGCATCCTCTCATTTTATACCCTGGTAAACTCTCTCAGAATCTCATGTTTCCAAATAATCAAATCTCATTCTTCTAAACTCCAGTGAGTGTCAGGCCAATGAGAGCAACCTTTCTTCATAAGACAGCCACTTCAACCTGGTGAACCTTCTCTAATCCACACACAATTCAAAAACAAAGCACAGCTTTGAGCAGGGCACACATACAGACATTTTGACAATGGAGACACAAGAGGCTGCAGATGCTGGAATCTGGAGCAACAAACACTCTGCTGGAGAAACTCAGCAGCATCTATGGGAGGAAAGGAATTGTCGACGTTTCGGGTTGAAACCCTGCATCAGGACATTTTGACAAACCTGAGGTTGTCATTCATGTAAAATGGAAAGTTCCATGCATTCCGCCCACAGGGATATAACTGCCAGTGAAGGATGCATATATCTCCCACATTGAAGGTTTCTTCAGGACTTCTGAGAAACAGGCACCTCCAGATTCTGATCTTTCACTCTCACTCTCCACCCCCACTCACCCAGCCATGAGTAAATATTAGAGTTAAAGGTTTGTGGATTAAGTAGCAACAATGGAGTTTATCAGACTTTGAGTAGGGACACCGAGATCATTTCATTTCTTTTGACTAGTCACAACTTTGGGGAAAATGTGTTCTTGGCAAATGACTCCTGCTCCTATTTGCTATGTGTGTGGCAGCTCTATACTCTTAACTGTTGACAGTTACAGATTGACCCAGCAATGGGCAGCTCGGGGTGAGATGCGGTTATCAGTGTCTCACAGATTAGAGTGGCCAGCCAGCAATTGGCATCCACTGGCACACACCAGACCCAAGCAATGCGTCACCCAGCTCACTGGCAACATCATCATCATTTGTTTTGATTTTCAACTAGTTGAGGACAGTTTATGCTTCCTAATGATGAATTCTAGGATGAATTCAAACTGCCCATTATGAAGTGTACAAAAGCAATTCGCAAAACCTTTACTTTGATGCTTCAGCCTGTAACGAGCTCAAGATTTCCTTAGTCAGCTTAGCGTAAGCCTTCCAAAAATAGACTCCTTCTATTTAAAGAACTCCTTCACCAACAAATAGCACACAGTCATCTTATAGTTAATTCATTCAAACAGACTTCCCAATAAATTTCCTCACTTGTTGATAGAACCTGCAGGAACTGATTATCGCCGTGTCAGCTGATCCCGACCAGCCATGGCAAGTTAATACTCTTATCAGAAATGACCACTAATGGGTACCTGGAAAGCAAGTCCCAGTCCAGCATTAAGCTCGGAGCTGACCGTGGGGACCAGCAGTTTGACCTGGCATTTAGCGTTGCCTTAGAAAATGAGCCGGTAGAGTAACGTCAAATGAGTGGAGAGAATGGTGAGAAAATGCTGATAGGATGTGGGGTGTGGTGGGTGAGAGGAGAGAACAGAGAGATGGAGAACTGGGGAGGGGAGGAAGAGGAAGGAAAAAGGCAATGTACCCTTCCTCAAACTCCATGGCACCTCATCAACATTCTGCAAGTGATCTACTCAAAAATAAAATCGAGGTGCCTTGAATGCACCACAAGTATAAGCCTTCTTTTAATTATCTTTCACATTGTTCCCTTACCCATCAGTTCTTCTGAACTATAATTGTATCTTTGCATCAACCTGACATAGTTTAGAACTCATGTCATAACTCACAATATGTAACTCATTTATTTGCTCTTGTCTGATCCCAATCTTCCCCAGTACTGACTCGAGACACATTTTAATTGGAGTGCTATGTTCTGAAGCAGCATACTGCTGACAGGTCACAAGTCCTCAGCCAACTTTAGTGCAAATGATGTTTCCATTCCTTATACAAGCAAGGGATAAGATCAGGGAGAAACCAGAAAGCAGCACCCAGCTCAGTGACTGGCAAGTGTGTTGCACATAATGGAGGGATCCAGGATTCTTTACAGAGGGCCAAGAGACACTCCTTCACTGCTGAGAAATGGAACACTGCACACAGCCTTTAAATACTCTGAAACTCAATAGCTTTCTCCAAACTAATTCAGATATTAGACAATAACAAAACCCACATTTTAACATTAAAAAATAGGTTTTGTACTGCATTTGCAAGCTGTGAGAACACTCCATGATTCATAATTCCTAACCCTGAATATCATCATAAGAAACAGGCGCAGGCACTCAAGCCTGTACTGCCATTGTGAGTCATCTTACCTCAGCATGTTCTGATGAAGGGTTCCAGACTTGAAACGGTAACTGTTTCTCTTTCCATAGATGCTGTCCAACCTGCTGAGATTTTCTAGCACTTTCTGGTTTCTATTTCATTTAATGTTGGTGTCTGCTCCAGTCCAGATTGTCTGAAATAACTAACTTTCAGAGCTCCCGGCCAGCAACACTGCCATTGGAACAAGCCATTGAATGCATTCACTGTAAGTTAAGTAGTTTTCACCAGTAGACAGATTCAACCTTCACTCTACTGCGGACAAGGTGAAGGGACAGAATTTTTTGATTCCATCTACTGGTGAATCTCCTGTGGTCAGTCAATGACTCAACCACTTGGTAACATACAATGGGCAGAATATGATGGAAAATGGTAATTGGTAACTGATAATTGGTTTATTATTGTCACCATTGGGCCATGCCATCTTATCGCAGCTTCAATCAGGAAGGAGGTACAGAAGCCTGAAGTCCCACACTACCAGGTTCAAGAACAGCCACTTCCCTTCAACCATTCCGTTCTTGAACCAACCAGCACACCCTTAATCACTGCCTCGGTATAGCAACACTATGACCACTTTGAACTACAAATGGGCTTTGTTTTTCTTGTTCCAATTGTGTTCCTCCTTCTTGTTAAAATTGTGTTTAATTTATATTTTCTTTGTGAATGCTGCTTATTTGATGCTATGTGCCTGTGATGCTGCTGCAAGTAAGTTTTTCATTACACCTGTGCACACACGTACTTGTGCAGATGACAATAAACTCAACTTTGACTTTGTACCAAGATATAGTGAAGATCTTTGTTTTGCATCACAAGCATACAGATCATTTCTAAACACAAGTACATCGAGGTAGTCCAAGGGAAGAGCAATAACAGAATACAGAATTATAGTACAGTTACACTTACAGAGAAAGTGCAGTGCAGATAGACAATAAGGTGCAAGGGCCACGATGCCCGAGCACCACCAGCTCAGCATTTCTCCCGGAGGAGCCATATCCTGAACTTTGTTGGGGTTTTGCCCACGCTGTTCTGACATTTGTTCTGTGCCAGAGTGCAAGCTTTCTGTGACTCTCCCACTACACTTCCCATGGGGAACCTCTCTGCTGAACCTGCACTGTTACAGCAGGGAAAGGAAGACCAAATATTTCAATGGAGAGAAACAGCTCAGAGGTACATGAAGGAAAAGGATGACCTTGAATTAATTCAGTTTACTTCAAAACCTTTCATAGTTTTGAAGTGTTAGTCTTTTGTTTTTAATGACGTTTTAATTATATCATTGATTTTAATACTTTCTGAATGATTCCCTGCACCAAGATGTTAAGCTTCACAGGACCACACCACTTAGCACCCTTTTGGGCCTACCAAGTGAAACTTTGCTACCACTGGTTACCAAGATTCAGCAAACCCTGAGACTGACACCAAAATGGCCCCTAGTTCAGCACCTCACTGGGGTGGACATGGTTGGAGGGGGGTGGGGGGGTGGGGGGAGGGTAAAATCTTCCCCATTGTCTTACTGTGTCGTTCAGGTAATTGGGCCACAAGGTACAATTAGACATGCAGAGGTCAGTTGGAGGTCAGACCCTCTCAGGCACATCCTGAGGTTCACACGAACATTACAGAAACAGTAATTGGCCAATCAACTCTTTGTGGCTGCTCCATCATTCAGTAAGGCCGACCTTTTACCTCAGTGCTACTTACCTGCACTAACACCACATCCTTTGATCCATCTAAAAATCTTTTGATTTCTGTCTGGAATATACTGAGCAACCAAATGTCCACAGCCTTCTTTGGCTGAGAAAATTTCTCCTCAAGTCTGTCCTGAATGGATGTCCCCTTATTCTGAAAGGATGACACCACAGCCAGGATAAACATCAACTCTGCATCTACTCTGTCAAGGCCCTTAAAAACTTTGGCCACTTCAATAAGATCATCTACTATTCTGCAAAACTCAAAATAAACTAGGCCTATTCTGCTTAATCTTTCCCTATACGACAAACCCAACCTCCCAAGAATAAGTCTGGCGAGTCACTCGCTCTGTTAGAAGTATTTCCTTCCTTGGGGAGGGAAACCAGACCTGTTCAAAACTTTCCAGATGGAGTCTCACCAAGGTCCTATATAATGAGAGCAAGATGTCTCCACTCCTGTGCAGTCGTAGAGTCAAACAGCACAGAAACAGGCCCTTCAGCCCAACTGGTGCATGCCAACTGCTAGTCCCATTTGGCCCATATCTCTCCAAACCCTTCCTATCCATGTACCCGTCCAACTGTCTTTTAAATGTTGTTATTGTACCTGCCTCAACCACTTCCCCTGGCAGCTCATTCTATATATGTACCACCTTGTGTGTAAAGTCGTTTCCTCTTAAATTCCTATTAAATCTCCCTCCTCTCACCTTATATCTATGCCCTCAAGTTCTTGACTCTCCAACCCTGGGAAAAAGACTGAGGCACTCACTCTATCTCTGCCCCTCATGATTTTATACTAACGTATACACACTGATGCTAAACTCCTCTTTCAATAAAGGTCACCAGAAGCTCAGGCCTGGTCAGTACTTGGATGGGAGATCAACCAAGAGGACCTAGGCTTGTAGACTGGGAAAGCAAATGACACAACCAACAGAGTGAATTCAGTG
This sequence comes from Pristis pectinata, assembly GCF_009764475.1. Classification (NCBI taxonomy): domain Eukaryota; kingdom Metazoa; phylum Chordata; class Chondrichthyes; order Rhinopristiformes; family Pristidae; genus Pristis; species Pristis pectinata. Next base: position 20,410,928 of record NC_067434.1, read on the forward strand.
TAAACCTCAGTCATACTGCATTGTATGCACTTCATAAAGAGACGAAAAGAAGAATTATTTCTGAAGACTAGCAGAGGTAAGAAATGACCCACTTTTCTCTCTGTATCCGTAACGAAACACAATGGAATAGATAAATCTGCAGCTTCATACACGTTGGCAGACATACATCTCCTGTGGAAAATTGAGGCAGCCTTTGTACTGTAGCTGAAGAGGCAGAGGGGTTGCTGCTGAGATTTGTGGGCAGGAAAATACACACAGCTCCACCAACCAGGGTGTAGAAAAGAAATTTTTTCAGAGACAGTGGAGCCAAAACTTAATTGGAAATTACACAGAAGCATGAGTATTCAGTGGACACACAAGAGACTGCAGATGCTGGATTCTGGTGCAAAATAAACAAACTGCAGGAAGAACTCAGTGGGTCAGGCAGCATCTATGGAGGCAAAGGGATGGTCAACATTTCGGGTTGAGGCCCTGTATTTCCTCTCTTGAAATAAGAGGTCATCCATTCAGGACAGATGTTTTTCAGCCAAAGAATAGTATGCTTTTGGAATTAAGAGTCCTGTGGAGATTTAGATGCTCAGAATATTCAAGAAAGAAATCAAGAGACTTTTGGATGTTAAAGGAATCAAAGGATATGGGTCAGTATCCAGGGTACATCAATAGGTACATTATTTCCCTCACACATTGCAACTCTCGATCTACATTCTGCCCATGTTTCACTCCAGGATGAATCAGAATCAGGTTTATTATCACTGACATATGTTGTGAAATTTGTTGTTTTGTGGCAGCAGTACAGTGCAAGACATAAAGATTACTATAAGTCACAAAAATAAATAAATAATACAAAAGAGGAATAATGAGGTAGTGTTCATGGGTTCTAAGATTTGTGAGGCATTCTGTCATCTGGTTAGAGCACATTTTTATATATATATATACTGAGGGCCAAGAAAAATAAAATTTGAAAGATTAAACTAATTTGCAGTTTTCTTTCCCCCAAATCAACTCTCTATGCTGCTGAGTGCTACTTGAATGAACATGTTTTAAGTTCACAGCTTTTAATCAAAACTTCACTCCTAACAATTCTCACAGAATTTGGTTTCCTCGGATTAAAATATTTTTAGCTGTTTGCTCACAGTATAGTTTAGGACCCTGTGGTTAGTAGATTTTGTCCCTATTTGCTACTTGTCACATTCCCCATGGGTTCAATTAGGATCAGTTGCTTGTTTCAAAATGTGAAAATAGATTTATTCTTGATTTTGCCGAGTAGAATGTGAGCCTGACACTTGGCTGACGTAAACCTCAATCCCCAAATGTGGCTCCTCAAGTCTACTGGACACTGGTGAGTATGAAACACACAAAGTTTTCACAGGCTTCCTAAAAAAAAACTGCTCCATGCTTACTCAACATAATATCTCTTCCAACACAATCCTCTGAAGGCTCACCCATTGTCTAACTTGTCGACTTAAGCATCTGTTGTGATGGAATCATAGAGCACAGACACAGACAATTCAGCCCACCAAGTTTATGCCTACAATTAACCACCCATTTACACTAATCCTACACTAACCCCAACTTGTTTCCCCACACATTCTCATCATCGCTGTCTGTAAGGAGTTTGTACGTTCTCCCGTGTCTGCATGGGTTTCCTCCAGGTGCCCCGGTTTCCTCCACATTGCAAAGACGTACAGGTAGGTTAATTTGGGTTTAAAATGGGCGGCGCAGACTCATTGGGCTGGAAGGGCCTCTTACCACGCTGTAAATAAAATTTTAAAAAAAAATTTAAAACTCTACCACTTACCTACACACTGGAAGCAATTGCAGTGGCCAATTAAGCTACCAACCCGCACTTTTTTTGGGATGTGGGAGAAAACTGGAGTACCCAGAGGAAACCCAAGAGTTCACAAGGAGAATGTGCAAACTCCACACACACAGCACCCAAAGTCAGGATTGAATCCAGGTCTCTGGTGCTGTGAGGCAGCAGATCTCTGCTGCCCATATCCTATTGCCATTTTTTTTGTTGGTCTAGTTTCAAAGTATCAGGAATCACACTGAGAACGTACCAGCCAATATCTCTTCAGAGAGAAGCTAAAACATCAGTCAATTGTGGGCCTTTTGCACCACATGTCACAATTCTGACATGAATCTATATTTAAACTATGCTGATAATAAAAGTACCATGTGTTAATGTAGTTTGAACTGTGCACAGTTTGGTTTTGTTTAGAAGGAATATACTTGCATTAAAGGCAATTTAGGGAAGGTCCCCAAGGTTGATTCCTCAAATTAAGTGGCTGACTAATGAAAATCAATTCAGCACACTGGGCCTATTCTCACTGGAGTTCAGAAGAATGACAGGTTATTTTATTGAAAGTTTCAAAATTCTGAAGGGTCTTGATAGGGCAGATGCTGAGAGGATGTTTACCTTTGTGGGGGTATCTAGAACTTGGGATCATAGTTTCAAAATAAGGGATAGTCCATTTGAGACAATTTCTTCTCTCAAAGGATTGTGAACCTATGGAAGTCTCGACCCAGAGAGAGATGGAGGCAGAGTAACTGAGTATGTTCATGGCTGAGAAAGAGAGATCTTTGAACTTTAGTGGAATCAAGGATTATGGGGAACAGGGGTCAAGATCACATCGGCCATGATCTCAATGATTGGCAGAGCAAGGCTGAAGGGCACGAGTCATCAGTTGAATGTGAACCGAGTTACATTGGTTTGGGGCTGCACTATTCCACATTTAACTGAGGCAGGTCACAGGTTTTCTCGATGTGAAACATCCCTTTGGGTCCCTCATAATTTTATTAACAAACATCCTCCTGAAATATTAGTACGTTCTTTGACAGCACCAAGGTGCTAACAAGCTGATAACATTGTTTTAATTCCTGTTCATTTGTTCAGGGGCAATGTAATTACAAGTGAATCTGTGAATGAATACATAAATGGATTAGCATAACCCATTTGCTATCACCTTCTCAACTTATTAAATTGGAATTTACACAATGTATTCAGAATTTCCATATAATTGAAATGGAGTAGAGACAAGCAACTTATCAATTACAAAGACCCCAAGCATTGCTTTTCTGGGACAGAGCAACTCACAATTGCCTCTTCCACTCCATTAACCTCATTGGTCGCAGTGGGGTTTTCCTGTGCATTGGAGAGTTCAAACTCAGTGGAGTGACTGCTTACCTCAATCTACTACAGTATTGTCCTCTTATTCTTCAGTTCCCCTCACCAATCTCCTCACTTATTGCCTTCCAGCTGTTTGGACAGCTTGCAGGAACAGAATCTCCCATTGGAACATTTTAATTCCAGCTGTTAACCCCACTTTCTCAGCCAATTCACTTCATTCAAGTGTAAAGATTCTGTCAGTCAGTGAGGTGAAGGAAGGGTGTGGTTGGATCATGAAAATTATTAAAAATATTTCCAACAAATGAACATTTTTTGGGGCAATCCTCATCATTAACCCAGGAGAATCATATTCTGATTTCATAGAATGAAAATTGGGGTATGAGCTTAGAAAAGCAGCTAACATAATCAAAATCCCTACCCACCCCAGATATTCTCTCCTCTCCTCTCCCATCAGGCAGAAGATACAAAAGCCTGAACGCACGTACCACCAGGCTCAAGGACAGCTTCTATCCCACTGTTGTAAGACTATTGAATGGTTCCCTACTACGATAAAATGGACTTTTGACCTCACAATCTACCTCGTTACAACCTTGCACCTTTTTGTCTGCCTGCACTGTACTTTCTCTGTAACTGTAACACTTTATTCTGCATTCTGTTATTGTTTTACTTTGTACTACCTCAATGCAATGAAGTGATCAGTATGAACAGTATGCAAGACAAGTTTTTCACTGTACCTTGGTACATGTGACAATAATAAACCAATTTACCAATTTACTAATTATTTTATGAAGCCCTGCCTCTAACCTGAAGCCTTATATGGGAAAGAGTAGATCATTGCCTGGGCTACCGCACTAGATGCGTGACCTGTGCTCCTGTTTTGGAAGACTCCATGGTGCCTTGGAAGTCACCAACCATACACATGGGTGTGCACAACCAACTGGCTTTCAGACTATAACAATAAGACAGGGCAGAGCATGGAAATGAGCAACTCCACTCAGGTACAAAGAAAGGCATGTGCCTGGAATGCACCGCCAGGGGTCGTGGTGGAAGTAGATACAATAATGGTGTTTAAGAGGCTGTTACATAGGGACATGAATATGCAGGGATGAAGGGATATGGATCAGGTGCAGACAGAAAAGCTGGTTTAATTTAGCATCGTGTACGGCACAGACATCTAGGGCCGAAGGGCCTGTTCCTGTGCTCTACTGTTCTTTGTAGGAATTTTAGTTTGATCATTTGTGGACGGGCACTTTAAACAAGACACATACATACATGTAGGTATTCTTAATGACTGGGGGGTTCAAGCTCCTGCCCCAATTCAAGCATCACAAAGGCTTAAAAAAATACTGCTCTTCATCCAGCATAGACATTTTCGGTGGTCTCAATACTTAAACAATTTTCATATAAATTTCAGTCTGAGTTTGTTCAATGCTCAGCGAAGTTTATTTTCAATTTTCTGTCAGTAATTACAAGCACGTACAGACAGTCTCTTCCTGGCAGTGATATTTAAGCATCAAGATATCCAGACTGTCGAAAGATTAATTGTGCTTTCAAATGTAGAATAATGTCCAAAGGTCCTTTAAAGCTGAGAATTGAAAACAGCCTAACTTATATTGGAGGATTGGGAAAGTTGGCCAAATTCTTAGTAACTATGCAGAAGATTCTAGTGATTCTACCATCATTACCCTCTGGAAGCCAATGCTACTGACTCTGGAGTTAGATGCAAATCCCACCCAGTTTCCCAAGGGGACCAGGTGGAACATATTGAGATGGATCGCTATTTAAACAGACCACAAGCTGTAAAAGGAAAACCAAAAAACGGATTGGAGAAAAGGTAATTTTTGCTCAAGGTTATGGCTAACACTGTTCGTACACCTGCTGCCAATGAAGTAAACACAACCTTTAAGCAGAAGTGGATCACCTTCAGATAGTTTCTAATAGCACCTCATATCTCTTTGGAAAAAGCGTCACTGTGATAATTGGGCACTAATAGCATAGGATGTACTTACAACAAAAAAGTTATTTCATCTCGATAATTATATTCACACGTTGTTTTTCAGTAACATTGTAAGTTAAAAATGTCATATTAGAATTGCCGGTGCTTCCTTCGATAAAATAAATGGATCACATAGAGAGACATGGGCTGGAGGAGACACTCCAGAATTAACCTAGCCAGCACACCAGAGATCTCACAACATGCTGTCTCACTGGGTTACCCTGCACATAAATCTCCTTAGAAGGGATACAAGATTGGACTGATTTTAGTATCACTAATTCCTTTGAGGACAGTGTGTGGTCCCTTTGAAAATGGAAACATTTGGAGGCATCAACTTGGCTCAGTAACTCTTCCCCTAATTGCTTTGTAAAAGAAATACATAATAGAGGCTATTTAAAAAAAGGTTCACTAGTGTACTTGCAGTGTGTGTGTGGTGTGTGTGTGTGTGTGTGGTTGTGAGAGTTTGTTTGTGTGTGTGTGAGCGCGCATGCACAGGGTATTGGCCCAAGTTTGGGGGATTCATCACCCATGCCACAGATTGGATGAAGAGGAAAAGAACTGCCATTCTATTTCTTAGCCCTCATTTGAAAAGGTTTTGAGTGTATAAAACCACAACCCCAGAAAGTTCCTCTGATGAAAGATTTTCAACCTGAAACATGAACTCTGTGACAATGTCTGCAGATGCTGCCTGAAGTGCTGCATGTTCCCAGCATGTTTTTGTCCTTGTCTCAAAAAGCAAATCACCATGGGTTAAAATACATACTTTTTTGAATTTCTAGCTGTTATCACATTGGTGTTTGTGTGAGATGACTGTCCATAAGTTGTTGCTGTTTCCCACCTGACAATGCTCACTTACACCTCAAAAGTACTTCATAGAAGTGTCTTGGGACATAGATTATGTAGGCACTTTGCATAGACAAGGCTGGCTTTCTTCAAATGGCCATTTAATGTCACCCATAATTAGACTAAGAACAATTACCAACACAAACATTTTCGTTCCTTCTTTGATATAAAATCTGAAATTACGCAAGCATATTCAGTTTCAAATTCTCCAAATGAAATATGACAGGGATGGTGCTGAAAATCTTTGGTGCTAAAAATTTTATTGATTTAGTGAAAAACACAAAGTGCATCTCCGTGCCAGACAGCTCACAGCAACATATCCGTCAGAGGGGTAATTTAATAAGGCAATGACTCTGGCAGCTAAGCAACAGGCAGCATGGAGTCACCATTTTGGTGAAAAGTATGGACAGCATTGTCCAGTACACTGCAATCATGCTGCCACATGTCGCAAAATTCCTCAACACCCAGGAAAAGAATCAGTCATCTGAGGAGCTTACAAAGTCACGTATCATCAATAAACGTTCCTTCAGTCTTAAAGCAATATGGAACATTTAACTAAGTTCAAGGTGCAGGTTTTCAAAAAAACTATTTCTGCTATTGTAAGAGGCCTGTTAAATGTAAGTAAATCTCACTGTCTACAGAGTAAATTCATCACACCTTCATCTTAATTTTCAAACGTAAGAAATAGGAGCAGAGCCAGTATTTGGCCCCTGGTGCTTCACATCCATTCAATGGCATCTGATCTTGGGCTCAGCTGCACCTTTCTACCTGGTCCCTGTTAGGAATTGTTCGACACAAGACATTCTCCAAGAGGTTTGGAGGTAGCAGCCACCAATACAACTGAGAGCCAGTCTTCATGAACTATTTCAAAATATAAACTAGAAGCTGTAATCACTTTTGACATTAAAAGGACAGCTATCTGAACTCACAACAACTATCTGCAGAGAACAGCCTACTGGTCCACAGCAGGAGACCACTGAAGAGATATGGTGTGTAAGCTGACATTTATGCACTAGCCAAACTTAAGACAATGGCCTATGTTAATTGACCTACATCAAACCAGACATCAGACATCCTCAGCTAATTTATTTCTCACAAAGAGATAATGGAAGGTTCCAGATCAAACTGAATATTTTGTCACTTAGCAAACATTTTGTCATAGGCATATTTACTCTGTTAATCAATAACTGGGTATTTATTATCCAGAGAGTCAGCCCTCACAACATGAATTTTGAGTGCCTGGAGTATTTGTCTTTGAAAGCTTTCAGACCATCCATGTGAATTACTTTATCCCACAAAGGTGTTTGAATATCCAGAGTTGTCTTGACAGTCAAAATGTACTCACATTGTAAGTATGCAATCCGATGGAACATTTGTCTACTTCTAAAATATTGAAGTAAACTATGTAACTGTAACTAATGGAACAATACTTAATCACATGCTATTATCTCTGTTCTTAAGAGTATTTTGAGCTCAGGGAGATTCTCCTGGGGATTCTTCCACCATGTCTCCTCTATGTGTCTTCTTGTTGTGCTGAATAAAGACCTCTAACATCTGCATTTCCAGTCTCCATGGCTCATTCAAAGTCACAACGTTCCCTGTTACCCTTGACTCCTCAAAAATCTATCCATCTCATGTCTCAATCTTGGCAGCTCTCGAGTAGAGATGTTCAAAGACTCACAACCCTCTGAGAAGAGAAACTCTTCCTCATCTTCACCCTAAATAGTTGACCCCTTATTTAGAAACTATCCCTCGCACTCTGCTGTTAAAAAAAACCTTGTTTCTCCACACACAAATGGATCCCATCCATCGTATACTGAATCCCAGGGAGGGACAGATGCCTTAAGTCATAACACCTTGAGCCAGGAAGACCCTGCTTCAAGCAAATATTTCCGATGGCCCCACCAATGGCACCGTGCTCAGCCAAAGAAACATCTGGGATAAATCTAAACAACTGACCTCCCTGTCTTGTCACTGAACACAAAGATTCATAATCTCAACATTTAGAAGTAGATGCAGGGAAGATGATTCCTCTGGGCAGGGTGGCTCAAACCAGGGGTCATAATCTTAAAATAAAAGAGTCTGTCATTTAGCACAGAGAGGGGAAAAGATTTATTCACTCAGAGGGTGGTAAGTCATTGGAATTCTCTACCCAAGTGGACTGTGGAGATTCAGACTATATTCAAGACAGAGGACAAAAGGTTTTTAGATATTAAGGGAATCGAGGGGGGTGCTCAGGTAAAAGATCAGCCATGAGCATAAAGATAGGAAATAAGTAGACAAAGTTCTGCTCTCTCTCACTCCAACACGCTCCAGTCAATGAAATCAATGGTTTAAGTCCATATATTTCATGGAGAAGTCATTAGCATGGTTCATCATTTGGCAGAGACCAAACACTTTGAAGCCACTTTGGCTGTATCCAGCAAAGAAGACTGAAGCTATCTGTACGTTTTGGGCATCAGAATATGATGAGCAGCAAGTACAAGGGCTTGGGATCACATCAGTCATCGAGTCATAGAGCAATACAGCACGGATACAGGCCATTCAGCCCAACGAATCCATGACGACCTGCATTCGGCCCATTTCCCTCCAAGCCCCATCCCTGCATGTGCCTATCCAAGTGCTTCTTAAATGATACTTTTGTACCTGCCTCAACCATTTCCTCTAGCAGCTCGTTCCATATCCTCACCACTCTCTGCATGAAAAAGTTGCCCCTTTTAAATCTTTCCCCTCTCACCCTAAATCTATGCCCCTAGTTTTGGACTCCCCTACCCTGGGGCAAAGATTGTTACCTTCCACTTTTTCTGTGCTTCTCATAACCTTAAATATTTCTAAAAGGTCACCCCTCATTCTCCTACGTTCCAAGGAATAAAGACCTACCCTGGCCAACCTCTCCCTATAACTCAGGCCCTCGAGTCCTGGCAACATCCTCGTAAATCTTTTCTGCACTCTTTCCAATTTAGCCACGTCTTTCCTTTAACAGGGTGGCCAAAACTATATACAGTACTCCAAGTGCAGCCTCACCAAAGACTTATACAACTGCAACATAATGTCCCAACTCCTATGCTCAATGCCCTGACTGAAGGCCAGCGTGCTAAACGAATTTTTCACCACCATGTCTACCTGTGATGCTGCTTTCAATGAATCATGCACTTGTACCCCGAGGTCCCTCTGTTCCATGACACTCCCTGGTGCCCTACCATTCATAGTATACTGTAAATCCTACACTGGTTTGACTTTCCAAAATGCATCACCTCACACTTATCTGTATTGAAATATGTTTGCCACTCCTCGGCCTACTTCCCTAACTGATCAAGATCCCCCTGTAATCCACGACAACCTTCTTCACTATCAGCAACACCACCTAATTTCACGTCATCTACAAATTTACTGACCAAGCCTTGTACATTTGCATCCAAATCATTTATGTAAATAAAGAATAACAAGAGTCCCAAGAGCGACCCCTGTGGCACACCACTAGTCATCTGAGGAAAGCAAAAGCCATTGTTATGGTTAATGAAAATTCGAGATGGGGTAGTGGCGGGGGGGGGGGGGGGGGGGGGGGGGGGGGGGGGGGGGGGGGGGGGGGGGGGGGGGGGGGGGGGGGGGGTGGGTAGTGGTAACTTGAGAATGTGTAGATTATATGGAGCATTGAACACTTAACAAGATAGAGAGAGCCATGCGACAACTCGTAGACATCATGTTACATGAAGTCATTTGATGTTTATTGTGTTTGGAACATAAAGAGTTCACCACCGCCAACTCCGGTGAATAGAAGTGAATCAATGACAGGCAGCACGACTCCCTCTGCGACACAGACTATGCAACATTTTGTGAGCCAATCAATAATTCAGAGTCCTAAATCAGCATGGTGCTTTTATACCTTGGCCTCAGAAAGTATAAATAAAAAAACAAAGGATTTGACAGCCATCGACAGAGTTATAATGGAATCTTGTGCTATAATTTACATATTTAATTAGTACTGGTCCATTGCTCCACCAGCTATCAAACCATGCTTTGACATTGAGGAAGGCACTTTCCATGTTGTTACAAGGTACAGCAGGTAGCTGTCAAGACTATCCTTTCCGAATTACATTACTAGCAAAGCTGTCTGGTGCTTTTGGCTAATCCTATACTGAAGTCTGCACAGCAAGCCAGGGTAATGTGTGTTTCATATCAACCTTTCCCTATTTTTCCATAAGCAAATCACCCAAAAAGCATTCTAGGATGGATGGCAAGAGTTTTGGCCTGTGACCCTACAGAATCAGCTGAACTCAGATACCATCTTTGGTGAGAGAAGGGTCAAGCGCAGTGTTGGCTCAATGACAATACTCTCGACTTGTCTACCCTGTGGTTGAAGTATAAGATTTTATGGAGTCACCTGAAGAAGGGAAGAGGCCAACATTCAACCCTCAACGATTATCCATAAAACAGATTAATCATTATTTATATCAGTGTTCATTCTGGAACTTTACAAAAAGGCTGACAGATTTCCCAACATTCCAGCATAACTGCACTGGCTTTTAAATGATTTAGACATTGTAAAAGATGCTATATAAATAAGGTCTCTTTATCCTGCAATGAATGGACTTCTTGAGTAATAGTTGAACACCAACACATTTAAGTTCAGGAAAATGAGAAGTTACCTAATTCAAACATAAGTTTCTGAGAGGTTTGACAGGATGGACTCTGAAAGGATGTTTCTCCCTTGTGGAGAAATCTAGTACAGAATAAGGGGGCACCAATTTAAGACCTGGAGGAGGTATTTCTCACAGAGGCTTGTGGAGGTTGAATGATATATGTTCAAGGCAGAACCGGTTGGATTTTTTTTTTGAGTGTTATGGGATCAGGCAGGAAAGCAGACACAAGGCCAAGATTGGATCAGACGTGACTGGTATGGCAACTGCTCTGCCCGAGACCACAAGAAACCACAGGGGGTTGTGGACATGGCTCAGCACATCACAGAGACCAGCCTCCCCTCCATGGACTCTGTCTACACTTCTCGATGCCTCAGAAAGGCAGCCAACATGATCAAAGACCCCTAAAACATTCTCTCTTCTCCCCCTCCCATTGGGCCTGAAAGCACGTATCACCAGACTCAAGCACAACTTCTATCCCACTGCTATAAGACTATTGAACGGACATCTTGTACAATAAGATTGGCTCTTGACCTCGTGGCTCACAGCCTTGCACCTTATTGTCTGCCTGCACTGCACTTTCTCTGGAACTGTAACACTATATTCTGCATTCTGTTATTGCTTTTCCCTTGTACTACCTCAATGCATTGATGTGATGAAATGATCTGTATGGATGGCATGCAAAACAAAGTTTTTCACTGTACCTTGGTAAATGTGACATTAATGAACCAATTTACCAATTATTTGATTGAACCACTGGCCAGCCTCAAGGGACCATTTGGTCCACCCATTCCTATTTCTTATGTTCTCTCTTTCAAACCTTGGCTAACACTCTGAAGGTCACTGTATTTCTGAAAAGGTGTAGTCAGTCCTATCTTCATAATCAAGCATGTGATTAATACTGGAAAGTCAGTTTTGTTGTAAAACAAAACTTTGGTCTTCTCTCTCAGATAAAAAGAGAATGTCTCAGAGAGGGAGTGAATTTATAAGCAGTGCTTCAAACACCACCTTTCATCCGAGACTGAGATAACTGCGGTTTCCTTTCCTCAACAGCCGATTTAGTTAGATAAGCATTCAACAATATACAGTGCTGTAGTGCTCAGTGTAACGCTACTACAGCACCAGTGACCTGGGTTCAAATCCGGCCACTGTCTGTAAGGAGTTTGTACGCTCTCCCTGTGTCTGCATGGGTTTCCTCCGGGTGCTCCGGTTTCCTCCCATATTCCAAAGACGTACGGGTTCGGAAGTTGTGGGCATGCTATGAAGGTGCCAGAAGCATGGCGACACTTGCGGGCTGCCCTCAGAACACTCTACGCAAAAGATGCATTTCACTGTGTGCTTCGATGTACATGTGACAAATAAAGAAATCTTATTTTATCTTATCTTACAGTGGTTGCTTGGAGACATCACCCACAGGAAACAACTGGCCAACATTACGTTTGGAAGTCAATGATAGATGATCTCCCAAAGGCATCCATGAGCTCTGGGGGTTAAGGAGGGAACAGGATCGAACTTTTCCTCAGGGCATAAAAATGTAGGGTAGAGTGCAGAAGAAAGGCAATTGTGGAGGAGTAAATAAGCAAGTATTAAATAACTTTATTCAAAAATACTGCAAAACTCTCAAAATTCCCTGCCATTGACATTAATATATTGCTCATGCAAAGCAACATCTGGGAATAGTTCACCTTTCCCATCAATCTTAAATCCACCAACTTTCTTCAGCTTAATACATAAACAAAAGCCTTTTGGAAAAGCAGTCAACGTTCATATAATTCCTTTCCTACACTTCTAACTTGCTGTACTTTTATAAAGTAAAAAACATTTCCTACCTCCTAGATCCTTTATGTGGCAAAGATCAATTCAATTGTAGCTGGATATCAGAACACCTGTTTGTCAAGGTTTTGTTAATGCATTTAAACAAAGCTCCTTTTCCCAGTGGGCAGCGTGAGCTAATTTCTCTAGATTATAACCAGAAGCAAATGGCCCTCAAGGAAGACAAGGAATGCAATTCACATCTTTAGCGTACTTGCATTCATTCGATCAACCACTATCAATCAATGCTAATTTCAATGCCTCATCGTATTTCATATATATCCTTATGGAAGCTTTAAAACATTCCTCTCTTCTGCCTGCCACTTAACTTGAGTTTCAAAATATCAAAGAACAAATTACTTCCAACCAAATGACCCCTGACCAACCTAATGAGAAGAAGGTGGAGGGATATGGGCATTCTGTAGGTAGGAAGGAATAGCTATGTCCCACACATTGTGAGCGAAAGGGCCTGTTCTATGCTGTACTGTTCTATGTTCTAATATTCAGTTATTACTGAAAACAAAATCAGGCAAGGAAAAGATCACAAAATAGAAAATACAACCTTTCCCTCCATACAGATTCCAGTAAGGTGTAAACAAGGGATGTAAGAGGTGACTATGTTTGAGGTTTGGAATTTGGGAGAGCACTCTTTAATTTCACAATATGGGGGAGACTCCACTAGTGAACACACCTGGAAGAAAGCGCCTTGATGTATAGAATAACCACCTGTAGTTGGCATGGTGAGTAGATCACAACGCCATGGATAAAGTCATCCTTCCAAAATCCTGCAATTATTGCAGCACAGAAGAAAGCCATCCAATCTACTGAGTCTGTGTCAGCTCCCTACAGAGTAATCCCTTCAGTCCCATCCCCCTGCACTTTCCCCCACTGTCTTTCCAATTCTTTTTGAATGCAAAAATCAAACTGCAGGAGGAAATTAGTAGGTCAAGCAACATTTGGGGAGGAAAAGGCTATTACCTCCCAACTCCACCCCTCCCCTTCCTCGACCTGGCTCCTTCCGCCCATCATCCTTCACCATTCCTCGGTCCACCTATCACCTACTGGCCCTTGCTCACCATTCCCCCCCCTCACTCCTTTACACTGGCTATCTTCCTCTCCACTCTTCCGTCCTTATACAGGGTTTCAACACAAGGCATTGACAATTCCTTTCCCCTCAACAGATGCTGCTCGATCCACTGAGTTCCTCCAGCAGTTTCTTTTTTGCTAAATGTTCCAGCATCTGCTGTCTCCTGACGAAGGCCCTGATTGACTCTACTTCCACCACTCCTAAGACCATAAATTCCAGATCAGTACTCTAAGAATTTTTTCCTAGCCTCCCCCCTCATACATTTTGCCCAAAATTTCACTCATCTCATGGTCCTTGAACCATCTGCTGGTGGGAACAACTTCTGGTTTACGCCAGCTAAACCATCACAATCTTGCGCACCTCCCTCAAATCTTCTCTCAGCTCCAAAGAGAACAACCCCAACTTCTCCCAGTCTAACTTGTACTTGAATAACTTTATCCCTAGAACCATCCAGTAAATCTTTCCTGTACGCCCTCTAGAACTTCCACGTTCTTCCAGCGTCATGTTGACCTGAATTGGACACAATATTCCAATTGTGGTAGAATCAGAGTTTTATAAACTTTCAACATAACTTCCATTCCTTTTGCACATAATATCCAAACCTATCACCTTCCCATTACAGATTTATTTTACATTTATATGGAGGAGGATTCAGCAATGCATTTAATATTTCATCCACAGAGAGTATTTCCAACAGTGTGCCACTCTCCCAGTATGGCAATGAAAGGACCAATCAATTGTGTACTTTGGTTGAGATGGAAAGGTTTGACAGATAAGATAAAATGAAAGTTATTTCAAGAACAAAGCAGTGAAGTTTTAGATGAAAAGATTTGCAAGTTGAGAGGAGCAAACAACTTACTAGGCAAACAATGAAAGGACACTCCAGGGACTGAAGGTAAGTTAAGTTCTGGAAGAAGTTACAACAAATAAATGCCAAATGTGAGGACAGCAAGGGAGTGCGAGGAATTAGAGGAATATGAGAACAAACAAAGAAAGGAATGAGATAGGAGGAGATGGAGAGAAGCAAATCCAAGAGATAGAAATGCAATAGAAGCAGAGACCTTCCCCAGATTCAAACCAAAGAGCTCATTTCTCAAATGAGATTTTAGATTGACTGGAGTACAGAAATTGTCTTGGTAATGGTTTAAACAGTTCACAAATATTACCAGGTATTACCTTTGGGAGGTAAATCCGTACATATTAATCAGATGAGAAATTCTATCTGGGTTATAAATATTTAAAGTACACTGGGTCTTTGGGTTCACGGAAAAGCGTGCACAGGAACTTAATTTACTGACTTTTGCAGGGAATGTATACACATCCTTAACATTGTGTGGCAGTGCATGCGTAGGCTCATTGCGGGGCATTTAATTCAGTCTATTAACGTGGTGGAGGGGGAAGGGGGGATGGGAGTTTTTCTGTTTCCCCTTGCCTTCAGCTTCCTTGAATAAATTTGGCCCATGTGCCAGTGTTACAGTCATTAAAGAGTCACCTATCAGACGCCAAAAAAGGACTACAAATTATATGGGAAAAATATCCATAGTGATGAAGTGTTGTGTAGGTCAATGACTGGATTTAGTTTATCTACTGTTTAGCTCTATTTAATTACAATGTGGATATTACCCAGGTTTGTCCAGTTCACAAAAAATACAGGATAAATCCATTCCAGTAATGGCCAAGCAGTCTACTTTCAACCATGAAAGTGATGGAAGCCACTGTAGACAGTGCTGTCAAGTGGCAATAACTCACCAATAATTGACTCAGCTACACCTAACTTGGGTTTCAACAGGACCACTTGGCTCCAGATATGATCCAAACATGGACCAAAGAGCTGAATTCCAGAAGTGAGGTAAGAACGACAACCCTTTACATCAATACAATCTTCAAAAAAAAAGTGGCATCCAATGTACCCTGGTAAAAATTGAAGTCAATGGGCATCAAAGGAACAACAGTCCATTACCTAGAGTTATACCTCACACACACACACACACACACACACACACACACAGGTAATAGGTCTATCATTCCAGCCCCAGAACATCACTGCAGGAGTTTCTCAGAGAGTTGTCCAGGTTCAACCATCTTCAGCAGTTTCATCCATGACCTTCCTTCCATCATAAGTTCAGCAGTGTGGAACTTCATTGATGACTCAGTAAAGTTCAACTCTTTCACAGCTACTCAGCAAATACAGTAGACCATGCTTACATGCAACAAGAACTAGAAAACATTCATGCAGGGCCTGATAAATGGCAAGCAACATCAATGTTATAAAAATACAAGGCATTGACCATCTCCACCAAGACAGAGTAAAAGTCTACCCTTGACATTTAACGGCATGACCATCATCCAGTCCCCTACCATCAAGACTGAGGGGGCCACTAATGAGCAGATGCTTAACAGGACCTGCCAAATAAATACGGTGACTACATGAGCTAATCAGAGACCAGTGTCCTGTGCGTGAGCAACTCACACCTTCCTACCCCCAAGGCACTTCTAACACCTGCAAGACATCAGTCAGGAACCTGACTGAACGTGTTCCAGGCCTACATGTGTACAACTCCAACAAGTTCAAGAACCATGCAGGAGAACGCACTCTGCTTGACTGGAATCCCATCCACCACCCTGCACGTTCATTCCCACCAGCACCAGTGCAGAGCAGCTGCAGTGTACACCTTCTATGGAATACACTGCAGTTCCTGTCAGCTTCCCTGACAGCAGCGCCCCATACCACCGAGAAGGACGAGGGCAGTAGGCGCACGGGATCATCACCACCTACAGTTTCCTCTCCAAATCACATGCCATCCTAACCTGGAAATACACTGCCAGTCCTTCATCATCACTGGATCTGAATCCTGGAACTGCCTCCCTAAGAGCACTATGGGAGCACCTTGACCAGAATGACTGCTGTGATTCAAGATGGCAACTCACCGCCACCTTCTCAAGGGTAATGATGGATGGGCAATAACTACTGGCTTTGCCAGCAATGCCCAAATACTTAAAGTGAATAACAATAAATTATAACGTTTGTATTTAAGCCTAATTATTAGGTAGTGCCTGAATGAAGCCACCTGGTTGGTCACTTTTACTTGTCTACATCCACCTTACTTGTCGACCAGCACTACATTTCCTCTGTAACTGTAACACTCTATTCTGCATTCTGTTTTCTTTTTACTACATCAATGTAATTATGTATGCCATGATCTGTCTGGATGGCATGCAAAACAAAAGGTTTTTACTGTATCTCGGTACATGTGACAATAATAAACCAATTTCAACTTTCCCTTTGGAGTGAATAGTGACCACATGGTGGGCTGTCCATAGAAATTCTGCAGCAAATTATCAAGGGAGAGAGAGAGAGAGAGAGAGGAGAGAGAGAGAGAGAGAGAGTATTTAGGGGTTTGCTCAGACATCAGAAGCACATGCTGGATAAACAGGAAATTATGTTGAGGTTTAATGGGTGTGGTTATCAGAACAGGTAACAGTGAGACCAAGTGTACAGCAATGTAAAAATCTGAGGCCTGGGAATACAGTGACTGTGTATTAATGGCAATTCAGGTTGATAAAGATAAATAACTGAAAGTCTCGTCTCACTCCTGACTTACTCCTGCAAGCTCTTTCCCTTTCTCCTCCTGTGTCCCTTCCCAACGAGTTCCTGTTCCCTAAATTAAATTTACTACAGCTCATCAGCATTTTAAAATATTACACAGTCCTTGATCAGGACCCGTGATGGACATGAAAATGTTTTGGGCATTTCAGCATATACACGGCAAGTAGCTTAAGTTCTTGTTTCAAAAGACTGTCTTTGTACAGAAGGTACCAAGGAAGCAAAATCACATGCTTCAAAGTAATGTTTATCGACACCATTCATCCTTTCCCAAACTAAAATGGAATCAGCTTGCATCTCACTCTGTAACA
Source organism: Pristis pectinata (assembly GCF_009764475.1). Lineage (NCBI taxonomy): Eukaryota > Metazoa > Chordata > Chondrichthyes > Rhinopristiformes > Pristidae > Pristis > Pristis pectinata. Next base: position 20,428,348 of record NC_067434.1, read on the forward strand.
ATGACTCAGCGCCTCCAACACATCACCCAGAGGAAAGGGAGATTGACACATGCAGGGCCGCAAGCTGGATCTAATGCAAGACGTTCCATTATCTCCTCTTGCACAGGAGGTGACAAGAAGCTGGCCAGCAGTGCAAACATGTTCTGACATCAGGACTGAGGCGAATATTCCAGAGTGACAAATGGCCATACCACAACTGCAATAGGTTTCCCTTTGGAGATTTAAACAGAAAATTGTACAGTCAGATGTAACAGCTGCAGTAAAATAGGGGAGTGCAGCCTTCAAGGTCAGGTCAGGTCAGGTAAGCTCACATACCTGCAGCCTTCAGTGAAAATGACGCACGAAATAATTCAAAAAATTCCATTTGAGAATGTCATGATTGACCAGGACACAGTTTGTACCAAACAATCTCCATCTGGTACCGTGCATCCTTCTACACAACTAAACATTGACTATCAACAGGCAAAGAAGCAAGTAAGATGCTCTTGCACTGTGCTTTGTTTCTGAATTTTAATAAAGCAAAGTGCGATTAGGGAAGCTTGTTTCAATTGTAAGGGCCAAAGGGAGGTTTTGTTGCAATAGTGCAGGGTGTTAGTGAGGCCACACCTGGAGTACTGTGCACAGCTTTGGTCTCTTACCTCAAAAAGGATATACTATAGTAGCATTGGAGGCAGTCAAAGGGGATTCACCAGGCTAATTCCTGGGATGAGAAGCTTGTCCTGTCACGACTGGCAAAGAGATTTGGATCTGTATACTTTGGAATTTAGAAGAATGAACGGTGATCTTATTGAAACATACAAGATCCTAAGTAGACATGACAGATGGATATTGAGATGCTATCACTGGTGAGAGAGGCTCCAACAAGGGGACTTCTTTTCAAGATAAAGGGCCAATCATTTAAAACTGAGATACGCAGAAATTTCTTCTTGCAGAAGATGATGGATCTTCCACCCCAGAGGGTTGTAGAGGCCAGACTATTAGAAGTATTTAAAGTAGCATTAGATAAATATTTGAAAGATTGCAAAATTGACAGCTACCACTATCTAGCACAGGAGAGATGTTGAAGCAGTTGTAGGTCAGTCCTGATCGTAGTGAATGGTGGGGCAAGCTTGATGGCCTGGTGGCCTGTTCACACTCCTATTTTCAAAGTTAAGGTCAAAGTCAAGTTTATTGCACAGGTGCAATGAAAAACTCACTTGCAGCAGCATCACAGGCACATGGCATCATATAAGCAGCATTCACAAGAAAAACATAAATTAAACACAATTTTTACAAGAAAAAACACATTTGGAACAAAAATAAAACAAAGTCCATTTTAGTGCAAAGTGGTTACTCTGCAGTGGTGAGGAACTTTAATCATTTTCTCTCTCGTCTGATACTTAGCTGCGACAGCTCTCACATTCATGAATGCTCTGCAGAACTCCTGCAGATAACCATGTCATAACGAGATATGAAACAGGAGCAGGAGTCAGCTGTACACCCCTCCAGTCTGCTGCACCATTCAGTCAGATCACGGCCCATCTGATCTTAGCCTTAGCTTTACATTCTTGCCTGTTATTCATAACCCTTGATTCCCCTCTCTCAGCTGAAGACACGATCAATAACTCAGCCTCCAAAGACCTTGGGTCAAGAATCTCAAAAATTCGTGGAAGAAAATGCTCCTTAATTTTGCAACCTCTTATTCTGAGACTATGCCCCATGGTCTTCAATTCCCTCAGGCGAGGAAGTATGCTCTCAGTGTCATAAGCCAGTTACTCCATTGACTCCACTTAGCAACAATTCCTAGTTCCAATGGGGAATGTTTTTACTGGGACTGGAATAGGATCCTCGCTTAGAAAGAAAATTGCAGGTAACTACCCTTTCCTAATTCAGAGAAGTTGGCTCCTTGGCCAACACAAGTTGGCAAGTTCCGTTGTTAGATATTGACTTAATATTAATTAAGTACAATTAACCCATTTGTCGTTGTGTTAAATTGGTGTTGTGTTTAACCCTAATGCACAATAGGAGGACCCACAAAATAAATGGTGGCTAAATTGGTCAAATTTAACTTTGAAATAAATTAGTGGTTTCTACCTTTTTTTGCTTTGTATGGAGGTTGCACCTGCCACGTGAATACCACACTACCGCTAAGAGTTGAGTTATGTCCTTCAAGTACATGATGATCACAGTACATGATGATCACAGTACTCAGGAGTGCCATAGAGATGAGGGATAATGATGAGAGGACATCATGTGTGTTGTGTCTTTGGTGGCAACTTCTCTTTCTGCAATCATAACCATCGATTGTTCCTCATGTCAAGACATAGACCAGGTCACCGAGGTGCCCAGACTGAAAATTCAGGCAGAAATCACAGCCCCTGCAAGCACTCTGATGCACACAAATGATCTCCAGCACAAGCAGTGTAGTGAATGGTCAGACAGGAACTGATGTCCCAGGAAGGACACCAGTCCATGGGATGGTTGGCAACTTACTGGAGGCTTCGCACCTCCATGAGTGAAAAACAGGTTGTTGGTTGCATGTTATCGGTCGAACTTCTTCTGGTAAGGCTGAAATGAGCATTGTGCACTTTGATGACATCACCACGTGTGTGTGTGTGTGTGATGCAATGAAATCGAAACCTGCGCTCAGGTTAACTGTTGAAAATGGGCACAGTCACGATAAAAGGTGAAAACAGTTTCTTCTGGAGAGAAAGCAGATGCAGATAGATCTAATTTCTGTGCTTCTCCATCTACAGATTACCCTTAACACCACAAACAAAGGAAGCTGCAATGGGATCGTAAGAATTTGAGTGGAAGAGAATTTAGGCAACAGAATATGGTGGAAAAAATCAATAGTAAACTGAGATTTAGATAAATAACCATCACTGGTATTTCTTAATAGAGAAATTCTAAAAGATACAATCGGTGTGTGTTCCTGCATCAATTAGGATCACTATTGCTCCAATATTCATTATCCATGGCAAATGTATTTTTAAACTTAGTTTACTGAAAAGAAAATCCTTGCTGTTTTTCCTGTTAGACAAAGTAGAATACATGTCTTTCCAACTTCAGACAGGACAGCTTTACTCCCAATTTAAGCAAGAGTTATTAGTGTTCTCCACTCTGTACCATGTTTACACAATAATAGGGAATGGTAGCTTTGTATCTTACAAGCATTGTACACAATTCCAGGGTATATTTTCATGAATTTTTGATACAAAATAGCATTGACTCACCCTAATTCATTTAATTGAAGAATGTTTAGAAGCCTATTTCTCAGATGCCAGAATCAGTACTGTTCCAACTCTCCAAGGATGTTGCGAAGTCACTGTTTAATAAAGCTATCCAACATTAGGCATCCAAATGGCCAATTAGTGCTGCTGTAACATTGGGCCATCAATAAATCAGCATGCACTCTTCCAAGAATACTATTAAGGAGTTTTCTTTATTCATTTGGGGATGTGGGTATCTCAGCCATGAGAACCCTAATATAATGGCTTACAGGGCTTCTACTGAGAGCAGCTTTCGATGGCCAAACTCACATGAAGTCCAGACCAAGTCAGAACTGCAATTTACCATCGGGACATTGATAAACCAGATGAAGTTTCCAATCACAGTCCCATAACTTCATGCTCAGTAAGAGCTTTATAATTCCAGATTTAATGTTTCAAGTGAATCAAAATTGGCCAGCTACAGTGGTGAGATTCAAACTGCCGTCAACGGATCATTTGCACAGATCTCTTGATTCACCGCCCAGTAAAACCACCACTTTGTCCTTGTAAATAGAATAACAGAAATGGATGGGGTGGCAAAGGGGGCTAAGGTTGCAAGGAAAGGGTGGGGAGACAGTGAGCAAAGCAGGGTGAAGGGGAGTTGGGGGGCAAGGAAGGAGAATGACGTGGGGGGGAGTGAGGGGAGGGAATGGGGTGGAGGATGGGGGAGAAGGGGAATGGGGGGTATGAAGAGAGTTGGGGAGAGGGGGAGAGTGGGGGGTGGAGGAGAAGGAGAGTTGGGGGGGGGGGAATATATTGGACCAGGTTTGCTCGATGGACGAGTTACTTGACACCTCTTCAGTGAACCGAAGTTTAATTTGCAACGACATCTGTTTGCGGGGAAGCCATCCCTCTGTATTTTAAATTGGTGAACTAGCCATTGACTGCTCCATGGATGGGATTAAAATGACCCCAAATTTGTTAAAACATACTCCTTTTTTGTCTCTGGTGAACATTGATCTTTTTCTGAACCAGCATTATACATAGTTATCTGATTGGCTAAAACACAAAGCAGTGAAAATCAGTTTTCAACCAATCAGGAGACAGATTATTGGATCTGAGCAATTTTGGGTCACAGGTCAAATCACTTCTGGGAAAATCAGTAAATGGAAAACCAGTTAAAAAAGGAGAAATAAGCTACATGTTTCCAAACAAAGGAATTGATCAAAACTGCTTGCATTTTATATCAATGGCTCCTCTAGTGAGAAAAGATAAAAGTGAACATTCTACTCCACCTGCTCGATGAATGCTTTCCAGGAACAGTCAAAAAACACAACAACAGCCAGGACAAAATAACCCACCTAATTGGAATCCCCTCCATCATCCTAAACATTCATTCCCTCCACCACCAGCACACCGTGGCCACGGTGTGTACCACCTACAAAATGCTCTACAGTTACTCACCCAGGAAATTCCAACACCTCCCAAATTCATGACCTCCACCATCAAAGGACAAGGGCGACGGGTGCAGGGGAACACAGCCACCTGACCTGATTCCAACTATCGCCTACCAGATCCTGCCTCACACCCCTGACCCCTACCTCCTCACCTCTATACTGGCCATCTCACCTCTACACTGGCCATCTCACCTCTACACTCCCAGTACTGATCCAGGGTCTCGACCCAAAATAATGACTATCCCTCTGCCTCCACAGATGCTGCCTGACCTGCTGAGTTCCTCCACCAGATTTTTGTTGCTCCAGATTCCAGTATCTTCACCCTTGCGTCTCTGGAAGTATATCTCCGTTCTTCATCGTTGCTGTACCTAACTCCTTGAAATTAGTCCCCATTAATGTTGTGGGACCACTTTCACCAGTGATTCAGAGAGGTACCACCTTGCCATCGGCCATTAGTGATGGATTACAAATGCACCAATGTACTGAAAAATAAATAAATAAAATCTGACACTTGAGCAAAATCTTTGTCCATGACATCATGCTTAACAATTACAGGGTGAATGAAAGGCAAAGGTTTTAAAAATCCAGTCAATTTTTTACTGAAGCTTGAGTTTCGTCTCAGGAAGCAACGTCAGCACATACTACACGGTGTTTGAATGCAGCTGAGGCTGAATTCAATTACGAAAAGCAGCTTATTATCCCATTTAAAAAGCTGCTATCACAACTGGAGTTAATTTCTTCCTGTAGTAAACCTGCCTGGAGAAAATTTTCTCCACTCCTTTACCTCAAACTAATTTAAAACCACTTCACCGTCAAAAGCTGACAAATCAACTTGTCGCAGTGACAAAATATACACTTAAATCATCTCAGTTTCAGTTTATATTCTTGGCTTGAATCAAATAGCTTTGTTATAAATTGCCTTCTACGTCAGAATGGACCAATTTCCTGGATAATTAGTATGATAATTATAATAGTTTCCAATACATTCCTATGAAAATTCTGATGAAATGTTTTCAACCTGAAACTATAGCTGTTTCCCTTTCCACAGACACTGCCTGACCTGCTGAGTGTTCCCGCAATTTGAGTTTTCATTCAGTTTTTGTTAATGTTTGGGAAGTGTCTTGCTTTGTGGGTCCATAGATCCCTGAAGATAAAAAACCAGCAGATAAAGGTGGTGATAAAAGCATTTTAGGAGATTTAGAATGGGAGTTATCCCATTGAAAAATGCAAAATTCTTAAACTGCTAACAAGGAAGATGTAGATATGATGTTTCGTTTGATTGGTTTATTACAACCAAGGGTACAGTCTCAAAATAAGGTGTCTGCCATTTAGGATTGAGATGACAAGATATTTGTTCACCTGACGGTGCATCTCTTGAATTCTCTACCTGTGGTGGTTCAGTTGCTGAATATATTTGGTATAGAGATTGATAGATTTTCTGATAATAAGGGAATCAAGGGATTTGGGTTTAGTGAAGTAATGTGGTGCTCAGTCAAACACAAGAGACTGAATAGCTAACTCCTTATTTCTTATGTTCCTACCTGCAACATATCTGGCTGGAAAAGCTACGTACCCTGAATGTCTGCCTTTGGAGTAAATGAAACTCCTTAACTTTATAAATATCACCAATTTTTCTGCTCTACGGTGAGCTTGATCCTTAATTGCAGTTCTACGCAGCTTGTATTTTTCCTTCCCTCAAAATCTTTTTATTCATTAATTCACAGGATGTCAACATTACTGCCAAGGCCTTGGACTGAGAGGCTTATTGGGTCTGTTTAAAGGACAGTCTAAAGTCAACCACATTGATGATGGGTCTGAAATCAATAAAAAGCAGACTGGGGAAGGACACCAGATTTTCTTCCCTGAAGAACGTTAGCGAACCAGATAGATTTTTCTCTACAAGGTCACCCTAACTGACACAAAATGTTTTAATTCCAGATCTAATTAATTACTTGAACTTAATATTAACAATTGCCACAGTGGGAGTCCCTAGATATTTGGTCACGGCTGCTAGTTACCACTCAAGTAACTTAATCACTATGCTATTGTACCATAGGCATAGGAAGACACATTATTCTCATATCAACATTCAACACTTGAACTAAATTCCTTCTAATGCTCTTCTGACAAGACATGAACATGCAGAATACCCACATCCTATTGAGAAATGTAGACACAAAGAGACTGCAGATGCTGGAATCTGGAGCAATGAACAGTCTGCTGGAGGAACTCAGCGGGTCGAGCAGCATCTGTCGGAGGAAAGGAATCGTCGACGTTTCGGGTCGAAACCCTGCATCAGGACTGAAAGTGGAGAAGGGAAATAGCCAGTATAAAGAGAAGGGGGTGGTGAGACAGAGGCCAGAGGTGATTGGTGGAGGCAGGAGATATGATAGATGGAGGCAGACAAAAAACAAGAGGGAGATGGAGCCAGGAGAGAGGTGGGGCAGGTGAAGGTGGAGGCAGATGTAAAGGTGATAAGCAGGACCACAAAGGCTGCCAGTGCTGGAATCTGATGTGAGGAAGGTGCCTCTGTCATGTCTCCCACCTCCACTTCCTGGCTCGATCCGTCCATCATCCTTCAACATCCCTCCCCTCCTCAGTCCACCAATCTGTCTCACCACCCTCGCACCCCCCCCCCCCTTTATACTGGCTATTTCCCCTCTCAGTCCTGATGCAGGGTTTCAACCTGAAACTTCGACAATTCCTCCCCCCCACCCAGCAGACTATTTGTTGCATTGGGAAATACAAGTTCACGTTTTTCTCTTTGTTATGAAACAATTGTTTTTGTAAGTGAAATAAAGTCAGTGAAGAACTTCCCACTGGATGGGTCAATGAGTTACAATAGCAGGAGTCTGCCATGCCGAATGCCTTCAATTGCAGCAAAAGGTGCAACTCTATTTTAATCAAATCACAAAACATAGCTGTTGTAAAATGGAAATCCTGAGATCAACGTGAGGTTAATTCCTGAAAGTAAGGGCATCTGCAGACTGGACTAATTCCTAAATCAGAAGAAACAGCCTTCCTTTCTTTCGGATACCTTTGACAGTAAAATGCAACTTCAGAAATGTAACAGACTCTAACCCTTTCAATATATGTGTTTATTAAGGCAGCACAGTAGTGTAGAGGTTAGCATAACGCTATTACAGCACAAGCAGCCCAGATTCAATTCCTGCCGCCATCTGTAAGGAGTTTGTACGTTCTCCCTGTGCCTGTGTGGGTTTCCTCCCACATTCCAAACATGTACAGGTTAGGAGTTGTGGGCATGCTATGTTGGGGCCGGAAGTGTGGCGACACTTGCAGCTGCCCCCAGCACATTCTCAGTAACGCAAAAAAAGCATTTCACTGTGTGTTTCGATGTACGTGTGGCTAATAAATAAATATCTTATCTTATCTTAATAAAACAGGTGCCGCCTCTTGAAGATGTCCTTGTTGGTGGGGAGAGTTGTGTCAGTGATGGAGCTGGTTGAGTCTAAAATCCCCTACAGCCTCTTGCAATCCATGCATTGCAGCCTCCACGCCAGGCTGTGTTACAACCAGCCAGAATGCTCCCTCTGTATATCTATAGAAATGTCTTTGGTGACATACTGAATCTCCTCAAACTCCAGACAAAGCAGAGCCACCGGCATGCTTTCTTCATGAATGATGCAATGTGTTGGGCTAACTGGGGTCTCAATTTTAATCCAAGAGATTAAGCCAAAGCTTATCATGACCTCTCTGGTTTTACCTTCTCCACCAATAAAGGATTATAGTATAACAATTTTACATTATTTAAACAGCTTATCTACCTTATTTCTATTAGTGAGTCGTGACTGACACTGGTAGAATAAAGAGCCAGTTACCAAGAAGGAATTCTTCAATTATCCTTCAAAGTTGCTAGTATCTTTCCAGTAATGTTAACAATGTACATTGTTCATTTATTGAAGGCCACAATTTATTATCTTGTCAAAAAAATGTACTTCAATTACTTTTTTACCTCATCCATTTTCCTCTTCCAGAACCAATCTCCTTGCTGTTAAATGCCTCTTAATTCTTCATTCCACTTACTATTTTTCATCTGTGAATCTTGATGTTGAGTATCCCCAGGATGTGGGGATGGAGAGGAGGGGTGGGGAGCATCCCAGGAGAATGCAACAGCCTCCCCAAACAGTTTCCACAGAGGTACACTTTTGCTTAAGATTGTAATGATAGGACCAAACCGCTCAATGTGGGAAGCTGCCACATTCAAAGCTGCCAGAGGGGTGACATCTTGAAAAGCACAGCCCCGAGAAAAATAATACAGCACCTGCCTTTGTCCATCTGTGTTTTCAGTCTGGCTCCAAGCCAACTTATTAAACAAGACCATTACATAAAGTAGTTACTTAAGTAATAATTTGAGTACCTGTACAAGAGGTAGAAACAGTTTCCATCCTGAATTACTGAAATACAACATTGGCAAAGGGCTGAACTTCATCAGATTCATTAAACCCAAAGAGGATGTCATTCAGAAACTTCTTTTCATAGAAGAAGGCAGGGTCTCGACCCGAAACATCGACTGTGTGTTTCCCTCCATAGATGCTGCCTGACCAGCTGAGTTCCTCCAGCATTTTGTGTGTGTTGCTGCAGATTCCAGCATCTGCAGAATCTCGTGTCTCCTTTTTTGAGGAGTTTAGAGTTTTTTTTCCAGTCAATATTCTTATTTTGATTGCTCCTAAACATAGAGGAAGCTGGTGTGTGAAATTTTATCAGATTGGAGATTGGTTTATTATTGTCACATGTACCGAGGTACAGTGAAAAACTTTGTTTTGCATGTCATCCATACAGGTCATTTCATGACAACAGTGCATTGAAGTAGTACAAGGAAGAACAATAACAGAATGCAGAATAAAGTGTTTATAATTACAGAGGAAGTGCAGTGCAGGCAGACAATAAGGTGCAAGGCCATGACTAGGTGGTTTTTGAGGTCAAGAGTCCATACTATTGTACTAGGGGACTGTTCAATAGTCTTATAACAGCTGGATAGAAGCTATCCTTGAGCCTGGTGGTACATGCTTTCAAGCTCTTGTATCTTCTGCCCGATGGAAGGGGCAAAAGAGAGAATGTCCAGGGTAGGTGGGGTCTTTGATTTTTTTGGCTGCTTTACTGAGGTAGCGAGAAGTGTAGGCAGAGTCCATGGAGAGGAGGCTGGTTTCTGTGATGTGCTGGGCTGTGTCCAGAACTCCCTGCAGTTTCTTGCAGTCTTGGGCAAAGCAGTTGCCATACCAAGCCATGATGCATCCTGAAAGGGTGTTTTCTATGGTGCATCACCAACTGAGAAATGGAAGGACAGTGACTGGCAATGGAAACTTGGAATATCTTGCAGGCACAGAGGGATTAAAGGATGTGGGATGGGCAGGGGGTGTAGAGTTGGGCTTGGAGTTCAGCACAATCTTTCTGAACAGCAGAGCCCCTCCAGGGTCCTACTGCTTGTCCCATTTTTTATGTTCTTGGCACTTCCATCCTGCAGGATGGTGGAATAAAATAAAATGGAATGGATCTCACAGGAATGGTGCACTATTGGTCCAACAATCATAAAATCATGACAACATGAAAGGAAGTCATTTGGCCCATCAAGACCTTGCTGACTCTCTTCAGAGCAATCCCATCACTCTCAATCACAAGAGCACAAGAAGATTGGCGCAGAGGTCGGGCACCAGACCCCACAAGCTTGCCCTGCCATTCAATATCATGGCTGATCTGCCTCAGGCCTCATCTCCTAACTCTGTACCAGTTCCAAATAGCCCTCAATTCTCTGACTGTTCATAAACTTATTTCCATTCTCTTTAAATACTTCCAGCAATCTAGCCTCCACAACCCTCTGGGACAGAGAATTCCAGAGATTCATGAACCTCTCCATCAAGAAATTCCTGTGCACCTCAGTTTTAAATGACCACCTTATCATCTTCTAACTACGCTGTCTCGTTCGAGACTCTCTCACTAGTGGAAACATCTCAACATTATGCCCCCTTAGGATCTTACATGTTTCAATAATATCACTTCTCATTCTTTAAAACTCCAAAGAAAACACATCTTAGCTGTTCATGGTAGGACAACCCTCACATCCCAGGAATTAGCCTACTGAATCTTTTCTGGATTGCCTCCAATGCTAGTATAAAAGAAAGGGACCATAACTACACAATAGTCCAGGTTCCACCAACACCTCATACAAATGTAATAATACTACTCTATTTCTAAACCCTCCCATTCTTTTCCCAAAGCCCTGAAAATTATTTTCCCTCTGAATTTCATAAATAAATAAGGGTAAGAAAAAGCCTGAAGGCCATATATCTAAAGGAATTCTGATGGGAAGCAAGTTTATGTGGAACTTTAATCACGTTGAAACATACATTCGAGGTCCCTTTGTTTACCCTGACAGCTGATTGAATGGCTGATTGACTGTAGACAGGCCCAAAAAAAAATTACAAGGAGTTTAGATGAAATCACAAACATTGAAGTAAATGTGAGCCAAAGACTACTGTAGCTGGATGATACCCAGTTACCCCTCTGCTGTTGATCAGTTTTAGTTAAACCATCTGACTGTTCAGTGCAAAACCGAATGATTTGACAGGGATAAACTACTACCTAACCTAACGTCAGGTCACGACACAGAGCTGTACAGGACCTCACCAAAATACTCTTTCCGACAGCGAATTCAGCAACATCGATGTACCAACACAATCCAGGCATACACTGCAATTAAGCAGCAGGAACAGAAGTAATTCTCCAGAATGCAGTGAGACCAGCAGGTTGAGTGCTGATTGTTAGAGGGAGTTCATGACTGGGAATGAAATCACATCAGGCTACTTGGTGCCTCTGAGGGGGAATGGAGGTGTCGGTGATAGAAGATCAGACAAGAATCGGAGGTATTTTTTTCTCCACACCCCACCTCCAAATATAAAAATGTTCTTGTATTATTAAATATATAAAGAACATTCATATATTTGTCCCTACCAGGGGTTCACATTGCAATGGGGCTGCATAGGAGGGGTGAGAACATGATCAGCCACAATATACATCCACTGTATGTGGGGAGAACCCGGCAGAACAGCCAGTACTTCGTCCTTCTGTCAGGTTTGTACATCACTGCACAGAAATACCGTAGAGGCCTAATTTTTCCTGCTTCTCCTTCTGGGGCATTTCCATTGTTAGACAACTGATGAGTACGCCAAAATGCCAAAGCTGTACCCTGATTAATAAGGTTGTATTACCATTGGTTTGCAGGTGTAACAGATTATCAAGGCGGCAAATGGGATGTTGGCCTTCATTGCGAGAGGGATTGAATTTTTCTATTAATTTTCATTCCGGGCTAGTCCTGGAGGGAGCCAAATGGGAGGGAAGTGGTGATGGGCTCTCAATCCACTGTGAAGCAGATGCCACTCTTTAGCTCCCCACTGGTCTGTACCAGATGCTAAGGACTGACAAGTAGTGGGTGCCAGTGTTAACTTAGGACATCACCTCTCCTCCATAGCCAGAGATTAATTTTAATAATTCCCCCCCACAAAGAAAGAAATAACTTTGTAGGAGGCAGGGCAAACTGAAGCCTTCTCAAACTGCCTCCAAATAAAACGTTATCGAGAACAAACTGCTACAAGGGAGCTCAGAGGAGCTGTGCCTTTTGTTCAACCTTGCTTACATTTGCCTTGCCAGCATTTTAATCTCGCTGCTCAGTGGCCTGTCAGTCACTGTTGGAAAATTCAAAACAGATGAATCATGGGCCCTCGTAATCTGACACAGTTCAGGGAGAGAAACACTGCGCTGTCAGCTGCAAGGGTGGCAAGCAGTAAAAGATAAGACTTTGTCTTAATTGATCAGCTGCCTCAGTGATGAAAGTTGAAGTCATTGAGCGGAGCGCCTAGTCATTACTATTCCAGAGAACTCCAAAAGCCCCGTTTCACAGAAACTAAAAGCAAGACACATTGGATACTTCACACTTTAGGGCATGCTTGGGATTATAAACCTCCCTAAAAACCAGAACAGAACAAGCTCACATCTTCAACCTTCTTAAATATTTGTACAGATGTTTCATTAAAGAGTTTGACACGTGCAACATTAGTTTTAGTTCACTTTCTGATGGTATCCAGCATTTTCTGATTTTCTTACAAGTTTTAGACTTTTTTATTGTTGGGAGGCTAGGAAAAAGAGAAGTCAGTCACAAAGACAATTAAGTTTAAATGCTCGGGGAGCTTTCATCTTGAAAATTGAACACTTTGTCAAGTCTTCTGTACTGGCAGCTTATGTGCTATAAAGTATTTTCTGTACAGACGTGCCTGCTCCAAAGACCAAAGGGAAGTGGAAATAAATTACAATGAGTCTGAGGGATTGTGCAGTTCACCAATGTTTAATTAGCCACTGGGGGTTTAAGAACATAAGAAATAGAAGCAGGAAAAGGCCTTCAATGAGATCATTGCTGATCTTGAAACTCATTTACTTTCTCATTTGATCCTTTGGTTCCCCGGAATTCAAATTTCTACTGATCTCAGCCTTGAACATATTCAACGACTCTGCACCCACAGCCCTTTGGAGCGAAAAAAAATTCCAAAGTTGCAACCACATGGATGAAGGAATTTTTCATCTAAATGGTGGAACTCTTCTGAGCCTATCCCCACTCTGTCCTTTCAGAGGTAAATGTATTTGGAGAGGTGCAATGAGGGAAAGGAATGTACAATAGAGGGATATTGACCTTGGATGAACATCATGGATCAGTAAAGGCAGTAAGACAGACCAATAAAGTGATTATGAAGGATTTAGGGAGGCTTTCCTTCACTAGCCAATGTATAGTACATTGGTAAACGTGAAGGACAATGTATAGAACGTTGGCCATTTGGAGTGGATCCGAGAGAGTCCTGGATGCCAGGGAAATCCTAGTGAGGTTATGAATGTCAGAGAGAATATCAAGGTGAGATAACAGCATGGGGAAAACAAATAACAATAATGGACAGCTATTACCTATTAGTGGCATAGAATACAGTAGCAGGGAGGTTATTCCAGAACGGTCCACAAGACTAATTAGGACACCATTTGAGTGCTGTGAGTAGTTCTAGTTAACTGCATTACAGGAAAGATGTGCAGAGAAGGTTTATGAAGACTGGAAAATTTTGGTTGTGAGGAAAGATAGGGTTGGTTGGGGTTGCTTTCTTTGGCACAGAAGAGGCTGAAGGCAAGCTTAATTGAGGTGTAGGAAACAATGAGTGGTCGAGATAGAGTAAAAAGAGAGGTCAAAAACCAGAGAGTACATAGTTAAGATACAGAGAGAAGGGTGAAAGGGGATAAATCAGAAAAACATTTATCCTTGAGTGTGTGACAGTGCGGTAGGACTCACTGCCCGAAAGGGTGATAGAAACAGAAAGCTCCATTACATTTAAAGTGTCTGGACATGTACTTTAAGAGCTGTGACCTGCTTGGCTATGGACCCTGAAGGTGGCATTGGGCTGATGGTTCTTATTTGACCAGCACAGACACAATTGGCTGAATGGTCACCTCCTGTGCTGTAAATCTCCTTGAACCAATCAGCAAAACCCTAATCACCACTACAATTTAGCAACACTATGACCACTCTGATCACTTTACACTAAAATGGACTTCGCTTTTTTTAAATTGTTCTAATTGTGTTTTTTTCTCTTGTAGAGATTGTGTATAATTTGTTTAATACGTTTTTCTTGTGAATGCTGCTTATCTGATGCTATGTGCCTGTGATGCTGCTGCAAGTTAGTTTTTCGTTGCACTTGGCAATAAACTCGACTTTGACTCGCTGGAGCTTTGCAGCCAGTGAAACTCCCCCAACTGCATGTCAGAGATCAAAGGATGAAGCAGCTTGGTCCCAGTTGATCAGAGGGCAAATTGATTTCACGTGAGCTCTGCTTTTGTTGACAGTTGTAACGCTGGCCTGCTGACACAGTGATGTATGTACACTCACGAGAAAAATACCAATCCTCATTTTGCCAGATTATTTGGTCAAGTGTGACATTGAAATGTACTGTACATGGGATGAACGACTTCAAAATTCAGACAGCCACAGGAAGTGTGTAAACTGTTACCAAGAAAGTAGAGACTGCACAATTACACCAAACTGAACATACTGAGGCACTACTTCAAGTCATAAAGTTGCTGGAGTGCATGTCAAGGCCAATTTCCATCCCTCTCTCTGGGATCTTTCCCTTCATTTTGAGTCACATCCCACTGAGCTGCTTTTGTTTGGTCACATTTGACTTGGGTCAAAGTCAAAAGTCAAATTGAGTTTATTGTCATATTGTCATATGCACAAGTACATGTGTGCACAGGTGCAATGAAAAACTTACTTGCAGCAGCATCACAGGCACATAGCATCATATAAGTAGCATTCACAAGAAAAACATAAATTAAACAATTTTTTACAAGGAAGAACACAATTAGAACAAAAAGAAGTCCATTTTGGTGCAAAGTGATCAAAGTGGTCATGATGTTGCTAAACTGTAGTGATTAGGGTTGTGCTGGTTGGTTGAAGAACTGAATGGTTGAAGAGAAGTAGCTGTTCCTGAACCTGGTGGTGTGGAATTTCAGGCTTCTGTACCTGCTGCCCAATGGTAGTTGAAGAAGATGGCATGGTCCAGATTGTCCCAACACTGACACACATACTTGCATTGCTTATTTTCACTTGGTGACCCGCTCATAAAACCAACACCATGCTTCCAACTCCTAACTGTGACTGAAAAATTATACTCGCCTGACCAGAACTGCAGCAAATGTAACAGGAGGCAGGAGCAGGCAAGTGAACTACATTGAAATGCTGCAGAAAATTCGAATCAAATTCCACAACTAAAAATCCAAAAGCAGCTCATTAAAGCATGGTAATGTGATCACTGCACACATAATTAGTATTATTTATATTTCTTCACTTCTTTTGCCTTGCTTTACCTCTGCACTGACAAGAGACGATATTTGTGAATGCATGTGAAATTCTGCGTAAAGCAAAGCACTCAGTAACTTTCCCCCCATGCAATATCCAACTCCAGCAAGGAATTATTTACCGCTCCATAAACAGAAAAAGCTGGGAATATTCGGCAGGTCAGGCAGCATCTGCGGCAAGAGTTATGTTTCAGGTTGGAGATCCTTCGTCAGAACTGACCTGCAATGTTAACTCGGTTTCTCTTTCCACAGATGCTGCCTGACTTACTGAGCATTTCCAGAATTTTCTGTTTCTGTTTCAGATTTGCAGTTTCATACATTCCTATTTACTGCTCCTAGTTTACAGTTTCACGAATAAAGGTCGGGGTATAAAAGCTGTAATATCTTGTAACTGACAAAGGGGAGCTAGGTCTACCCATGAAACAGGAAACACTGTAAAGATATGGAACGCATGATGTTAGGATTAATTGGATAGGTCTTAAAGAGCTGGCACAGATATGATGGCGTGAATGGCCTCCCTTTCTGACAAGAGGGCCAAAGATTTTCAATGCCTTTCAATTCCCTACTGTTAAATACATCATTGCATCTGTTTATTCCCTGCCTGCGAATCAAGTGCAACACACAATAATCCAACTGCCTGTTGGCCCTGCAAGCATCACCCGAGGCAGTGGCTCTCTTGCCTCAGAGTCAACTGTTGTGGGTTAAAGTCCCACCACTCAAAACTACCCAAAAATCCATGCGGATACTGCACTGCAGTACTGATGGGAGTGTTGCATGATCACAGGTACGATTTTTCACATTTTGAAGAGAGTCGTTCCAAACACCCAGAGCCAAGTTAATCCCCCAATCTCTATAACACAAGAAAAAAATAATCTGGTCTTTATCGCATTGCTGTTTGTGTGATCTTGCTGCATAAAAATTGGCTGTACAGATTCCAACAACAGTGACACACAGGGTGTAAAGAACTTACGGAACATTCTGAAGAGAGGTGCTCTGGAAATGCAAATATTGTGGTAAAGTTCAACTACATCACAAAGCCGCCACTTTGTGAAAGTGATACATCATCGATCCTTCCTGGCTTTGTCCAACATTATAATTCTAAATGCTGTTATTCAGCTCAAGGTCAACAATTCTCATAAATCCAAAATGTCTATGCAGAGTGCAACCTTTTAAAACCAAATGTCAAGTTAATGGTATGGCTGTGGACTCAAGTAGGGATTTCAAGTTCACTAATCTTTTTTCATTACTGCAGCCATCAAAAATAAACACAAACTTCTACGCTGGTTTCTGAAAGTGATTCTTTACCAGTAAAGCTCTGTGTTTAACCTTGAGCTACATTGTTTTATGCATTAGGGTTAGTGATTGGAGTATCTCTCATCTGAATGCAAATCTGTTGATTTCAGTGCTACAGATTTTCAGGGACTCTGTTTGGATTCAGAGACTGATGCACAGCCTTCAGTACCACTAGGAGGCCACAAGTCTGAGCCTGGTGTTGCATCTGCAAAAATCACAGAGAAGCAACTTGAGGGCCAAATAATTTTCAGTGCCATTAGTCCAAGGAAATTAGCTGATTTGAGCTCTGGGGAACTGCTGACACCGTGCGATAACAAGGCTTCATTTAAAACTGTTTTGGCAAGTAAACCATAGAGTGCTGACAAATCCAAGATCACTTCAAAAACAAACCATTGAATTGTGTCGGGCACTATCATTTATATCTTACACATCTTACTCAGTTTATAAACACCACCATCCCAACTGCTCTGTTCTCATGTTCTCTTATGACATTCAGCCCATTGAGTCTATGCTGGCTCACAGAACATACCCATCAGTCCCATTCCCCCACTTATGTCCTTGAAACCTATTCTCTCTTACATGCCCATCAACTCCTCCCCCTCCCCCCGATCTTGCTGCCACCCACCTACACAAGGGGGAACTTATAACAGCCAATTACCCTACCAGCACGTCTCTTCAATATAGAAGGAAACTGGAGGACTGTCACAGGGAGAACGCACAAACTCTGCACAGACAGCACCAGGGTTCAGGATCAAACACTCTGCTTTTCTGTTACATCCAAAGTGGATAACCTCACATTTTTCCATATTATATTCCAGATCTCTCTCTCCTCTGGGTACAGCCATTGGAAATTCACAAAGCATACTTCCTATATTTTGTTTTGAAGTGCCTAGTGGGAACAATTATCAAATAACCCTAAATCCAACCAAACATCTCTCCAGTTGCCAGGGTTAATGTGACCCACCACTTCTTACACTGCAAGTAACTGACAATATGTGTTCCACCTCACTGTTACAGCCGCACATCTGTGTCACTTCTGGGTACATGGAAGTAATTCTGAAGCGACTGCTGTTCCTCTGTCAAACCAAGGGCTACTTCCTGCAATTGTATCTGATGTCAATGGAGGCCTTTAAAGAAATGGCAGCAAAATGGCTGAGTCACTGAACCAGCAATGCTGAGGTCCAAAACATGATCCAGAATTTGAGCTCAAATTCCATTGAGAGAGCTGGAGAATTTAGAAAATTGTGGAATTAAGAGTCAGTATTGGTCATGCTGATCATAAAACTACTAGGATTGTTTGTTGAGTCATGGAATAACACAGCAAGGAAATGGGCCCTTCAGCCCACAATGTCCGCACCAGCCATCAAGCATCCATTTCCGCTAATCCCACTTTTTTCTGCCCATGTTCCCAAGGTTCTAGCACTCACCTATAAACTGGGGTCAAACTGGAGCACCCAGAGGAAACCCATGCAGTCACAGGGAGTAAACTGCGTGCAAATTCCACACAGGCAGCACCCATGGTCAGGATTGAACTAGGGTCACTGGTGCTGTGAGACAGCACCACTGCTAGCTACACCAATGTGCTACCCAAATGTTGTTAAACCTCTTTAAAGGAAACCTGCCAGGATTTTCCAGTGTGACCCCTGACCCACAGCAATCCCATCAACTCTTAACCATCATCTGAAATGGCGCAACAAGTCTCTCAGCTCAAAGACAACCGAGAATAGGCCAGTGACAAATCCTGTAAATAAAGAAACACCTAATACGCCAAACTGATTTGAAACTGTTCCCGTTCAATGATATAACGACTGACACCAACTTTGAATGGCACAAACTTAAAGAGAACTGACTCAAGAAGAGTTGATTGTAAAGCACCAAATAATACAAATTCATATTAACATTAGAATATTAGGAAACAAACTTCAGAATCTTTATTTTTAAGTTACTTGTTCATGGGATGTGAACATTGCTGGGAATGCCAGCATTTATGGTCCATCCCTAATTGCCCCTGAACTAAAGAGATAGTTGAGAATCAACCATATTAGTGGGTCATATACAGGCCTGACCGTATACGGGGAGCCGATTTCCTTCCCCAAAAGGCTGAAGTGAACCAGAAGGATATTTACAACAACCTAATCGTTTCTTGGTTGCTGTTATTATTAATTCCAAATTTATTTCATTACTTGAAATTAAATTCCCCACCTGCCTTGTTGGGATCTGAATGCAAGTCCCTGGATCTATGTCCAGAACTCTGGCAGCTAGGTCCAGTACTTCACTACCAGGTCCCTCTGAACAAGACACGTTACCCAGACTGTCAGCCGTCAATTGCATTATCCACAATTCTTTTCACTGGATGGTTTAATGGGTATCAATAGCATGGTAAAATTGATTCGTTTCATAACTAACATGCCCTTTACTTGATCCTGTGCTCTATGATATATCTTCATTACAGTTTGATTGAATGCTATGAAATTGCCCTAATTGTATAAACCCATTCCCACTCACATCATTCAGCCTGCTTGCTAATTGCTATCGTTGCCAGTAAGTAGAGATGGCCAGCTCAGTCTTTTTATCTGAACCCAGTGTTAGGAATGGGCAGAGATGAAGGCAGTGGGGAAGGTGGCACTGTTGCTGCTTGCAAATCTTTTGAAAATCATTTTCAAGAAAGAGGATGTGAAAAGCATTTTTGTCAAGTTGGATCAAGCAAAATGATCAAATGTAATTTCTTCATCAAAGAAATAAGATAAGATTTCTTTATCAGTCACATGTACATCGAAACACACAGTGAAATGCATCTTTTGCATCGAGTGTTCTGGGGGCAGCCCGCAAGTGTCGCCACGCTTCCGGCACCAACATAACATGCCCACAACTTCCTAACCCGTACGTCTTTGGAATGTGGGAGGAAACCGGAGCACCCGGAGGAAACCCACACAGACATGGGGAGAACGTACAAACTCCTTACAGACAGTGGCCGGAATTGAACCTGGGTCGCTGGTGCTGTAATCACGTGAACCCAAAATTCCAAAATCTTCAAAGATGAACAGGATTAGTGAGTTGAAGCACTCTATTCAAAATCAAAAGGTTACAGGGAGGACAAGTTAACGTGTTATGTCAATGACCTTCCTTCAGATCATCCCGCTCATTCTGTTTCTCTCTCCATATGTGCTGCCTGACCTGTTGAATAGTTCCAACATTTTCCATTTCTATTCCAAGAATTGATTAGATACTCAGGTTCTGACTGAATGTTACTTCAATGGCCCCACCTCTCGAGTGACATGTTAAACTTTCTCCTCCTGTTCTCTCAGATGTAAAAGACCCCATGACACTATTGTATAAAGAGTCAAAGACATTAGGTTTATTTCCTTCAAACTAATATTACCTAGCATTGAAGATTGGAACAAAATAACGAAGGATATAAATCAACTTGCCTCAATCAGACATTTCTTGGCTCACTACTTGCAATCTTCTATATAGCCACAAGCTGCACATTTTGACAGATGTTCTTACTGGCAGACAGAATGCTCAGCTGTAATTGGTACAATGCAAGGAGGATGAAAGGTCATGTTCATTCAATGCAAATACTTAAAGCCCAAAAGACTCAAAATCAACATGCAAACAAAAGCTTGCTTTCAGTCAACGTCAACCCTCCTGAAAATGAGGAAATAAAAGAATCCACCAATGTGACCTTGAGAGAGAAGTGAACCTTTTGCAGTGTTACCCCAGATGGAAAACAACCTTAATTTAGACCACTTGACTCTAGTTCCAAGCTAATAAAAATCTTCTGAGGAATTTAGTGAGAGCAGTTGAACTCGCTGTTAATTCTCATCCATAGTTATCAGACTGCACCCATCAATCTTGCCATGGAAGTCTACTTTTGTCTGTTTCCAGACTCATAAAAAACACTTTCCAAGTAAATTGAGCTCATCTAATTTGCACGATCAAACAAAAAGAATAAGGAAAGTGTCAACCAAGCTGATGCTGCAGGAGAACATGGGTTTAATTCAAAGAACCATGAGGAATAGAGCAATAAGCATTAAAGAAAGCAATGAGCGGTAATGAAAACAGACATTAATGCATTGTACTCATGGTAATTAATCTTT
This sequence comes from Pristis pectinata, assembly GCF_009764475.1. Lineage (NCBI taxonomy): Eukaryota > Metazoa > Chordata > Chondrichthyes > Rhinopristiformes > Pristidae > Pristis > Pristis pectinata. Next base: position 20,449,285 of record NC_067434.1, read on the forward strand.
CAAATAGAAAGTGGTAGAATTGTTAAATTTGATAGTGCATTTAGCCCATCATAGAGGCAGCATTGCGCATTTTGTTGCTAAGTGTTATGATGGGAATTGATGCACCTCAGTGGAAAGATATCTGGTGCTTATTCACGTATTTCATGCAAAAATAAATTTACTGATTGATTTACCATAGACTTTTACTCCCTGAAATACTTTTCAGATATTTTCCGAAAAGGCTGCAAAATTCACATAGCAGCACCACAAACAAACACAACACACACACACGCACACACACACGGTGATAATATCCTGGGATCCAGGGATCTATTGTTTTGCATCTCAAGTTCTATTAGCTTTAACTAGGTATTGAACAGTAAGTCACACTCCAGTTCACAGGCACGTAAGTACCACTTATGGAAGTGATTGTGGAGAGCATAACTTTGAGTCTTTAAAACAATCTATTATTATAATGGCAGCTATTTAAGTAATCAGTCTCAATACTGACAGCTCAGCAGCAGATGGTCAGGGTGAGAGGGTGGGAGAGTGTCATGGACTAGGAGCACTGCTTGTTAAGGGACACAGTACCTCATCTATTTTTGTTTGAAAAGATCCTTTGGAAATGAATTGGTAATCATGGGACCACGTATCCATATTAACATGCTACATATTGCTCATAATACTAAGTGCTGCATATAAATAGTTTTTAATGCTTTTAAATGGACCCTTTCAAAATAATTGAGTATTTTCCAACTCCCGCATTCAAACCTAAACATGCATCAATCAACAGCATCACAATAAAAGCAATAAGATCCTTCCTACTACAATTTAAACAGAGAAGAAAAGCTGACTTCAATGTTTAGACAATTGATGTTGATAACAATTTAATTAAAGTAAAGAATTGGCGTATAAACACCATTTTGGTCAAATTCAAGGATATTCAAGGTTATATATATAAAACAGTATATATTCATCCAAGGGAAGTGGGCAGAGCCAGCATTTAATCCCTAATTGCCCCGTGGTGGTGAGCTGCCTTCTTGAACCACTGCAGACCTTGAGGTGTGCGTGTACCCACAATGCTGTTAGAAAGCATGTTCCAGGATTTTGTCCCAGTGATGGTGAAGGAACGGCGATATATCTCCAAGTCAGGATGGTGTGCAGGTTGGAGGGCAACTTCCAGGGGGTGGTGTTTCCCGTGCTTTTGCTGCCCTTGTCCATCTAACTGGTAGGGTTTGGAAGGTGCTGTTTGAGGAGACTTGGTGAGTTGCTGCAGTGCATCCTGTAGATGGTACAAACTGCTGCTACTGTGCATCAGTGGCGGAGTGAGTGAATGGTTGTGGATGGGGTGCCTACCAAGCGGGCTGCTGTGTCCTATATGGCATTGAGCTTCTTGAGTGATGAAGCTGCACTCATCCAGGCATGCAGAGAGTGTTCCATTACATTCTTGACTTGAGCCTTGTTAGGAAGTGAATTATAATGTGTAACTTTTATAAATTTAAAGGGGGAAAAAAAAACTAAAATCTTCCCAATGTCCATGTCTCACAGAAAGTTGCGTCTTCCCTGTTGCTTGCCCAGCACATTATCCTATTACAGTCTGTTGTCACTCTGACCCACGCGAGACCAGAGAGCACCTACCTCCTTACGTTCTGACTGTAGACAGCTGATGAGCAAGTGAGTGCTGGAGCAGCACATCAGTCAGGTGCAGATGCAAGGGTCCGTGTCCTGGTTCATCACCAGCAGCTGCGTAACGGAGGACTCTTGGATCTACAGGCTGTTCCCGGGGGACACACCGAGACAGACATCAAGTGCTGCTGGAAGGTCATTAAATCGGTGAAAATGCTCTTTGCTCTGCCCGAAACTTGTTGATCTTCCAGCACAGTGAGATGTCCGTAGGGGAAAGCTGCCGACTGGCACATTCCCGGCTGCAGGAGTACGTGCTGAGGGACGCACTGAAGCTCGATGCAGCCAATGCTAAGGCTCTGTGGGAAAGGACCACAGTCTAGGCTCCTTCCACTACCCCATGTGGAGGGGCAGAGTTGGGTGGAGAACCCCCTCGAACAATGAAAGGGGTGTCACCTCAGGGGGGCCCTGTGACTGACTGTGCTATGTTTGTGTTTCTTTTTTAAAAGTTGACACTGCTGAATGTAACAACCATGGATGTTAAGGTTTTGTTTCTTCCTTTGTATATAATTTTTTGTCATGAATAAGAAGTCTATTTTAGAAATTTAAAAAAAGGAGCAGATTCTCTCGGGCATTTGCGAACCTTGGGGTGACTTCTGTAAACCATTGGGGATTCTGGGTCAAATGTTCAGAATTCCGAGACACGGCCACTGGGTTGCCGGGGCGGGGGAGGCGGTTGCCGAGGAAGGAGTACAGCAAAGATTCACCAAGCTGATTCCTGGGGTGGCAGGAATGTCATCCAAGTGGGATTTGCTTGACTAGACCTGTGTTCACTCAAGTTCTGAAGGTTGGTGAACCTGTGGAATTACCTCATAAGTGCAGTAGAGGAAGTCACTGAATATATTTGAGGAGGAGATAAATGGATTTCCAGACAAAATAATGCATCAAGGGGTACAGGGAAGCAATGGAAATACTGTACTGAGATAGAAGATCAGCCATGATCATACTGAATGGCAGAGCCATCTCATAGGGCCAAATGGCCTAATCCTGCTCTAATTGATTGACTATTGACTGTAAACATTTCTGCTTACACTGTGGTCAGTAATCCCAGTGATTTAACCTCCTCTGCTTTATTATACACAACTAGGCATTAAAGTTATCATTGACTTTCTCTCTATTGCTGTGTCAACGAGAGTTAAAATGTCATTTAATTACAGGCAATGACTGTACTAGCATGGCGCCAACCCCATCCTTCAATGCATAGCATGAATATATCAATATATTAAAATGAATTGTAACGTGCAGCAATCTATGTGACTATTTAAGTGTTCTGTACTGTCTTTGCAAATTCTGCTTATTCTTGAGCTTAGCTGACCCTAGTGGTTTACCACTGTTGTGATGTAAGTTAACTATGTTATTTGTACGTAAAACATGCAGCAGCTATCCCATTATTCAGTTGCCCATCGGGCCAATTAAAATATAAAACAACACTTAAGTGTGACTTACTCTCAAATGGTGCATCTCTTGATGTCATGAGCTTCCACAAAGAGTGGCTTCGCTAAAATCCACCAGTGTATTAAACGGTACAATTAACAATAACGTTAGCAGTATTTGTCAAAACAAGTCAGATTTTTTTTCTAGATTAGTCTTCATTTATGGCACCTCACTGTAGTTTTGTCTTCGTGTCTGAGTACTCTGTAATCAAGAGTTTGAATGACCCTTATTGGCACTTGATAGCAATTGTGTTGTACAAGAACTGGTCTGCCAATCAGTCTGTCAGTATTACCATAATGCCACCCCCAACCCACCCCACCGCCACTCTCCATGACAGGTGGCAGCAATTGTACAATCTCCCAGGCACAGATATGGGACGTAAACCCTTCTCGCCATCGGAGTATGAGGTGCTCTATGATGTGGTCAACCACTTCTTGTCTCAATGCAATGTGCAAAATTAAGCAGTTTAGCACAGCTACAACAGATTGGGTCAAACTGTATTTACCCAATCTAAACAAAAGTCTATTCCGAAGACTTAACTCTTTTATAAGCTGTTCACTTCATAGAGTTCCATAAGACAAATTAAATAAAAATACCTATCGGTCAAATAGGTACAAACCAAAAAAAAATGCTGCAATTCTTAACTCTCAGGAATTGCAAACTCAGTACACTCTTTGGATTGTACTGAGTTCACCACCCATCCTGAATTCTGCTTATGGTCTTTGAAATGTTCGAAGCAGGAAGAACCGATTTACTTTACCAAAATTTTTTTTTTAAAAAGATCTTCTTCATCAGGCTAACAGTAACTGTTAATCACTGACTGGTCACAGAGAGGCCAGGTTTTCTATTTTAGCTCTAATTAAAACTACAGTGGATTGCATAACAATGGGGTCTCTTCTTCAAAGCACCTTTGGCACTTATTCATTTAGTGGTCATCTTGACACATAAATAATCATAGGAAATGCCAAAACAAAGCTATTGTTCGAACTTACATTTAACCACTAAGTGTAACAAAAACAGGATTGAATTATATTGAATTCACATCAGTAAAATATTCTCATGCCAGTGCGTATGATCTACACAAGACATGTGTCCCCATATCAAAACAGCTTTAAATTCCTTTCAAATTCACTTTGTACAAAGGACACTCTACTCAGTGAAAATAACTACAGCAGAACACAAAGGACCAGCTGCAAGAAGATACTGAATGAAGGAAAGCTGGATACAAGGCCTCGCCAGGTTACAAACGCCCAAGTTATGGACAGCTCGTACGTACAAGCAAGCGTTTGGGAGACTGGAGGAATGGATGGGGATGGATTTGCTGGCAGCTGCGGGGATCTCGGCATCGTCTGCAGGTGGGAATGGGCCACTTCCACGCGCCAAACAGCCCCTCCCACCCCAAGCTGCAGCCAGCAGGGGGGCTGGGTGGAGCCGAGCAGAGCCGGGAGCGCTGAGCAGACTCGCTCGCTCACCAAGTCAGTGAGGCCGGCTGACGGCCGCTCTTCCCACGTCTGCTCGCTCATGCATCACAGCTGTTTCTGTGATCCTCTCCCACACACTGCCTTTGTTCATTTCCGACTTATAAATGGTTCAGGTTACGATCAGTTTTCAGTCCTGTTGTAACCTGGGGACCGCCTGCATTGTCTACAAACTGATGAAAGATAAGTTATTGGCCCACTGCAGCCTTTGTGTAATGGCCTTTGACTGGTCCGCAGGGTAGCTCTGTTACTGCTCTTAGCTTCTGGGGGTAAAACTCACTCACTTTTTATAAAAACTTTACATGATGTCCAGTGAGCCTTTCACAGGAATGGAGTCTGCCTACAAAAACAGCTTCTGCTTACATATATACATGAAGAGTACAAGTGATGCTATTGGCAAGAATGATCCCCTTAGCTAGATCAAACAGAAAACTTTGAGAATATCTTGGGACAGAGTTGCCACATTTCTCTACCCTAATGCTACCTCATATTAATGAGATCACTCCCAAAATCAATGATGCCTCAAAGTGAGGCCCAAGCCTCCAAAAGATCAAAGGAATTGCTGCAAGAAGGTGCTGAATAAAGAAAGGCAGAGAGGCTTAATTGGATTAAACTACAGATTTCTGAGAGGAATTTGGTTCAGAGCTCTTTGATAAATCTAACTAGCAAAGGATATTTGTATTCTGAGGTACCTCTTATGTGAATTGAATACGAAACCATGATTGGAATGAAACACTCCTGAACTGTTTGATGCACCTATTTCAGAGATTCATTAGAATAATCACCCAGTGCTTATCCAGCAGCTATTTTGATCAAGATCGAGCTTGTTAAGATTGAGATCTGCATTCAAGATGTTCAGTTCATTTTCCTGGGCTTTCAATTGTATTGTTTTTCAGTTCTGAATTTAGAACATGCTTTGCTTTCTGTCCAGTAGGAATATATTCCTTCAGCAAATGGTGTTTGGAAGAGATAATTCCCAAGATAAACCTAATGCAGTGATGCTTGAGCAATCTCAGATTGGCAATTTTGCCTAATCTTGCTTTGACCTTCACACAATTCCAAGCACCAAATATTTTTTCTGATGGTTGTAAAGGAAGCAAAGAAACCTCACTGCAACGAATGTAAATTTTGCAAAACATTTATTATTTCAGCTAAAAATAACCCAGTTAATTCACTTTTCTGTCCTCAGTTGAAAACCAGTTATGGCACTCCTCCCAGAACCTGCTAACAATCAGACCTTTTTTGGTAGAATCTGTCAGAATCATTCAGGATGCTGACCATGCCCTTTGGTTCACTCCAACGATTGTGCTGTCACACCAACACATTCAGGCACATCTCATAGTTTGTAAACAACTTTACAAGGGCAGCAAAACAAGACAAATGTGGTCCAACCTCTTGGAACATAATGAAGATTGAATTAGATCAAAGAGATTAAATCATTTTGCCATATTTCCTTACAGCATAGGAGGATGTTCAGCCCATCTAGTCTATGCCGGCTCACAGTGCAATCCCATTCCCCCACTAATTTTCCCTGTAATCTATTTTCCCACCTACCACTCACCTATGCATCACAGCTTGGTACGGCAGCTGCTCTGCCCAATACTGCAAGGAATTGCATAGTTGTGGACACAGCCCAGTCTATCATGAAAACCAGCCTCCCCTCCATTGACTCTGTCTACACTTCCCACTGCCTCAGGAAAGCAGCCAACATAACCAAAGACCCCTCCCGCCCCAGTCATTCTCTCTTCTCCCCCCTCCAATTGGCAGAAGATACAGAAGCTTGAGAATACACACCACCAGGCTCAAGGGCAGCTTCTATCCCGCTGTTATAAGTCTCTTGAAGAGACCCCTTATAAAATAAAGGTGAACTCCTGACCTCTCAATCTACCTTGTTGTGGCTCTTGCATTTCATTTGTCTACCTGCACTGCACTTTCTCTGTAACTGTAACACTTTACTCTGCATTCTGTTGTTGTTTTCCTTTTGTACAACCTCGATGTACTTATGTATGGAATGATCTGTCTAGATGGCATGCAAACAAAAGCTTTTCACTGTATCTCAGTACATGTGACAAAAATAAACCAATTATTACACACTAGGGGGAAGCTACAGTGGCCAATTGATCTACCAACTCACGCACCTCTGGGATGCAGAAGGAAACCGGTGCATCCGGGGTCACTGGGAGAACATGCCCAAGGTCAGGATTGAACCTGCCCACGTTGGTGGAGCTGTGAGGCAGCAGCTCTACCAGCTGCACCACCGTGCTGACCACAAAATTCTTGCACTCTTTGGAACTGCAAAACTTTTCCACAAACCATTCTATCGTAGCATTCCTCATATTCATTTGTGGTTGAAGCTCTATTTTTCCCATTGTATGGATCGATTGCCTTGACTGAAACACAGTAGGAAACTAGATTTGAACTCACAATTGGATTTGAGAAAAGAATGGCCACACCCTCGTATCAAAAGACAGTATTTCTTTTTAAATGATACAGGTGTTAAGCAGACATATTAACTTTCTCCCTTTCAAGGTAACTGCTGGCTGGTTAATTTAGAAATGATAAGTTTGTCTAATTTGACAATCTGCACAACCTGCCTACACTAGCGCACTAAAACCCACTGGCCCAGGCCCAGTAATCTTTTGACATAATATATTTCTGCACACAGGCAATAATGTCAAAGAAAATTATCCAAGAAAACCAAGTCTTACTGAGGTGCAAAGGAATCAAGGCTTGGTTCATTGGCAACTCACTAACAAACTTTGTGAATATATAGTTTATCTGAAGCCGATTCTGGCTTACTTCTTCAATGTAGATTCAAAACACGTTCACCTATGTGAAGAAGCTGCAATTTGAGAGATGCATAACACTTCTTTCATGAGATTTGTTGGCTTCTGATATTTCAGGCCAGACCGAACTTTACGGTTTTATAGTTTTGCACACACTTCACAGTTGATGTAATCCTTAGGATGCTCTGAGCGCATTGCTATACGTGTCCTTGGATATCCAATATTGTGAAAAGCTCAAGAAAGAAACTGTTTTCTGGGTGTAAATAATCTGTGGTCCCATTAACAAAAAAAAAAATTCTTGACACTTGTGGAGTGCACCTTAAATATCTTCTAATTTTTTTCCCCCCTACTGGCCTGAAAACAATGTGAAAATGGGCACTACTGATCCTTCTCTATATCAACCCAATGGCCACTCATCCCTTGTTAGCTTTGAGAGTGTTAGCAGACAGAATCATGGAACTAAGCCAAAGTATCCCCAGATGGTATTCACTGATGCTCACCAACATCAGGTCCATCATCAACACCATCATCAGTGCCCATAAAACTGCTGATCATCGATTCATTGACCAGCCCATGGCTGTTGCATGCAATACCATCAACCCGTCCTGAAGAAGTGTCCTTACCTGAAAGGTTGACCTCCTGCTTTTCTCCACGGATGCTGCCTGGCCTGCTGAGTTCCTCCAGCATCATAGTGTTTTCCATCAATATATTGGATTGACATACTGGAGTTGGGCCGACCCTAGACTGCCACCCACCCTCTCCCCACATCTATATTGTCCCATCAACCCCGGACTCCAGTAGTGAGGCACAATGAAGCCTCAGCAATGACTCCTTCTTCAGAGCCAATTCCTTGGGCTCAAGTATGATTTGCTTCTGTGACTGATGAAGCCGATGTGGGAAGCACGGATTCTTCCACAGATGCGGCAAGAAGTTCTTGGGTAGGTGGTGCCAGTTACACCAGGCTTCTCGGTGTTCCCGATATATGGATTCAAGGTTAGTGGCGACCGCAAATGGCATCGTGAATGCCCTTATAGGCTTTAACAGGAGGTGAGAGGAAGGGAGCGATGGGAGTTAGCTAGAATTGCACCTCCTGTCAAAGGCTGCAGTCCCTGGGAATTTTTAAATGTCACTGACACACAGGAACATCTAAAACTATTAAGATTGTTTCAAGTTTGTTGTAAGGTTATTAAAATAAAATAACATATTTTGAAAGTTGAAATTAATAAATAATTTAAAACATTAAAATATGTGATGAATAAATAAGAGAACATGCCTTTCTTTCCCTGAGCTCCAATTCAGGATGATGGTTCTACACAAGGCCTCTGCTGGCTTCAGAGCAGAAAAGCAGATTTGCCAGAGAAAGGAGTCATAATTCTACAGCATGGAAACAGGCCATTCAGCCCACCAAGTCCATTCCAGCCATCTGGCATCCATTTACACCAATCCTGCACCAATCCCATTCTTTTCCTCCTTTCATTACCTTCCAGCCTGCATGGCTTTGGAGTGTGGAAGGAAACCGGAGCACCCAAGAGAAACTCAAACCATCTTTAGGACGAGAAAATAAGTAAACAGGAGCAGGAGTGGGCCACCTGGACCTTCAGGCCTGCCCTGCCATTCAGTGTGATCATGGCTGATCTGCCTCAGGCCTCAACTCCTCTTCTGCGCCATCACCCTCAACTCCCTGACCTTTCTCAGGGAGAACATGCAAACGCCACACAGTCAGCGCCAGAGGTCAGAATTGAATCCGGGCCACTGGAGCTGCAGGGCAGCAGGGTTACGGTCTGCGACACTGCCGCCCAAATGCTGGGAAATCCCAAAACGCCCGGGCTCTGCCACGTGGACAAGAGTGACAGAGCAGAGTGATGTGTTGGCGCCTGATGTCATTCGGTCCAGAAGCCAGGTGCCCCCTGGCACATACTTACGCTGGGGTGGCTGAACTGTGGTTCGGTTCAGTTCAAAGTCTTTGCTGCAGGACAAAATTCCCAGCTCTCCCTCCAGCATCCAGATAGAAGCTGTACATTCTATTTGCACCAACACCATAGGGGCATGCAGTTTAGCCATCCAGTTGGCACCAGATTAGGACTCTATACCAGGGATACATTAGAAAGATGAGCCCGCCAAAATATCACAGCTATTCTTATAGCATGATTGCACTCCCACAGGTCAAAGGTCCATCATCAGCAGAGGCTTCCACTGAAGGTATAAGCAGGAGCTCAACTCTCACCGGCCTGTAGCTGCCCTTCATGCGACTACCTAATGGGTGCTTTTGAAATGCAGAGAGTGAGTGACGAAATTGATATTATCACTCTGGCAACAACTTACATTGACGTAATGAAACATTCCAAGGCACTGAACAGATAGACAATTAAATCAAAATTGGAGGAACTCTGGCACTGGGTTACAGGGAGATCACAGGGCATTACACAAGGCTTGAGCAAGGAATTTAGCTTTAAAGGGTACAGTGAACTTTGCAACTGGGCAGATGACAGCACAGTTGCCAATAGCTTTATAGTTTATAATTTATTTTCATTAGCAACTGATGTCACGATAATTACAGCCCTTTCAGAAACATTGGGGAAAGTTAAGTGCGAGAAGATTGTTCACAATATCAAAAATGATTCAAATGACCAGTGGAGCTTCGAAGATGCGTGTTATACCGATTTGTTTCATCCAAGTTGCAGTGAAGCACTGAAGAAAATAATGTAGAAGGGAGCCATGAAGATAATTCACATAAAACACTGTCACACGGTGGCTAATTTCATTCTGTAGACCACCTCATGAGATCAGTCCCGGAAAATGTCAGAAATTTACGATGAAACTCAGCAACTCCCTGGAAATACAAACAGCTTTTCATGGCAACTGTTACAAACAGCTGTCATTTTAATGAAGTTCCCTTCTCTTCAACAGGAACTGGAACTCCACACAAAACTAAGCACAGAAAATGCCAACATCATTTATTGTTGCACACCCACACAAGGGAAGACCCCTGAACTAAAGGGAAGGTTGTCAAAGCAATAAACTATCCAGCAACAGATTATATCAAACCTCTCGTACACAGTAACAGGAGCAATGAGAACAGTAACTTTTCACCTGTTGAACCTTGATTTACCATTACGATGGAGGAGGCATTGGCGGTCTTGAAATGCACAAAGGTGGATAAATCCCTGGGGCCTGACCAGGTTTATCCTAGGACATTGCAGGAAGCAAGAGAAGAAATTGCTGAGGCCCTGGCAGAGTCTTTGTATCTTTGTTAGCCACAGGGGAAGTACCAGAAGACTAGAGGATGTTCCTTTATTTAGGAAGGGCTGCAAGGGATTAATGCAGGATTAGTTTAAGTGGGTGATTGATGGTCAGCATGGACTCAGTGGGCCGTAGGGTCTGTTTCCATGCTAAATCCTTCTGTAACTCTATGACAAGCCAGGGAACTACAGGCCAGTGAGCCTTACATAAGTGGTGGGAATGTTACTGGCAGGGATTCTGAGAAACAGGACTTATTTGCATTTGGGAAGGCAAGGACTGATTTGGGGTAGTCAGCATGGCTTTGTGTGTGGGAAATCACGTCTCATGAACTTGATTGGGTTTTTTTGAAGAAGCAACCAAGAGGATTGATGAGCGAAGAGCAGCAGACTTTGTCCACATGGACTTCAACCAGGTCCCGTGGTGTAGGCTGGTCCAAAAGATTAGAACACATGGGATCCAGGGTGAGCTAGCCAAATGGATACAAAATTGGCTTGGTGGTAGGAGGCAGCGGGTGGTAATGGAGAACTGTTTTTCAGATTAGAGGCCTGTGACTAGTGGTGTGCCGCAGGGACCAGTGCTCAGTCCCCAGATGTTTGCCATCCATGATTTTATTGAGAATGCAAGTGACATGGTTAGAAGGTTTGCAGATGACACCAAAATTGGTGGTAAAGTGGACAGTGAAGGAGGTTAATACAGGGCAAAGGAATGGCAGATGGAATTTAACTTAGAGAAGTGGCAAGCGATGCATCTTAGGAAGTTAAACCAGCCCAGGACATACACAGTGCCTGGCAGGTCCTGGGGTGTGCTATTGAACAGAGAGACCTATGGGTACAAGTATATAGTTCCCTAAAAGTGGGAAGACAGACAGGGTGGTGAAGGTGGTGCATGGAATCCTTCCTTCATCGGCCATGGCATTGAGTACAAGAGATGGGACATCATGTTTCAGTTGTACAAAACGACGGTTAGGCCACACTTTGAGTATCATGTGCAGTTCTGGTCGCCATGCTATAAGAAGGATACGATTAAGCTGGAGAGGGTGCAGAAAAGATTCACAAAGATGTTGCCCAGATGGTGGGCCTTGAGTTAGAAGGAGAGAGCGCATAAGCTGGGACTATTTTCCCTGTGGCGAATGAGGCTGAGGAGTGACCTTACAGATTTATAAAATCATGAGGCACATAGGGAGGGTAAATAGTTGCAGTCTTTTTCCCCCAGCGTAGAGAGTTTTCAGCTAGAGTGCACAGGTTTAAGGTGAGAGGGAAAGATTTAAAGGGAATCTGAGGGGCAAGTTTTTCCATACAGAGGAGCTGCCAAAAGAGGTGGTAGAGGCAGGTACAATTACAATGTTTAAAACACATTTGGACAGGTACATGCATAGGAAGGTTTTGAGGGATATGGGTCAAATGGGATTAGCTTAGATAGGCACTTTTGTCAGCATGGACGAGTTGAGCCAAACAGCCTGTTTCCGTGCTGTGTAACTCTGTGACTCTATGAATCAATAACTTGGGTCTGAAAGCACCTTCTGTTCTGGAACTTGTGTCCATCTCAACTCAATGCCATCAGCACACAGTACAGAACTAGTCAGTCTTAGTTAAGGTGTTCACTTGGAGAAGTCAAGAGGAAGCCTACAGATGTGCCACAGGGAGACATCAGTGAAAAGGTAACTTTCAACCTAGCTTGCAACCTACAGGAACCACAAATACTTGCCATTTACACTGCGAGCTAAAAGCAGAGAAGTTTTCCAAATACCAAGAGTATTTCTTTAAGTGAAATTACTTTTATTTTTCTATCCGTTAACCCTTGAGGATATTTAATTAATTAATACATGTAATTTTACGGCGATGAAGACTGCAAGGCTGGAAAAGGAGATAATGCATCTTTAATGAGTCCTGCACGTGATCACGATAGTGGGAGCTCGTGTGAACTGGTCATTTTGAAGAGAGCGACCCTGACTTCTGCTTCATCTAATTGGCAGCATGCAGAGCTCCATCCTGCAGTGACAGCAAACATCACTTTAAAAAAAAATTTACTGTGACTTTTTTCTTCAGTTAAATATTTAAACATGGTGAAGTTCAAAGGCCTATGCCTTACGGTGAGCACAGGATAAACCCAGAAAAGGAATGCCATTTAATTATTGTTACTCAGCCATAGAGATATGTGGTAAGATCACAAGAGTTTGGAACAGTAAGTCTTTATGTCAGAGAGCACCACTCAAATCCCATCCCCAAAGCTCCAACAGAGCCTGTTTTCAACAACAATTTTCCTAAGAAAATATTAATAATGATTAAAGGTAAATAAATCAAATCCTCTCCTGAGAAAACACTGGAGAAAGCATTGATTTTTTTATGAATACTAATTATCCTGCCTCAAGCTGGCTACCTTTTTGGACTGACCACATTGTTATCTTCTATACTTAAAAGAAAACTCCTTTCAAGTCCATATTTAATGCCAGTCTCTTCAGCTAAATTGTATTTTATAACTCCTCGATCAAATGAAGTGTCAGCTATACGCAATCTGATAAGAAAAGCACTCAACACACAGCTAGACAAACCACAATGTAATTTAAGTGGAACTGTTTGATAACGTAGGTGTCGAGTTCTTTGCTGTTGCATTTACATATGTATCAGGACAGATTGGTCAATACCCAACTGAACAATAATGCTGAGTTAACAAGATCAAAGCCACATTGATGTGATTACTTCAGCATCCTGAGGGAAAATTGTGATAGAGAGAGTGCTGCTGCCTCACACTCTAGTCACCCAAGCTGAATCTTAACCCCTCAGTGTTTGTCTGGGTGTCCTCCATGTGGCTGTGTGGGGGCTCCCCTCAGTGCTCTGGTTTTCTCCCCCATCCTAAGGATGTGTAGGTTGGCAAGCCATTGTAAATTGCCCCTAGTGTGAGTAGGTGAGTGGTAGAATTTGGGGGGGGGGGGGGGGGCAGGGGTGGATGCGCGACGCAGGGGGAGAGTTGATGGGAATGTGGGGAGAATAAAATAGAATGAGCCTAAAAGGGCGCTTGATGGCTGATGCAGAGTCGGTGGGCTGAAGGACCTGTTTCTGTGCTCTCGCTCTCTCTCTCTGAAGCAAAGTACCGCAGATGCTGGCAATCTAAAGAGAATGCTGGAAATACACAGCAGGTCAGGCAGCAAGAGAAACAGAGTTAACGTTTCAAGTCCATGATCTTTCTGATGAAAGCTCTGCCCCAAGTCTTTTGATCCTTAATTTCCACAATTTAGAACATTATCCTTGAGAACAGGGACATCGGAACTACCGCCTGGAAATGACTCTTGGACTGGGCCACAGAAAAGTCCCTGAAATGCCAAGTGCACAATTTCTGTGGGGGGTGGGGGTCTGTCTCTGTATGTGTGCCCCTTGGGCTGCATTCCCCAACACTGCAGAGAGTGGCTCATGCAGGAGGATCAAAGAGAGCACCACAGGGGTCGGGGTTGTGGAGAGGTGAGATATCAGAGTGAGAACCAACAGGGGGGTGGGCATATGGTTGAAAACACCCACAGCAGGGCACAGGGTGTGAGTGGGTTCAAGGCCAATCAGTAACAATCACTGCACAAACTCGACAGCCCCAGTGCCTAATCTCACCACACACACTGGTGTGTCGGCAACAAATTCAACTCACAGTCATGGAGTAATATAACACGGGAACAGGCCCTTCGGCCCAACTCGTCCATGCCAACCAAGGTGCCTACCTAAGTTAGTCCCATTTGCCTGAATTTGACCCATAGGCGTCTAAACCTTCCCTATCCATATACTTATCCAAATGTCTTTTAAATGTTGTTATTGTACCTGCCTCAACTACTCTCTCTGGCAACTTGGTCTATATACGCACCACCCTCAGTTCCCTTTTAAATCTTTCCCCTCTCACCTTAAACCTATGCCCTCTAGTATTTGGGTACCTTTCCCCGAGAAAAAGTCTGTGCATTCACCTTATCTATGCCTCTCATGATTTTATACACCTCTCTCAGATCACCCCTCAGTTTCCTACATTCCAAGGAAGAAAGTCCTAGCCTGCCCAACCTCTCCCTAAAACTCCAATTTGGAAAAGGTCCTCCAAACCCAAATATTTTTCCACCTTCACCTTAAAAGTATTAGTTCACATCAACACATGCTAAATGATGGATTGGGCCAGAGAGCTTTTCAGTAGCCACTAACTTTCACTGGCCATTAGCTCTGAGTCGAACCTCCAGTGGGTTGGTGTGGAGTGTTGAACATGACTATCTAAATCTGTGCCATCAGGTGCAGAACCTAATGGTTCTACGGTTGTTCTACTTTTCTGGAGAAGTGAATAAAGAACATTCCAAAAGAGCATCAATTGCCTCCTTAGCATAATTAAACCTCACTTCCTCAGCAACATCAGTTTAAATGTGCACCAGACCTTCGGACAGACACTGTGGCAAACATATCCATGGCAGCAATGACATGGTTTCACTTTGAGAATGGCTGAATTTAAAGAGGTAAATGCAGATTACATTATGGTAACAATGCAAGATACTCTGCATTATTTTCATTCTTACCATCAACAGGTATAATTCTCCTAGTCTGGAAGACAACAACTGCCTGACTTGAACCTGGCTGCCAATAACTAGTAATAATAAGCCCAAATTAAACAAGGTTAGGGTTGGTTCAGTAAAATATTTGTTTGTGATTTAATTTCTAATTTTCCATCTAATGGAAGATTAGCAAACAAAATGATTAATGCTGGAAAGACAGAGGGCCATTAAAACTCGGCTATATTGCAGTAATTTTCACAACAATTAACACCATCATCAGTCCCACAAACAGATCACCAACAATGCAGCTCAAGGAGACTTGATCATCAGTCAAAACTGCTATTCTCAGCCTCGCACAGACTACCGGTCTGGTCACAATGTGGACCATTGAGCAGTGTGACACATCCAGATTGGAAATGCACAGACAGCAAAAGAGAGAGACAATTTCAGGAGTGGGACACAGAGGTTGAACTGCATTTACTGAAGATCAGAGGTACAAGACTTACAAGAGTCACGGATAAAGGATTTAAATGAGATTGTGATTAGAGACTAAAATCAACAATCAAAAGCAAAGCAGAAAGCAGTGGGTTTGTTGGATTTCCAGTAAAAGCTGCTCATGATTAAACATTTAACTTTGGAGTTCGGGAAATATCAGGAAATTGAATATTAGTAAGGTAGGTAAAGGCGAATCACATTGTTGCAGAGTTGTTTTGAACAGTCTCCAGGCAGTAGACCAGAATCTTAATAGTCCAAGGTGTATCGATTTGGAGTACCATTGCACTCACAGGACTGCACGAGGACTTTTACATGAGTCACAGAGGCAAAGATGAAAGGGGCTATTTCTCATCACAGCACCAAGAAACCCTCCCAGAACTCCAAGGACTTTGCTTCGACAATCCCATCTGGAAGCCAATTCCAAATGCCAACAGTTTTACATGAAGGAATGTCCTAAACTGATCCTAAATTTGACTTTCACCAATTTGTTGGGATAAATGTTCTGCATTACTTATTATCTTACACATGGCTCTATACTACTCCCTCCAAATTACTTCCTTTGAAGATAGAATGTCTCCAGTCTTCCATTTCTCAAAAACCAGGGATCAATCTCATGTGCTTATAGATTGGGATTCAGTGATTAAAACAGAATATTACTCAAAAAATGCATCCAGCTACAATCTTTCACAGTTTCAGTGTGGTATCCTCCAGTTGACAGTTTATTGAGTTTGGAAGCAATGTGCAAGGAGTCTGCTTGACTTGGTGATAGCAGCAGCTACATATTTTAGCCCCAATTTCTTTTGACTGGAATTCTGTCTCAAGTGGGGCGAAGCTGGTTCAGCCAATGGTCACAAGGATCACCATGACCACTAGGTTTTCTCACTAGAAGTAACATCCACCGTCACATCTGCATGGTAATTGTGTTGTAAATAGGCAGAACTTCCAGTGTTGACATCGTAACATGGGACGTAAGGAATACATCCCATGTTACTATGCACAGAAGATGCCTTGAGTGGCTCTGTAAAGAAGAGTAATTAAGCATGGGGTAATTGAGTCACAACCCTATGACTTATGAATTTTTAAATGAAAACTGGCTTTCCCCTTTCACCTCACCTGCTGCTGCAGGCACCTCAACCTCTCCTGATCCAGGACTGAATCCCAACTTACTTTAAGTAACTTCGGCCCTACAGAGTCACCAAGGTCAGTTGCAGTCATGTTGGAAGGAGTGAAAATCTGAGAGATCAATTCTACCTACTTGGCTTCCACAAAAATGAAATTTCCTGGCTAATGGCCTCTTTTCCCTGAAAATTACGGGTGATAAATTGGTTAACACAGAACATAGAACACTACAGCACAGTACAGGCCCTTCAGCCCACAATGTTGTGCTGACATTTTATCCTGCTCTAAGGTCTATCTAACCCTTCCCTTCCACATAGCCCCCCATTTTTCTATCATTCATGTATCTATCTGAGAGTCTCTTAAATGTCCCTAATGTATCTGCCCCCACAAACTCTGCCAGCAGTATGTTCCACACACCCATCAATCTCTGTGTAAAAAAAACTTACCCCTGACATCCCCCTTACACCTTCCTCCAATCTCCTTAAAATTATGTCCCCTCGTGTTAGCCATTGTCACACTGGGAAAATGTCTCTGACTGTCCACTCGATCTATGCCTCTTATCATCTTGTACACCTCTATCAAGTCACCTCTCATCCTCCTTCTCTCCAAAGAGAAAAGCCCTAGCTCGCTCAACCTATCCTCATAAGACATGCTCTCCAGTCCAGGCAACATCCTGGTAAATCTCCTCTGCACCCTCTCTCAAGCTTCCATACCCTTTCTATAATGAGGCAACCAGAACTGAACACAATACTCCAAGTGTGGTCTGACCAGAGTTCTACAGAGCTGCAACATCACCTCGCGGCTCTTGAACTCAATACCTCGACTAATGAAGGCCAACACTCCATACACCTTCTTAACAACCCTACCAACCTGCATGGCAACCTTGAGGGATCTATGGACTTGGACCCCAAGATCCTTCTGTTCCACCACACTGCTGAGAGTGGTTAATTGGTAGAAAGATTAAAGCACCGCTATAATAAAATGATCTGTATGAACGGTATGCAAGACAAGTTTATCACTGTATCTCGGTGCACCTGACAATAATAAGCCAAGTTACCCAAAGAGCAGCATGGGTCTGGAACTCACTGCCCCAAAGGGTGTTGGCAGAAACACTCAGTACATCATCAAAAAAAATGCCTGTATGAGCACTTCAATTACCAAAACCTACAGGGCTTTGAACCAAAAACTGGGAAGTGGGATTAACCTAAAATCCCTTTTAAACCAGCATGGATACAATGGGCCAAATGGCCCCCTCCTGCCTTGTAAGTTTCAGTGTCTTTATGATTCTCACCTATAATACAGTAGCAAACGATTCCTTCAATCACCTGAAATGTCTTAGTTTCACCTTGAACAATTTCAAATCAGAAATCCTATAAGTTTTCACTTTGGATAGGGAATAACATTAATGTGAACAAGTTGTTTTAACGAGACCTATTAAAGTAAAATGCATTATGCTTTTCACACATTGGCCCTTCCTTCCATTTCTCATTATTTTAAGAACATTCAGATTTGGATGTTTGTTCTGTGCTGTACAATACGTTGTTCATTGTTCTGTGTGTTTATAAAGTCCTGCCATTAAAATGCACATCCATGCTCTGAATGCTTGAAATTTTATGTATTAAACATAAAAATAGAGTGGATGTGGAGAGGATGTTTCCATCAGTAGGACAGTCTGGGATCCGAGCCTCCAAATAAAAAGGGACATCCCTTTAGAACTGAGACGAGGAGGAATTTCTTCAGCCAGAGGGTGGTGAATCTGTGGAATTCATTGCCACAGACGGCTGTGGAGGCCAAGTCACTGGGTGTTTTTAAGGCAGAGATTGATAGGTTCTTGATTGGTAAGGGGGTTAAAGGTTACAGGGAGAAGAAGAAGAAGATAAGAAGATAAGAGAAGGCGGGAGAATGGTGTTGAAATAAAAAATCAGCCATGATTGAATGGCAGAGCAGACTCGATGGTCTGAGTGGCCTAATTCTGCTCCTCTATCTTATGGTCTTAAATAAAATTGTCTGATTGGACCATGTCAAAATAAGCAAGAATGATTATCACCGAGAGCCTCGTCACTGGAACAATTGAATAAACTTCATAGGAATTTTGCTGCATTGAAAGAGGCCACTCTGGTGAAAAAAAACTTGGGTTACAGATTGATATTGGACATTTAACAGTTAAGTTGATTGCCCAGCAAGGGCACTAAAACATCTTGCATCCAACTGCCTTGTTAAGGAGCCATTTACGAGTTTGTGAATTTCCACAAACTTCCCTCTGACTGACCTTCAACCAATTATGTGCCTGAGCAACACATGCAAAATAATTAGACTAAAGATCTATTTCTCAACTCCTTTAGCTTTGACCAGATCAAAAATATTTAATGGGTTCAGTAATGCGCATCTTCTGAAATAAGCAATCTGCCCGCCAGCCATCATAGATGTTGTGTGCACAAAAAAATGTTTCATAGATAGCTGGTGCTGCTGTAAAGTGTAGCAGGCTGAAAAGATATCTAATTATGTGTACTACCAAGTATAAATCTACTGTGCCATCTGGTCTTGCTGCACTGATTAACGATTGGTTTTGCTCTTTCAGAAAGACTTGTTTTGCAATTGGATGTCTCCTGATAAAGCCTGCGCCAGCCTATTACATTTACAATCAAATTGCTTTAAAAATGGGAAGTGTTTACATTGCATAACAGGATGGTGACAGAAATGAAACTGGTACCAGTAAAGCTAATGTGGTCCTTTATGCACTAATGCACAGGGAACAGCATCAGACTGATGACCCACCAAGCCCATCAAGAAACAGCTAATGAAATGTTTCGTCTACCTGTAGCCACTTGCGACACTGCCATCTGTTCCGTCGTATCCACCTGTGCTTGCTCCACTATTTAAGGATCACCATAACAGATATCCAGTATCTGTATGATTTTAGTTATAGCTAACTCTTCAGTACTATATTTTCAGCACAGTTGAGACTTTTCTCCCTCAGTCGGATATGTTGTATGTGGTGACACAAGAGAGCACAAATGCTGGAATCTGGAGCAACATATAATCTGCTGGAAGAACTCGGTGGGTCGAGCAGCATCTGTGGAAGGAAAGGAATCGTCGACATTTCAGGTTGAAACCCTGCACCAGGACCTTGGAGTTCCTCCGGCAGATTGTTTGTTGCTCCATATTCTGTGTGGTGCCACAAGGCATCCAAGTTATGGCATAGATGGTCCACAGCCATCTTCATTATCTAATCCAAAGTCAGACACCGTGATTATTTCTTTTATATATAGTGCAACCCGTGACTTTGCAATCTAGACAGCTTGATATTTTGTCATTCCTCAGTGGAAAGGTTTTCTTAGCATGAACACCATTGGTCTAATGGCCAATGTGAAGATGCAATGTTAAAAGGAGAACAAGTATCTTGCCATTTGTGTGTTGAATGGACCCTTAAAGTACTGACTTCAGATGGTGAATGGTGTGGAGAGGAGTCTCTAACATTAACTCTGTAACAGAGAGTTCAGAACCATCTGCTCACCTGGGGATATTGGGAGCATAGTGATTAAGTTACCAGGCTAATAAAACTGAATCCTGGGTTAATGATCTGAGAGACACAAGGGAGTTCTCGCCATGACAGCTGGGGAATATAAATTCAGTTAATTAAATAAATTATGAAATTGAAATATTTGTACATAATAAAGTCAATGAAACTACCGATTGCCATAGATGCCCATCAGTTCCTTTAGGAAATGACACCACTGTCATTGTGACTCCAGACCTGACAGTTGATTGAGTCTGACCCATTTTCTGAAATGGCCCAGCAAGCCTGTCAGTTCAAAAGGAGTTAGGAATGGAAAAATGCTGTTTATTGTGTTCAGTTTTGGTCGCCCTGCTATAGGATGTTATTAAACTGGAAAGAGTACAGAAAGGATTTACAGTGATGTTGCCAGGACTCAAGAAGCTAAGTTATAGGGAGAGGTTGGGCAGGTTAGGACTTTTTTCTTTGGAGTGTAGGAGATTGAAGGGTGATCTTATAGAGGTGTATAAAATCATGGCGGGGTATAAATAGGGCGAATGCACTCAGTCTTTTTCCCCATGGTTGGGGAATCAAGAACTGGAGGGCGTAGGCTTAAGGTGAGAAGGGAAAAATTTAATAGGAGCTTGAGGGACAAGTTTTCTTTTAAAAAGCAGAGAGAGTGGTACGTGTATGGAATGAGATGCCAGAGGAAGTGGTTGAGGGAGGAACAGTAACAGCTTTTAAAAGACATTTGGACAGGTAGATGGATAGGAAACATTGAGAAGAATATGGGCCAAATGCAGGCAAATGGGACTAGCTTGAATGGGCATCTTGGCTGGCATGGACCAGTTGGGCCAAAGGGCCTGTTTCCATGCTGTGCAACTCTATCCAGTGATAACCAACTCCTGCAATCTAATAAATCGCTAATTCTGCTTTAATAACCATAGCAGTTAATGAGGTAATAAAATATAGTAAAGCCATTCAGTTAGATCCTGGCTGATCTCTGTTCAAAATCCAGTCACCCACTTCCATTCCATCACTCGCAATCATCTTATAAACAATAACTTATCAATCTCTGCAACATGCAATTAACTCCCGCCTCTTCTGATGCATGGGATGGAAGGAAACAACAGTGGAGAGTGAAAAAATGTCAGTATAACATTTCCTTGCACCAGTTATATTTCTCACAAATCTTCATTCTGCCCCTCCTCATTCGTAAGATGCCCAGAACTGGAACCAATAGCCTAAATGGGGTACAACCAGATCTTTATATAACTGTAACTTAGATTTCACCCCATTCTAGGTCAAGCCCTTTGAGATAAAGGCCGGCATTCTGTTAGCCTTCTTAATCAAGACCAAAAAAAAAACAAACTGCTGGAGAAACTCAGCAGGTCAGGCAGCATCTGTGGAGGGAAATGGACAGTCAACATTTCGGTTCGAGACCCTTCATCTGGACTGAAAGAGTAGAGGGGAGATAGACAGCATGAAGAGGTGAGGGGAAGGGGTGGAGCAAGAGCTGGCAAGCGATAGGTGGATCCAGGTGAGAAGGGGTGATAGGCAGACAGAGGTTGGGAGGTGATAGGCGGAGGCAACAAATGGCTGCAGACGATGGAATCTGATAGAAAGACAAGGTGGGACATGTCAGCCTTCTCAATCACCTTTTCCTTTCTGTTTAAGTGAGTTCTGTGACACAAGGGATTCTGCAGATGCTGGAATCTGGAGCAATACACACACAAACTGCTGGAGGAACTCAGCAGGTCAGGCAGCGTTTATGGAGGGAAATAAACAGGAATATAAACAAAAGAAAAAATCCACAAGCCGAAACAACGACCGTTTATTTCCCTCCATAGATGCTGCCTGTCCTGCTGAGTTCCTCCAGCATTTTGTAAGTGATTCCATAAACCGCTCTCCTCCTCAAGTCCTGGCCTTGTATCATTTAAAAATTAATCTGATTTCTCTCTTGTATGTCCAGAGGGATAACCTCGTATCTCAACAATGAAGTCCATCTGCCACAGTTTTTCACTGATTCTATCAATATTCAGCTCCCAGTCACCGCATGTTCTCCGCCACATATATTGGAATTGTGAGAAAATCCATAATTCCAACTTCAATAACTACAGCCCTCTATTACAACTTAAAATATCTTGGCACCATGCTCACAAATCTGTTAATCACAGTTGATTATACTTACATTCTATAAACACATCATAGATTGTTGCCAATGAAGTAAGTCACCTTATAATTACAACTGTAAACTTCAAAGTTTAGTTATTTCTGGTGCAACCAAAAAAATCATGCAATCTCATTTTGACAATAAAGTGGAAAGCAGAACAAATTCCCTGTAACATTACAAGCTGTACAAATGACCGGTGTTCCAAGGTTAGAAGTGATGGCCATCATTCTAATGTATAATAAATTACAGTGGTGGCAAGATGAGATTCCCAACACATTCACCTGACTTCTTCAAAATATTGGAAATTCCATGACAATAGAGCAAATTGTACAGGTTAAACCAAAAACAGAAAGTGCTGGAAACACTCAGCAGGTCAGGCAGCATCTATGGAAAGAGAAACAGAGCTAATGTTTCATATCAAAGACCTTTCATCAGTAGTGGAGTCTGAGTCTAAGGTTCTTTTACCTGAATGACTAACTCATTTTGCACACTTCACAGATGTTTCCTGACATGCTGAATGTTTCCAGCATTTACTGTTTCTATTTCAGCTTTCTAACATCTGCATTTTTGGGGGAGTTTTCATGCACAGTCTAAAAATTGGGCTGGATTTATTTACAGGTTGAATTACATACAGATGCAGCAGAACAGAAAGAAATAAAGGGCATAACACTTTAAAACAACTAAGATCAGATGAGTTTAAAACAACTAAGATCAGATGAGTTTAAAACAAGTTACATATTTTTTGGGAACATGTTTCTCGTACATTTAACAGGAATTTTGGGATTGAATGTCAACAAGCTAATGAAATTATACGCAGTTCCCACTGATTCTAATTTTTTTTTTATTTACAGCGTGGTAACAGGCCCTCCTGGCCCAACGAGTCCGCGACGCCCATTTTAAACCTAAATTAACCTACTCGTACGTCTTTGGAATATGGGAGGAAACCGGAGCACCCGGAGGAAACCCACGCAGGCACAGGAGAACGTACAAACTCCTTACAGCCAGCGACAGGAATTGAACCCTGATAGCTGGCGCTGTAATACCATTACAAATATTATGAGTTACCCGATCTCCCAACCAAGAGTAACAGCTCCCTCTCTACTAAATAGGAGTTTACTATTTCTGTACAATCCATCCCTCGAATATTTGTGGGCGAGGTTGAATTAGCAGCAACATGAGTGTCCGGCTGAGTGAGTTTTACTGTATGACCTGCCATTAACCAAGAGCAGAATTGAGGCAATTCATGTTACAAGCTGCTGCAAAAATCATCATGGAAAGCTGTCAATACAGGCCGGATTTAAACAGGAACTATAAGGACTTTTTTAAAGCTACACCATGTTTTTCTCTTCCATTCTAAGTACAGCAAATGGATAAATTAAATCAATATAGTAAATTTACTCCATGCAAACTGAATCCTTTTCTTCTTAGGCGGATCCCTCAGGATCGCAGAAGACTTGCACTCAGAGTGGAAGATGTTGGTGTGCGATTTCTGCACACGTGAGGTGGCCTTTACACAGCAGCTAACACACCACAACAAGGTCCTGGTCTAAGTAAAAGGGAGGGAGCTGAGGAGGGGTCAAAGAAGTGGGAAGATTGAGGAAGGCAGTTAGGGGCAAAAGGGTCAGAGACAAGGGAGACAGGGCGTTGAGGGAATGGAGGCAAGGAAAGAGTGTGTGCAAGATTAAGCATCTGTGTTCTTGGTGAGTCCGGTCTGTGTGTGTGCACATGCATGTTTGTGCAAGGGTGCGCATGCAAATTCTGTGTAGCAGAGCCAGATCTAGAGAAAATATTACAACTTACCAAGTATTATTATTAACAAAGGGGAAAATTATTTCACAATTGGAACAATTATGTATATTTGACCCTCAAAGTTATTATTGCCTGTACATACCAAAGACTTCAGTGTGTTGGCACTTGGTCATCTATACTTCAGTGTACTGTCTCACTCCAGAACCAAGGTCACCCCAGCCCAAGCAATTCAGCTGCAGTACACAGATCATGCAAGCTTGGAGGTCTAGTTCCAAACCACCATAGACTCGTTCACTGAAGCATATGGCAGATTAGGCCTTGCACTCAAAGTCTGCAAAGCAAGGGTCTTCTAACAATCTTCACCCCTCTGTGTAACCTCCCTCCAACAATAAAGATCCATGTCAAGAACCTGGAAAATGTGGATCACTTTCCTTATCTTGGGAGGCACTTTTCAGTGAAGGCAGATATCGATGATATTCATCATTGTCTTCAGTCACCAGCACAGTCCCTGGCCGTCTGAGGAAAAGAGTGTTTGAAGATCGAGACTCCAAACCCAACACAAAAACTCATGATCCATGGGGGAGCAGTGATCCCTGCCCTCCTGACACATGGACTACTTGCAGCAGGCACATCAAAGCAATGGAAAGGTACTACTACACATCTTCACTGAATCCTCCAAATCCAATGCTAGTGTCCTCCCTCAGGCCACCATCCCCTGTACCAAGGCCCAATCAGCTCCGTTGGGCAGTCTGCATTCTTTGTGGAGCCAACAGCAGACTCCGAAAACATATAGTCTATTTCAAGCTCTGCTGCAGGAAGAGATTGCCAGGGGGACAGAAGAAAAAGATTTAAGGACACTTTCAAAGTTCTCTTGAAAGTGTAAAGCCTCCCGACTGACCCCTGGGAATCTCTGACCCATGACCGCACAGAGAAGAAGTATTCAGAATGGCGAAGTCCATTCACACAGAAGCCCAATGTAAACAGTGGAAGGAATGCGCCACCTCCCCAACTACCCATCTGCCCACCCCAACAAGTACTTCCTACCCCACCTATTGGAGAGTCCAAGGATTCCATAATGAACTCATCAATCGTCTTCGAACCTACAGAACTAGAATGGAAGCAAGCCATCCTTGATCCCAAGGGATCACTTGAGAAGATGATCTATTAATACAGCAAGCAACTAAAATATGATGGGGTAGATAAAATGCAAAATGCATTGCAGTTACTCACCAATGGGAGTATTTCCCATACCTATAAACTCTGCAACCAAATAAGACATGGGCAGCAGATGCATGGGTACACCACAGCTGCAGGTTCCTCTCCAGATCACAGCCCACCTTCTCTTGAAAATATATCGCCTTTCCTTTCTTATTGCTGGGTCTAAATCCTGAAACTCCCAATATAGTGGGAGCGCTTTTACCACAAAGATAAAGGTGGTTCAGAAAGGCAACCGTCTCCGGAGCAATTGGGGATAGACAATAAATGTTGCCCTTTCTAAAGATTCTGATGTTTCATTAATGAATAAAGAACATTCAAATAGTTTACATGAAAATCCCACCCCTTTTGTGGGTGTTCTAAGGATGATGAACATCAGGGGCTGTGATATTCTGCTCTGTGTCTGAGGTTCAGTCTTTAACTGCAGGAAACATTTTTCTGTCCTACATATGATTCAGACAGGAGTCCAGTCACTAATACTTCATCTCAAGCTGATCTGGAGCAGAAATTTGCCAGTGTCCAAGGATGAACGGCACAAAGTCAGGACTGTAATAATTTGGATAACATGTGCCAAGACTGGAAAGGAATTTATCCCTGTTAGCACGGACAAATGCATTGTATCATTGGTTACAGCCCTGTGATGTTGAACGATGACCGGATGTGCCACATTGTGGGCATTTGGAAGATCACATCATTTCTCAGGTTGCATCTGCTCCAGTATCTGGCTCCTCTCCTCTGATCCTCTACTTAACAGCACAGTCATTCTGGCACCATGCATCTCAATGAGCTCCAGTGTCAACAGGTATATATGGCATCTCGAACTATTCTTGAGTGTTTTATTAAATGCCACCAGACTAAATTCAAATAGTGCAGACCACATTTCACAATTAAAATTGCCAGAAAGAATCAGCCCCTCAGATTTTGCAGATCTGCATATCAATGCATTTTCACAGCATCTCAGATCCCCCACAACTGAGTCCACCTCCCAAGCTAGAATGAAGACAAAAGTTTCTGAAACTAGCTTCCTTCCTCTCCAAGCAAACTTTAAATATTTGCAATACAACCGCAAGCAGCCCAGTGTCCTTCACCCATCCTTGTGAGAAGAGAGGTGTGATGAGCTGTAAAGCTCCATATGTATTGTACATGTTCTGTTAGTTACACTATTACATCTTTAATCCAGTGACAGTTCCACAAGCAGTGTATGCTATCGTCCTGATTGACATTTGGACGGGTACATGGATAGGGAAGGTTTAGAGAGATACAGGTCAAACACAGGCAGATGGGACTAGCTTAGATGGGAAGTTTGGTCAGCATGGACGAGTTGGACTGAAGGGCCTGCTTCCATGCTGTTTCTGCAATTCTATAATTGAGTGAAGGTATTGCCATACCAACAGACTTCTATACAAAATTTCCAGAGCAGTCACTCGGAGAGCTATTGAACATACAATGCTGTAGTTAATGGAAGCACAAATTTTCATCCTCAGAAAATGCCTTCCGACAAAAGGCATTCAGCTCTCTAAATTACACAAAGTAATCTCAGTTTCTTTCCACTTTTATCAAGAAATCTTTGCATTCGAGTCAGAACATAAGAAATAAATCTTCCAAGTCAATGGTCATTGGCTACTGCTGATCTTCATGTGTTTACACTAAAGGCAAGAACGTGATCAAAATAATCAGATATCTGAAAACCCAAACCAATGGGATCTCCATAGTTTATCAGCAAGTGCAGGGCAAAATTTCTCTGGACTTAGAACTATCAACGCTAGGAAAGCACAAGTCCAAGAATCCACTTTAGAACCAGTGCTGTATCAATCTGGAAACACCAGAACATCAAAAGGAAAGTACATTCAGAACACTCCGCATCACCACATTGCTGCTGTTCTTCCTCACTGTCCGGTACTCATCATGGTAGGTTCACAGATGAAGAGCAAAATGGTGGCACTGCATTGTGGCAGGAACCTTTGATTCCACTCAAACACAGTAGCTACCGGTATCATTCACTGTAATGGGCACCAGCAAACCTGCCACTCACACTGACTTAGCAAAACCACCACTGGCGTTCAAAATCACACTGGCCATTCGAGCAAACAGCAGCCAATGCCTATGCTGTAAGAATGCAACAAATACTGTACAGCAGAGTTCCCTAGGTTCATCATCTCCAAGGACAGTTGGCAGCCCCCGACAGAATCCGCACCGTCTCCAATACAAACAGGATGCCTCGCCCAGAATGTCCAAAATGGCCACCTTTGCATGAATGAGCCTATCACCAGCATCCCACAGGTGCTCCAGCCACTGCAGCAGCAACAGGAGGCAAAACTGTCCTTCACCATTGTCAGCTCACTGCCGTTCCTTCATCACCAGGCAGCTAAGGTCAAAACCCAATGGTTGGAATCAGAGTTAATTCTCACACTGACTGATGCACTATTTAGACTGTGTGCATGCATGCCATTTATTTTTCTTCTCTACAGGTACAAGGTCAATGAAAAGCATTTAAAGGAGAACACTAACCATGGTTGCATATTTCTATATCACCGTTGTACCGAACAATTGACAAGCTTTATGCTCTTGTTACTACGGGAAAAATAAAGAGCAATTAGCTGATAAACATTTTATTTGTGGAGATGTATAGGCTTCAGGATGGCATACATTAGGACTTGCAAGGACAGCTTCTATCCCCGCTGTTGTAAGACGATTGAACAGTCCCCTAGTACGATAAGAAGGATTCTTGACCTCACAATCTACCTCATTATGGCCTTGCACCTTATTGTCTGCCTGCACGGCACTTTCTCTGTAACTGTAACACTTTATTCTGCATTCTGTTATTGCTTTTCCTTGTACTACCTCAATGTACTGATGTTGTGAAATGATCTGTATGGATGGCATGCAAAACAAAGTTTTTCACTGTACCTCGGTACATGTGACAATAAGAAAGCAATTAACTGGATGTGGGAATTCAATGGCTTTTATGTACAACCATATGTTCCTGCGTTATTGCTGCTAATGGCTGTTTAAGCACAAATTTGCTTCAAAGGTTACGGTGCTGTTGTGTGGCTGTAGTTGTATCATCAAATGTTTTATACCTGTAGATTTTATAAGGAAATGGGTAGGGCATGAGAGAGGTCCACATTTAGAAGGATTACTTTGGATCTGTAGGTCAAACAGGACAAGATGCTATTTTGCTGATAAATCATCCTTAAGCATCAGGGAGTACAGTGCATAGCAAGTTAGTCCAGTCAGCCGACAGCACTCATTCCAACGTGACATAGATTTGACACTGTTTGCCATCCTCTCTAAATTGCCCCATCTTCAAAACTTCATAGAATTAAAGGAAACTTTAAAATATTCAAACTAATCGAGATGTGACCCCAGACCTTCAGCTGTTTAACAATATACCTCAACCTTAACATTCCAAATGAGTGAACTTCCATAGCCCTCCAAGACAGAGAATTCCACTCCTCCATGTAACAAGATTTCTCATTTCTCTCTCAAATGGCTAACCCGTTACCCTGGGACTATGCTCCCCTCAGGTTCTATGCTCTCCAGCCTGAAGAAACAGACTCTCAGGATCTTTAATATTGATGAACCATTTCTCAATCTGAACCCAAGTGAAATTGGATCAATCTTATTCAATTTGTTCTCATAGCGCAACATGTTAACCCCAGGAATCAATTCAGTCACACTCCTGGGCTACCAGGAAACACAAAATAACTCTTGCATTGAATATCATGGTTAATTTAAACTGAGTTGAAGGAGAACATACAGGATAAAGAAGCATGAAAAATTCCCTTTGGTAAACTGCAGCAGCATGCAATGCATCAGATGCAATAATAAAGAGAAGGCAATTCAACACTGCAGTGAATGGTCACTCACTTCTTAAAGAATGAAAAGACAAGAATCCAAAATCTCTGCAGCAACTAAACAGGGGGTGGGGCGGTTTATGTCTAATTTTGCCTGAGTCGTGGTCAAAGAGGAATAATCTCCAACAGAATCAGAAAAATTTTAGGTCACAGAATTTGTTCTCACGAATTGGGAGATGACCTCTGACCTTGACTGATTCCATTAGCTGTATTTACAGTACACAGGTTTGACTTGAGAAGTCTCACAATGCAGAATTAGCCTGCATTCTACGTACAACACCTCAAATCCTGTGGAAAGCACAAAAACTCTTCTCCAGCACACTTGAGGCTTTCCAATTACATTACACAAATGTACAAGGTCATGGCTAATTGAGTGAAGATGATGAGATGCAGTCGGCTTATCACGCTCTCCTTTCACCTCCATATTGAACTAATGGCATGAAATACTCTCCTCTGCTGGTTGCAATTTTCCTTGGTCTGGTTCACTGCACAAAGCTGTCCATAAATTAACTAAAGTCAACAAAGCTTGAACAACAATATTTAATATTGGCCCCATTGATATCCATTTTAATCTGATGACAATCAGGATTTTTGAGAGAGCACTGAATGAAATACATTAGTTTAACAGAAGGAAATCACTACTGTCTAAATAATGAGACTGCTTCGATGTTAGTACATTACCTTTTTTAAGAATCACAGAGCACACAATCAAAGGATTATTATGGCACATAGGTCATTCAGGCTATCAAGTCTGTGGATCATCCTGCCAAAAGCACAATTGGTTCAGTATCCGCCACCCCTACAATCAGCGAGTTCCACAGCCCAACTATTCTCTATGTAAATTGGTTTTACTTCACATCCCCTTTGTATCTATTGCTTCACATTTTACATACAAGTCCCCCTAACTCTGAAAAATCCTCTATCAAATCTCCTCAATGTTCCATCAAATACCCTAACTATCTCCTTCAGAAGGAACTGTAACAACACTAACAGCTGCAAATATTTTCCACATATTAAATCAGACCCAGGATTATACAACTGAGAAAGTGCTTAAATATGGAGGTGTTTCTAAAGCACAATGGCACACTGGCACATAAATTGGATCGAGGAGTTATCACAGGAGCTGTTCGGTTCCAAGAAGAATTTTGTTGTACATTAAATGCTGAAATCTACAAGTATAATGCAGTGTTCACCACATTTTGGTGCTGAACTCATATTTTCAACAGCTTTAGTTTAAACCTCAAAGTCATCAAAACATGGAATAGCAAACACAAGAGACTGCAGATGCTGGATTCTGGAGCAGCACACAAAGCACTGGAAGAACTCAGCGGATCAGCCAGCATCTATGGAGGGAAATGGACAGTCAATGTTTGTTTCGAGTCAAGACCAGATGAGGGATCACGACCCAAAACGTTGACTATCCATTTCCCTCCATAGGAGCTGTCTGACCCGTTGAGTTCCTCCAGTGCTTTTTGTGTTGTAATGGAATAGGGAATATGCCACCAGACCAACCACGAGGCATAGTTTCCTCTCCAGCAGAAATAGTCATCACAAATTTGAGCACAGACTCTCTGCACAGGCTCCAAACCACTTCTGAATACAAGGTTGTGAACAATTTGTTGCTGCATGTTTGAGAAGGGCTTCCTTCCACCCCCACATGCTCCATTTCACTTCTGAAACAAAACTCTCAAGAGAACACAGGTCAGGTCATGACAAGTTCTGATCGTCCATCCACTAATGCAACAAAGGTCAGCAGTGCGTGTCCTGTAATGACCTCTCCTGTGAGAGCTGCTTTATCCCAGAGGTCTTCAAGCCAGAATACCAAATCAGGGAGCTTTGAAATAGATCTGAAATACTCATTAGTACAAACAATATATAATAAGATCCGATTCCCAGTAATCCACCAGAGGTTTATGACCCTCTGGTACCAATCAGATCAAGAGGTACACTTACAAGACATAATCTCTATCAGCCAATCAATGATTTATTCTCCATTCATGAACGTCATTACACAATGGCATAAACCCACCCCACTCCCAAAAATAAAATCATCATTTCTCAGCCAAATCCTGAGATTAAGTTGCTGTCTTTAAGTAAACCAATGTCCACAATATTTTTAACTGTCACTATTGTGTTTTATGATCTCTGAGGCCATTAAAATGAATTGTGACTGTTTTTTCTACTAACTGTTACCTATGACCATATTTGACAGTGGCATTAGACTGGATAGCATTGGGATTAAATCAACATCAACACAATGCCAAATAAATTAGCACCATAATAAATCCCGAAAAGTGTGAACAAGTCTTCATAAAAATAAACTGTTCATCACTTTATGGAAATATTCAAGGTATTCTCTCCACTGTTAAACTCATTTCACTTGGTGCAAATGTGTTTGTGACCTTCCTGTTGAACTCCTGACAACAACAATCTCAACAGCACTATTAGCTGAAGTCCAACACTTATTTAATCGATTCCTTGAATTAATTATCAGTTTGCATTCCCCTTCCTCACACTCAGAACACTCAAGCCTCCCCATTCCATTTATGTGCCGTGCATCATCTACATAATACAATGCACTAACTTGCCTT
The DNA here is from genome assembly GCF_009764475.1 of Pristis pectinata. NCBI lineage: Eukaryota > Metazoa > Chordata > Chondrichthyes > Rhinopristiformes > Pristidae > Pristis > Pristis pectinata. The sequence continues at coordinate 20,481,078 of NC_067434.1, forward strand.
AGTCAATCTAACAGCACCTCCCAAACCATACATCAGCCCGATTTGGGGACAGATTATCATTCCTTCATTCCATTATGGACACAACCCTCCCCACTATCAAGGACACTTTCAAAAGACAGTGCCTTCAGAGGACAGTACCCCTCACTAAGGACCCTCATCATCCAGGACATGCCCTCTTCTCGTTACTACCATCGGGGAGGAGGTACAGGAGCCTGAAGACCCGCACTCAACATTTTGGGAACAGCTTCTCCCTCTCTGCCATCAGATTTCTGAATGGTCCATGAACCCATGAACACTACTTTGTTATTTCTTTTGCACTATTTATTTAATTTGTAATTTATAGTAATTTCATGTCTTTGCGCTGTACTACTGCAGCAAAACAACACATTTCATGACATGCAAGTCAGTGATAATAAACCTGATTCTGTTGCTGGATCTAAACCCTGGAACACTCTGTCCAACAGTACCAAGGTGAATTGTGTGGATGTTATCAAGAGGAAGCTGGATAAACATGAGGGAGAAAGAACAGAAGGAGATGCAGATTTGAATAGAACAAGTAAGAAGGTTCATGTGGACATGAGGTGTATCTGAGCCGATAAATCACTGCTTATTTTAAAGCTCTCTAACAAACAGTGCACCAGTGCAATACAGAGGAGATCCAGTGGTCTGCCCTGAAAATGGTACCAGCCCTCTCCTTCTTTTCTTTAATAGGCCAATTACACTTACAGTGGTTGTCACTGAAACAACCAAAGGACACAAAAGTCAAAGCATCATTCTCCAACCTTGCGCTGATTAGAGCCTTCACCAGCGAGAGCACTGGCAGCAAATTCTGACGCAGTTAAAACAGTGATCAGCAAATTTGACACAAATTGAGCCTTGTATCCTGGTAAGCAAAGCTCCCCACCGAATCACATGTTCAGTTGAAGTAATAACTCCCCCTCAACTTTAACCAAGCTTTAGAGGGGTTTTCACTGACTCAAATCTCTAAATCTTACTTTTCTTCCTTTCAATAACATGTATTTACATAGAACCTTTCAGGTAGTAAAATGGTAGAACCTCAAATTCATGAATGTGCAAAGATGCCAGAATTAGAAATCTCACTGATGGTAGGAGGAAACTGCAGAGGCAGGAGGTTGAGATGAAGGTGGGATTTAAGGAAAAGGCTATAAATATAAAATTAAAGCTTCGCCAAAATAGGAGCCAATTTATATCAGCAACTAAAGAGATGATGTGTGAAAGAAATGGGGGCTATAGTCTGGCTTGGGTGGATCCTACTCTTATCAGTGGCTCTCACCTGTATACACCTAACAACGACAATAATCATGGACCAGGCCAGTACCTACTGGAAAAATATTTTGAATGGAACAGCTAATTAATTAAATGCCGTAAGGAACAAGTGGTCAGTTAGTACTTAATGAGCGATCTCATAAATTCAGTGTGACTGCAAATTATTTTATCCCCTAAATACCAAACAGAAAGTGACCCTAATATCAATGTTCCTAAAGGTGAAATTAAGAAGTGCTCTGATTGAAATATTCAGAGGAATTAGATAGCCACAAGATATTCTACAGCACAAAGTCTTCAAACATATTAGGTTCTGGGAAAATACTCCCACAGTCCTGGGCATCAGGTGTAAACTTTTCTAATTATGAGCAACAATTGAAGACATATTTCTTTTAATTGGTAATTGAATTGGAACAGTAGGAAAATTTAAGGTGCTTGGAATTCAACTAATGCAAAAAAGGCCCGCTGCCACCCCAAGTCCGACAGGATGCCAAACCCATTCCCCCAGTGGATCTGCTCTCCCCTCCACCTCACCTGCCCATCACTATCTCTTACCTGCATCTACCTATCACCACCTTGTGCCCACCCCACCTCCCCTCTTTTGTCCATCTATCACTGCTCTGCTTTTCTATATTGGGCTTCCCTTATCTTCAGTCCTGAAGAAGGGTCCTGACCCGAAACGTTGACCGCCTGCTTTCCTCCACAGATGTTGCCTGGCCTGCTGAGTTCCTCCAGCATCTATATTGGAGCATCTGCAGTCCTTTGTTTCTCTGACAGGACTTGAAGTATTGTGTACAGTTGGAAAGACGTCATTAAGCTGGAAAGAGTTCAAAGAAGATTTACAAGAATGTTGCCAGGACTCGAGGGCCTGAGTTATAGGGAAAGGTTGGGCAGGCTTGGACTTTATTCCTTGGAGCATAGGAGACTGATGGTTGACCTTATAGAGGTATATAACATCATGAGAGGCATAGATTAGGTGAATGCATGTAGTCTTTTTCCTAGGGAAAGAGAATCAAAAGCTACAGGGCATAGGTTTACGTGAGAGGGGAAAGATTTAAGAGGGATCTGAGGGGCAACTTCTTCCTTACGGAGAGTGGTGCATAGATGGAACGAGCTGCCAGGGAAAATAGTTGAGGCAAATACAATAACAACATTTAAGAAACATTTGGTCAGGTATATGGATAAAAAAGGTTTAGAGGGATATGGGCCAAATGCAGGCAAACAGGGCGAGCTTAGATTAACATCTTGGTCAGTATGGATGAGTTGGGTTGAAGGGCCTGTCTCTGTATTGTATTACTCTGTGACTCTAGGATCCAACTATACGTGCCAGGTCAGGTGAGGTATACTTTCTGAAAGAACGGTTGGAGCCAGGTCAGCTTGGCTCAGTACTTCACTCAGATCAGGATGATTCACTCAGTCTTTTCACACACATTCTCCGCTCTTGATCAATATTTGGTGCTTCATCCTCAAACAGACCAATAGCACATATGAGATTGTTCCATTTATGATGATATCCAGTCAGACAGGGAAAAACAACCAGTCCTCAGACTGGGTTGGATTTCAGATTAGTTATGGTTGGGATGGATTTAGGTCAGGAATTTTGCACCTGTGCAGTGCTCTATTCCTCATTATTAGTGGCATTTTATCTTGTTTAAAAACACTGTGGGGATCTATTCTCGTCACATAATCCACTAAATCAGAAGTGGTTGGAAAAATAAATGCCCAAATCTAAGCAAGAGTGATCCAGTCACACCTGGGATAACTCTGAGCTCACAAAAAATGTAATCTTGCACTGCCAAAACCAAATGGTGTTACGTGTCAAAACCTGCGTCACTACCCACAGTTCTGCACCCAGCAAACTCCTGACCATTGAACTGTCACATGAAGAGAGTAAACTACTAAAGGACAAGGTTGTTCTTGCTCTACTGATAACAAAATCATAGCATCTTGCTTCCAAGCGCAGTTTGTCAACTATTCACCAGAGTGAGGAATACTGAATTAGGGAATCATTCAGCTGATCATGTATGTGCCAGCCCAAGCATAGAAATGGGATGTTGCTACCGCATTGGAACAGGGCCAGTTTAGATGGAGGCCATTCTGCCCATCAAACAGCGGTCAATGAATTTGTAAAGATAATTCTTAAGTGAACGTGAGTTGTTGATCTGTTTATAAGCCTGTCCCTTAATCCTCTCTCCTTAACCTTCAAACTCCAGTTATTTGGGGCGACATACAGGTAGTCACCGGCAACATTCTCCTTCCCAGCACAGGACTTACAATCAAAGCATTAAAAAAAATACATTGAACAGAGTCTTTTTATCTCAGCTTTAAAATTCTTTGCTTCCCACATACAATCTTTTTCTGCCAAGCTTTCAACCTCTGGGGACGTGGGACAAGGCTCTTCTTCCACAGAAGTGCTTCTTGTGGGAAAACGCGAACAAATAAATTCAACGGCTACATAAAATTGGTCTTGCTCTGAGAACAGAATCCCACAGTGCAAGCCAGAAACAAGACCCCGACTGGAGTTAAAGGAAGATAACCTGTCCCCACCAGCCTTAATTTTAATGTGCTGATTAGCAACAAGCCAGACAACCTGAAGGGGAGACAGAACGCTCACAAAATTTAAAAAGTTTTTAGATGAGCACTTGAATCGCCAAGTTTGGTTTCAAGAACAGACCAAGAGTTGGAAATGGGATCAGTATAGATTAGTACCTGATGGTCAACAAAGACATAACAGGCTGAAAAGCCAATTTCTGTGCTGTCTGACCATAACTCCATGACCATCATCAGTTGTCCATTTCTTGCAACACGCAACATATAACAACTATTAAGACAATTTTTGAAAGGTACCAAAAATCAAAAGCTTGCAAGCTAAAATTCTTCTGAGGAAATTGCATCAACTTTAAAGTTCTTGAAAGTTAAAGTTTTTGAAAGTTCACATTCATAGTCTGATGATAAATGGTTTCTGGTGATACAATTATTTGTGGTGTAACTGTAGTTAACCACATGCAAGACATAATTTGCGCATTCAGTGTCCAATGCAGGCAACACAGCTCACTATTCACACAAACAGATTAGCAAAGTACAGAAGGTATTGAGGTAGACTTTTATGCTGAATTAAGTATATGTTGATGGTTTTCTTACAATAAAGTAAGCATAATCTATTGTTATCAACATAAACACTTGGTTGGTAGCTTCCTTTATTCTGTTAACGTGCAAAAAGTCTGATAATATTAGACCCAAAATGGTACAAATCCAATCCCAATCAAAAATATCTCCACAGCTCAATATCATCCTTGGCTGAAGCAAACAAGCCAAACTAGGAAGATGATTACAGCCCTTTTCCTTGAAAGCACACTATATATTTGGTCAATATTTGGGTAATGTATTTTTAATCCGTTGGCAAGTGTTAGCTTGCAGTCTTGCCCTCAAGTTCTTGAAGAACTATAATGTAAAACAGGAGAATGCCATCGACATGGTTATTTTAGGATTGATACAACCGATGAACACTTTCACCAATATAAATGGGCACTTGCCTGAGAACAAAATGGCTTTGAGCAGTGTTACATGATTCCAGGGTAATCATCCAGCTGAAAGTTACCATAGATGGAACAGCGATTATGCTGCTTGCGTACTCGGGTGTCACCCCTTGCCAATCAGAGCATGCAATGATGCAGCTATTGGTGTACGAGCATCGTAATATCAACAAAGAGCAGCAAAAAGAGAACTGGTGATTGGAGACTTGGCACTTCCTTGTGCCAAACTTTTGCAGAATTACACTAAGAAAAATAAAGCATAAATCTTAACTAACAAAGGCTCTTTGACCTGAAACACTGTTTCTCGTTCCAAGATGCTGTTTGACCTGCTGAAGTGTTTCCAGCATTTTCTGTTTTTGTTTCAGATTTCCAGCACCTGCACTTATTTTGATTTTCACCTCTATTATCTTGTACGTTTTGATGCTCCAAACGGTGCAGAGCTGCTGAAAAACTCCATACACTGGAACAGATCTTCTCTTACTTAAGTCAGTAGACTACCCTCAGGCTACCCCAATACTTCCAGCTTGCTCCGGAGTGGGAGTTTCTGGCAGGATACTGACTTGCTCCAGATTGACAAAGTCCCACCCAGTACAGAACCTTTCCAATTGTAAGTGGCCGATCTCTCTCAGAATGCCCTTGACAATCAGTGAGACCATGCCCCCAACTGTTGTGACCCACAGGAGTATTTTGAGCTGTCTGATTATCATTCAACGAATGTGTCTTAGAAGTGTCTAAAAGTCCAGCATTGGAATGTTTACTTCTGCTAGAGAAATACCAAACAAACTTATGGTTTCACACACTGAAGCTCTATTTAATCCATGTCAGAACAGGAATTGTTTTTGTTTCCTTTGTCAGTGGGCATTATCAGTCCAATTAGTTTCTATTAAATTTTGTGTTATCTCTTCTGTTCTCAAAAGCAAAGGTTTCTTCTTCTAAAATGCAGCTGTTCCTGAGATAATCATTTTCCTACTGGTGTCTGATTACCCAGGCACCGGCACAGTGGTGCAGCTGGTGGTTCTGCTGCCTCGTAGTGCCAGAGACCCAGGTTCAATCCTGACCTCCGGTATTCTCAACGCAGTTTGCACCTTCCCCCTGTGACCATGTGGATTTCCTCCAGATGTTCACTTCCCTCCCAAATCCCAAAGACATGTGGGCTGGAAAGTCAGAACATTACAGCACAGTACAGGCCCTTTGGCCCACGATGTTGTGCCAACATTTTATCCAAGATCTATCTAACCCTTCCCTCCCACAAAGCCCTCCATTTTTCCATCATTCATGTGCTTTTAGAGTCGCTTAAATGTCCCTAAATGTATCTGCCTCCACCACCTCTGCCGGCAGTGCGTTTCACACACCCGCCGCTCTGTGTAAAAAAAAAACTTAACTCTGACATCCCCCCATACCTTCCTCCAATCACCTTAACATTATGACCCCTCATGTTAGCCACTTTTGCCTTGGGAAAAAGTCTCTGTTGAAAGTCTCTCCAAGTTAATTGGTCACTGTGGATTGCCCCGAGTGTGAAGGTGACTGGTAGAATCTGGGGGAAGTTGATGAGAATGACATAGATCGAGTAGACAGCTGGTATCTTTTTTCCTCCAGGGTTAAAATCTCTAATATTAGAGGGCATGCACTTAAGGTGTGAGGGGGAAAGTTCAAAGGAGACATGCGGGGCAAGTTTTTTTTATATACAAAGAGTGGTGGGTGCCTGGAATGTGATGCCAGGGGTGGTGGTGGAGGCAGACATGATAGAAGTATTTAAGAGGCTGTTAGACAAGCACATGAATATGCAGAGAATGGAGGATATGGGCCATGTACAAGCAGAAGGGATTAGTTTAATTAGGTATCATTAGCTTAATTAGTTCAGCACAATATCATGGGCCGAGGGGCCTGTTCCTGTGCTGTACTGTTCTATGTTCCATGTGGGGGGAAAAAAATGGGGATTAATGTAGGATTACTGTAAATGGGTGGTTGATGGTCAACACAGACTCATAGCGTCATTGAGTCATAAAGCAATACAGCATGGATACAGGCCCTTCGGCCCAACCAGTCCATGCTGACCACAGTGCCCACCCAGCTAGTCCCAATTTCCTGCTTTCAGCCCATATCCCTCTAAGCCTCACCCCTGCGTGCATCTGTCAAAATGCTTCTTAAATGATACTATTGTACCTGCCTCAACCACTTCCTCTGGCAGCTCATTCCATATACTCACCACCCTCTGCATGAAAAAATTTCCCCTCAAGTCCCTTCTAAATCCTTCCCTTCTCACCCTAAATCTATGCCCCCTAGTTTTGGACTCCCCTATTCTGGGGAAAAGACTGTTACCATCCACTTTATCTACGCCTTTCATAATTTTAAAATTTTCTATAAGGTCGCCCCTCATTCTCCTACGTTCCAAGAGATAAAGTCCTAGCCTGGCCAACCTCTCCCTACAACTCAGGTCCTCAAGTCCTGGCAACATCCTCGTAAATCTTTTCTGCACTCTTTCCAGTTTAACCACATCGTTCCTATAACAGGATGACCAAAACCGTACACAGTATTCCAAGTGCGGCCTCACCAACAACTTATACAACTGCAACATAATGCCCCAGCTCCTATACTCAGTGCCCTGACTGATGAAGGCCAGCGTGCTAAATGCCTTCTTCACCAAAGGTGGGGTGAAGGGTCTGTTTCTGTGTTGTATGACTCACTCTATGTCTCTATGACACTGAGGCTCAGAGAGGAGGTAGAGTGATGGGAGATTTAAAGTGCGGCAGGGAAGAGAGAGGAAGTTCGGTGGATCCAGTCGTTAGAATTTCCACTGCCTAAATGAAATACCCAGTTAAAAAAAAAGTGTTTTACAAGCTGTGAGTGACATGCATGGTTCGCTGGCAAATGAAGAGTTAACAATACAGAATGAGATGATTAATAATACAGCTCATCAGTTGAAAGGATCTGCAGAGCGGAGCCAAAAGATCACCCTAGAGGCACACGATGAGCTCCTTAGCAACAGTGAAAGACAGAGCAACAAGGGATTCATTAGACGATACCCTTAGAGCAACCTACAAGCAGGAACAAATCTTCTGAAACAGGCACAGAACACTTGCCTGCTTCCATGCGAGCTGACGTAGCCAGGATTGACAGTTCAGAGAGGCTTTGAACAGTATGAAAACTACTGTTGAAAGGCTGGCATAAGAAATTGGAGCAAGAGAAGCCTCTTCGGCCCCTTGTTCTTGTTCTACCAGTTCCAATAAGTTGGTGGCTGATCTTTTACATCACTTTCCTGCACTAACATCATATCCCTCAATTGCTAAAAATCTGTGTCTTTGTCCCGAATTTATGCAGTGATTGAACCTCCACTGTCCTCAGGCAGAGAATTCCGAAGATTTACTATTCTCTGGATGAAGAAATTTCTCCATCTCCATCCTGAATGGCCTTCCCCTTATTTTGAAACTGTGACCTGTGGTTCTAGACATCCCTGTATCTATTCTGCCAAGCCCCATACCAATTTTATATGTTTCAATGAGACTACCTCCAAGAGAAACGAGGCCTAGTCTGCTTCATCTCTGCTTGGAGGTCTAACTCGCCACCTTAAGAGTCAATTTGATAAATCTCTGTTGCACTCCCTCTATCATAAGTATATCCTTCTTGTAGAGACTAGTGCTGAAAGGCTGACATAAGAAATAGGTGCTGTTCAGCATGACCTGACCTGTACACAATGTCTCAAGTGCAGTGTGACTTCTGCAGAGCGTTCAATATCACAGCACAGATATTTCAGCATTGGGATCGAAGGACTTGGAAGGTCAGCGCTACAATTTAAGTGTGTGCCTCACATGGAACACTGACCTTCCCAGCAGAAAGGTTGTTAAGTGCCAACAGGTATGGGAATAACTGCCGGAGGAGCTTCGGAAGATCTGCTTCGTTAAGTTTAGTATTGCAATGTGGTCATGTGGATAATGTTTAAGGCATTGCTTCAGAGAAAAGCAGATTAATTCCTCCAATGTTTGGATTTAAAGCATTGAAACCTGAGGAAAGTTTGGGTGAAATGCCTTCTTAGCCTTGAAAGAAAATGACTGCAAGAATCCTTTGAGATTCAAGGTAATTCTTAACACCACAACAATGGCAAATGAATGATTCAAAGCAGATGTCCAGAAGAACCTCTTAGAGTGTCTAGTAATCGACACTGGGAAATGAAGAGTAAAATATGACATTGACAGAGGTCCCAAGTGAATGGAAACACCACCTGCCAGAAATTTGACCTTTGTCCTCATCACCAAACATGCAGTCCTGCATTCCACTTCCAACATTTGGTCCATCCATTGCATTCGGTATTGAGTGCCAAATGTGCAGCTGCTGCTCCACTGCACAGTTATAGAGTCAAAGTGTCATACAGCACGGAAACAGGCCCTTCAGCCAAACTGGTCCATGTGGATGAAGACACCCTTCTAAGCTAGTCCCACTTGCCCACATTTGGCCCATATCCCTCTCAACCTTTCCTGTCCAACTGTCTTTGAAATGTTGCTGATGTACCTGCCTCAATCAATTCCTCTGGCAGCTCATTCCATATATGGACCACTCTCTATTTGCCCCTCAGGCTCCTACTAAATCTCGCCCCTCTCACATTAAATCTATCCCCTCTGGTTCTTGATTCCCCAACTCTGGGAAAATGAGCTAGTGCCACGAACGTGGAACAAAGGCCTGCATATGACCACCTTCCATCAAAATTCTATTGGTAATTCCTTGCCCAACACTTTGTGAAATCACATTCTGCTAATGTTGTTAAACACAAGCATACAACAGCAGCAACCACAAGGTGAACCCGATATCCTCTCAGACTTCCAACACTGCCACAGCCAATCACCAGGTGAACCAATATGGTACAGCCACCAATGGAGGGAGCCAAGGCTTGGGGTGGATGTGCAGAAACAGCAGCAGGGGGGTAGGTGCAGCTTCTGTTGTGGCCCTACAGATTAATAAGTGAAAGGGTCCTATGTGTTGGACCAGAGAATGTAATGAGATTGGTCTATCCACAGCTATTTTAGTGCTCCGAACCAAAAGCATAGGATTCCAACGAGTTGGCTAAACCTTCTGCTGCAATAGCAGCAGTGAACACTCCTATAAGTGGACCCGAGACCCCTCCAAAGATCCTCACAACCAGGAGTTCAATGTCCCATGGGCCCTCTGCCTCTCACCTATTCTTCTGTGCATCTCACTTCTGCACATAGGCCCAACTTTACTTCACCTGCATTTGTTTTTCAGTTGCCATTGGTAAAAGAACAAATGGGTGGGTCTCAGCACGTTGTGCTTCTACCTTTCCATTCATTTCGGCGAGGTGGGGGGGGGGGAGGTGGTGAAAAGAGGGCAGCCTTACCTGAAAGTAAATGGGCCCAAGGAGCAGGGACATCCGTCAATGCCAGTTTAATCAGATAATAGTAACAAAGCTGAGGTATCAGAGTTTGACAGGTAATTATGTGGAAAAACTCAGGGAGAATATGTCAGCAAAATTATCATTTCAGAAGGTCGACAGCTTCCACAATAGTAAAAAGGCTTTGGCAAATGATCCTTTTAATACTGTGGACAGCAGAGGGTTTTTCCAATGTAATAAGCTCACCTGCCTCCTTCTGTCAGGTGTTGTGAAGGGGATAGAAATTGCCTAATTCTATTTTTTATATAAAGAACAAAAAATCAAATGCAAATGGATTGCAAATGCCAACAGCTGGACTCCTTGTGATTGCTTTGTGACAGCATCATGGAACCACTGGGCAAAATGCCCAGGTTGAATAATCACAGCTTACAACATTATCCCTGGATGTGGCTGGTGGATGATCCGTCAGCTACAGAGGTCATGAAAAGACTTTCTTTTGGTTAACCACCTTCAGCCCAGTGCACACACAGTAAAGTAGAAAATGACAGGATTTATTAGCAACGCTTCACATTTTACCTAATTGACTTGTTTAGTTGGACATCAGCAATGTCTGCTGAGCACCATGCCGGTTCAACGTTTTCAGGTGTTTTGGGGTGGGGGTTGTTCCGGGCCCTCAGATGCCAACAATGCTTTTCAGTTCTGACGAAGGGTCTCCAACCTGAAATGTTGAAGGTTTCTCTTCCCACAGATGCAGCCTGACCTGCTGATATTTTTCCCCCAGCATTTTCTGTTTTTGTTCACATTGCATCACGAGCAAGGCCAGCAGGCACCAGTAAGTCGACACAAGAGCATCTTCAACAGGCAAGTTTGAGCAGTGTGGATCATGAGAACACAAGAAACAGGAGCAAGAGTTGGCCATGTAAACTCTTGAACTTGCTCCACCATTCAGTAAGATGCTTGCCCTCAGTTTCACTTTTCATGACTCCTCCTACAGACCAAAAACTTCCCTCAGCCTCGAACACCTTCAATCATTCAGCCTCCACAGCTCTCTGGGATACAGAATTCATCAGCCCCTCTGAGAGAACAAAGTCCTACTCATCTCCAACTTTTGGGGTAACTTCGCATCCTGATACTTTGGTTCCCTAGTTCTACAATCCCCCACCAGCAGAAACATTCTCTCAGTACTTATCCTGTGAAGGCCCGTCTGAATCTTGTGTTCACAATGTGGCCTCCTCTGCACTGGAGAAACCAAACGCAGATCAGGTGACCACTTTGAAGAACATCTGCATTCAGTCTGCAGGGGAGACCCTGAGCTTCCCATTGCTTGCCATTTTAATTCCCCGTCCCTCTCTCATCTATTGGTCTGTGGACTGCTGTATTGTCACAGTGAGGCCCAATTAAAGCTTGAGGACAAGTTACAGCCTTCTGCAACTTCAGGTAACTTGACTTCTTGGTCTGTATCAGTCATCCATCTGTAATATTAGCTCAGCCTTTCTTTTCCCTCCCTTTTCCCTCTCTGAGGGTGGAGGACATGCCCAGCCCGACCTGCCGGGCTCGTCCTCTGCTCAGCGTTTTGCAACCGTTACATCGTTTTGTCTATGTTCTCACCCTCCAACTGCTCCCATTCCCTTAAAGACAGTTTATCCCCATGGTCACCCCGGTTTTACCCCATCAGTGACACCCCCCTCCCTGCAGCTTTACAAGCTTCTTCTGTCTGCTCTTCAGTTCTGACAAAGGGTCTCTGACCTGAAATGTTGACGGTTTCTCTTCCCACAGATGCAGCCTGACCTGCAGATTTCTTCCCCTCAGAATTTTCTGTTTTTGTTCAACAGTAAAGCCTAGACTGGCTGTGGTTCCTTGATTTAAATCCAGCAAACTACTTTCAGAATTCTGGATCAGGTTTATTATTACTGACCTACGTCGTGAAATGTATTGTTTTGCAGCAGCAGTACAGTGCAAGACATAAAGACATAAAAATTACTTTAAGTTACAAAAAATGAATAAATAGTACAAAAGGGGAATAGCAAGGTAGTGTTCATGGACCATTCAGAAATCTGATAGTGGAGGGGAAGAAGCTGTTCCTGAAACGATGAGCGTGGGTCATTAGGCTCCTGTACCTCCTCCCTGAATCTTCTTGACTCTTGTGCCTGGTCAGGCCTGGAGTGAGATCCAAGCTCCTCGAGGGTCAAGGGAAGACAAGTTACTTTCTTAACAAAAATAGTACTTTTGTTGAATGCTGTTAATTATTTATGCCTTTCAATAACTTTTTTTTTAATTTTAGTATCGTTATGTTATTTACTTCAATTTTAATCCTCTGTCAGAAACATTTAAAAGACATTGAAGTCGATGACAGCTTTCCCTTTCCAATCCCCAGCTCTGCCGTCCATGACAGATAATCTGGGGTCAGGGCCCATGCACCTCAGCCTTCTGCCCAGCTAAGTGTGAGTGTGCAGAGACTGCAGGCAGATCCAGTCCTGCCTAATCCAGTCCAGTGTTTCCCTATTACAATGCAAAGAACACATGACAACAGCTGCCCTTCAGAAGCTACAAAGCCATAAAGCTGGACAAATCAGTTATCCTCCTTCGAACTGCAACAGCTTGCAAGGGTTATTGACAGAGAACATTCTGTAACACAAAGCCCCCAAATGGGGGACAATAATTTATAACCCCTCTCACGCAGGGTCATAAAGACATAGAGTTATACGTAATGGAAATAGGCCCTTCGGCTCAACTCGTCCATGCCAACCAAAGTGCCTTCCTGAGCTAGTCCCATTTGCCTGCATTTGGCCCATTTTGGCCCTTTAAACCGTTCCTATCCACATTCCCGTCGAAATGCCTCTTAAGCAGTATAATTGTACCCACCACTACCAATTCCCCATTCCATATACCCACGACCCTCTGTGTGAAAAACTTGCCCCTCAGGTCTCCCCTCTCACCTTAAACCTGTGCCCTCCAGTTTCAGACTCCCCTACCCTGGGAAGAAGACTGATTATTCACCTTCTCTATGCCCCTCATGATTTTATCAACCTCTATAGGGTCACCCCTCAGCCTCCGACACTCCAGGGAAAACAGTCCCAGCCTATCCAGTCTCTCCTTACATATCAAAGCCTCCATCCTTGTAAATTTTTTCTGCACCTTTTCCAGCTTTTTGACATCCCTCCCATAGCTAAACAACCAGAACATCACACAATACTCCAAGTGCAGTCTCACCAATGTCTTGTACAGCTGTAACATGATGCCCCAACTCTTGTACTCAGTGCCCTGATCAATGAAGGCAAGTGTGCCAAATGCCTTGTTCAGCACCCTGTCTACCTGTAGAACTGTGTACTTGTATCCCTAAGTCTCTCTGTTCTACAACACTCTCCAGGGCCCTGCCATTTACTGTATAAGTCCTGCCTTAGTTTAACTTCCCAAAATGCAGCACCTCACACTTGCAGAATTTCCAATTCCTCTCAAACTGTGCAGAATTTCTCTACACCAGAAAATCAAAGCAGAACATTGCACTAAAACCCAGCTTTAACACAGGAAATTAAACTGTTGCAAGGGAATGCATTATATATAACTTTACCTTGAAGTATTCTTTATTGCAATAAGCAGCCGTTCTTAGATTTCCACTGACTTTAAAAGATGTTAGCTCCTTGTTCTTTTTGCCCTGCCTGCAGCAACATTCATAAATTGTGTTTGAGGTCTGCAGGCCTTTATCCAGGTTTTTTGCAGTGGGAATTTATACCAGAGATATCTCTATTGACTTTGTATTGAGGGCAGGGTGTGACGATGGGATCACTTCTTTCAGCCCTGTTATAAATAACTCAGAGAGAGCAACATGGGCTTAGTTACCTGAGCACAGCCATCTTTATATTTCTGCTCCTGATTCCCCCTGCTGGTAAGTCAGCACTATGGCAACCCACATTGGTCAAACAAAACTAATTGCACAATTCAGTATAAAGTCAAAGTCAAGTTTATTGTCAGATGCACAAGTACATGTACGCACAGTGCAATGAAAAAAATTACTTGCAGCAGTGTGACAGGCACATAGCATCAGATAAGCAGAATTCACAAGAAAAATCATAAATGAAACACAAATTATACACTTTTTTTTACAAGAAAGAACACAATTAGAACAAGGAAAACAAAGCCCATTTTAGTGCAAAGTGATCAAAGTGGTCATAGTGTTGCTAAGCTGTAGTGATTAGGGTTTTGCCAGTTGGTTCAAGAACCGAATGGTTAAAGCTGTTCTTCAAGCTGGTGGTGTGAAACTTCAGGCTTCTATACTACACTCCTCTCCCTTAGATTAAACTTCCCTTAACAAAAGTTATCACTACTCATTAACTACAGAACATAAGAGTTACTAACTCCTGGGCTGAAGTAGACTGCTTAACTCCAGAAAAAGTTCAGGGGATTATTCTGCTGACTTATAGAACTGGCTGCCAACTAACAATACACAGTCAGGCATGTCCAATTTAAAAGACACTTGGACAGGTACATGGATAGGAAAGGTTAAGAGGGATGTGGGCCAAATGTGGGCAAATGGGATTGGCTTAGATGGGAATCTTTGTCAACATAGATCAGTTGGGCCACAGGGCCTGCTTCCATGCTGTATGACTCCATGACTTCTCTCCTTTGCCACATGGTATGCTTTCATTTGGGAGTATCGGACGCTGATAAGAATAGACAATCATGAGCACACGGAGCAAATTCTGCTACAGTCTCACAAGCAGGAGCACAGTCTTGTTTCAGTGTTGAAGTGGAACAACATCTGTGGAACCCCGAAGGGTAAGAGGTAGTCCATGCAAAGGTGAACATGTCTATTTTCCACTTGTCCTGTGCAGGTCAAAAACCTTTAACATTCCAGAAATCCACAGGAACTTTTAAACTCAGAAACCTTGGGTCTGGTCATCTTATCAAGTGTTCTGACCTGCTGCAGCTGAGGTCTGGACACAGTGGAGGACAAATTAGACATGTACATGGCCAGTCACGTGCAAGGTTGATGTCCTTTCCTTTACCATACTGAAATAAGAACCCAGTTAACATTTTGATTGAAGGAACGGACTGGAATCCCTGTTTCGTCCAGAACCTTTTGAAGGTTTGAACAGCCCTCTCAGCTGCACCATTAGTTGCAGGGTAATATGGTGGGGATAATGTGTGGCTGACCCCATTTGCTTCAGGAAGAGCTCAGCGTACTGAGCGCTGCTGCCTGACACAAGCTCCCTTGGTGATCCATAAGATGCAAGAAGATCCAGAGTGGTGTTAGTAGTGGTCAGTTGTGTGGGAAGCAATTACAGCCGTTTGGAGTCCATGTCAATCCAACCAGAAGATGCTATTTGTCCACTTCAGAGAAGTCCACACAAACATGGTCCTGGATTCAGTGGTCCAGGGACAATGCAGAGGTTCAGGGGCAGATCGATTCGAAACAGCCTCTTATGGCGCACTCTGACTCACAAGATTCTGTATGTCTTGATACAGTCCTGGTCACCAGAGGTAACCCCAAACCAAGGCCTTCATGTGAGAAATACCAGGGTGATACTAATGTACATGAGCCAATAACCACTTCCTGACCTTTGGAGATATTATGGCTCAGGAAGCCCACAGAATACAGACCTTGATCTGCTGACAGCTGACCCCTTTTATCAAAGACAGGATGGGGTGCTGCATCTCTAAGGAAGCTGGTCCAAAGTATCAGGGTTAAATCAAAGACTTTGAATGGACAGGATTCCCCTCTTGTTTCTGCAACAACATCGCATGTTGGATAAGTGGAGTTTGAGGAGATTCAGTATATCACCAAAGACTGTTGCAAATTTCTACAGATGTAAGCTGGAGAGCATTCTGACTGGTTGCATCACTGCCTGGTATGGAGGCTCCAATGTGCAGGATCAAAAGAGGCTGCAGAGGGTTGTAGACTCAGCCAGCTCCATCACGGGCACAACCCTCCCCACCATTGAGGATATCTTCAAGAGGTGGTGCCTCAAGAAGGCGGCATCCATCATTAAGGACCCTCACCATCTGGGACATGCCCTTTTCTCATTACTACCATCGGGGAGGAGGTACAGGAGCCTGAAGACCCATACTCAACGTTTTAGGAACAGCTTCTTCCCCTCCGCCATCAGGTTTCTGATTGGTCCATGAACACTATCTCATTATTCCTCTTTTGCACTACTTACTTATATTTGTAATTTGTGGTAAATTTTATGCCTTGCACTGTGCTGCTGCCGCAAAACAACAAATTTCACAACATATGTCAGTGATAATAAACCTGATTCTGATAAACCTGTACAGCACAGTAGTGTAGCGGTTAGCATAACGTTTTACAGCACCAGCAACCCAGGTTCAATTCCTGCCACTGCCTGTAGGGAGTTTGTACATTCTCCCCGTGTCTGTGTGGGTTTCCTTCAGGTGCTCCGGTTTCCTTCCACATTCCAAAAGACGTACAGGTTAGGAAGTTGTGGGCGTGCTATGTTGGCGCCAGAAGCATGGCGACACTTGTGGGCTGCCCCCAGAACACTCTACGCAAAAAGATATATTTCACTGTGTGTTTCAATGTACGTGTGGCTAATAAAGAAATCGTATCTTGAAGCAATGATGCTTGAAATACTGTTCCATCATCATTGCTTCCGATATGACTTTTGCATGGCAGTCAAGACAGGACGTCCACATTTGCACAGTCCCACAAACATCTGTACTCAATTTCTTCATCACAGCCCAACAAGGGCAATGCATTCAAGATGCTATAATGGTTCAGATTGCTGACTTTGGCCTGAGTATAGTCAAGAGAGGTTTGTGATCTGCAAGCAAGCTGAATTTTCAACTGTTCAATTACTTGTGAGATTTCTTGACCTCAAAGATTATGCTCAGTGTTTCTTTTTGAATTTGAGCATAATTTCACTCACTTGGTGCCTGGGTTCTGGAAGTAAAAGCCATCGGGCATACCACACCTGAAGGTAACACTTGCAAAAAGACTGCAGTGACTCCATATGGGGATATGTCACAAGCAAGTCTCAGAGGTTACTCTGAATCAGAGTGTGCTGGTAACTATCTGTTCAGAAGCTAGTGTTTGCACACTGTGGTGACCACTTTCATCTGGCCTCTGCTTGCAATCCCTCATACCGGCTGCATCAGAGTCAACAGGTTGGTAAGGAAATGTCCACAGTAATTCAACGATGACCTGAACTCTGCTACGTTGATTGTACTGATGCGTTAACAACAGGCACAAGCTCTGCGCATCAGTTTGATAGCCTCAGTATTCCACGGATCTCTGTAGGAACTGGCAGTCTGCCAGCTTCACTCTGATTCTGTATCATTGCAATCTCAACAGGGACTGTTGAGGGGTTGTCAGGCACTCTGTCACCGAAGGTGCTGAAACCGGGATTTCAGCCACAAAGCAGACAACATGGTTCACAGTGTGCTGGAAAATCGCCAGTGCTGTTGAAACTCCATAGGCTGAGCAATGATATCAGTACAGCCCACTCTGGGTATTAATGCTGAGGTTGACTCACCACTCTGGATTCAACTCAAGGTGTAGATGTGCAAAGGATAAACCCAGTTTAATGAAGAACCTTCCTCCTGCCTAGGCAACAAGCACATCCTCTGCATTGGAACTGCACAGGTTTCAGTTTTTACACAGTCTCACGGCCTCAATGTCTTGCTCTGCTTAGGTCCAACTACAATAACAGCTGCTCAGTCACTCCTCTACATGTGACAAGATGCCATAACTCTCCAGGTGATCCAGTTCATTCTCAACTACTTCCTTCAAGGCTAAGGACACAGGTCAAAGCTTGTGGAAGATGGAAGTGATCTTCTTCCATATGGATCTTCACTTTGAAATCCCATGGCTTCTCATATCCCTCAAAGTTAGGAGCACTTCTATCCAACAGTTCCTGAAGTGCATATTGTGGAACACTTTCTTTACTTTGTAAGCTGAAGCTTTTTTTAATCTTGTTGATCCTCCCCATCTAGTTCTGCCCCAATAATGTAGGGCTGTCCCCCTCCACTTACACCAGGGGCAGGATCCAACTACTGCCTCCATACTTCATTGGAACTTGAACCTCGCTCCAATAAGAGAAACTCTGTCTCCTATGTAAGAGGTGAATGTGGGGGTACAAGGGACACGTCATAAACACCTCCATGTATATGTGCTCTGAAATAAGTGATACCAATGCTCCCTGCAGATGTTCATCTGCACACTTACTGATTTTCCTACAAGGTCCACCTGGAGGTAAACTCTTTCTCTGCTCACTTGGGTTGTGCAGACGGTTAACAATCCAAGGTGCACTTCCTCTGGGTCTCTCCATAGGCAAACAAGGTCTCTCTAATCATTGCGAAGCTAGGTCATTAACTCTATCAAAGGTTTCGGGAGAGTGATGTCACTCAGCCACTTACACTGCCTGGAGGTAAAAGGCTGCTTCAGTTCTAAGAATTCAGGTCCTGAACTTTCTAATCACATTCAATCTAGACTGGCAAGAGTGAAGATTGAATATGCAGTAATGAAAATTGAGCAATCGAAAAACCAGAAATGCTTGAAGAGATATCTCAAGGTTATCAGATCTGTTCAACTGAGTTATTGCTCTGTCGCATCATACCAGCTACCTGCTAATCTTAATTACCAACATAAAGCCCCAGGCATCAACCGTAGCTATTCCCCATGTCACCCGGTATGGACAAAGCCAGCTCTTTCTCCCATCCTCATGGGTTGGATGGAGACAGCCTACCAGGGCACAGCCTCTGCTTGATCAATCATGGATGTGCCTGTTACCATTTACCTGCCCATTCTAATTGCACTTGAACTGATGTCTTTCCCAAAAATGTATAGTTCTGGTCACCACGCTATAGGAAGGATGTGATTAAGTTAGAGGGAGTGCAGAAAAGATTCACAAGGATGTTGCTGGGACTGGAGGGCTTGAGTTATAAGGAGACACTGGATAAGTTGGGACTGTTTTTGCTGGAGCGAAGGAGGTTAAGGGGTGACCTTATAGAAATTTATAAAATCACGAGGGGCATAGATAAGGTGGATGGTGACAGTCTGCTTCCCCAAGGTAGGGAAGTACAAAACTAGAGGGCGTAGGTTTGAGGGGTAAGGTTTAAACAGGACCTGAGAGGCAAATTTTTCCACACAGAGGGTGGTGGGGATATGGAACGAGCTGCCAGAGGATGTAGCAGGCAGGTACAATTACAATGTTTAAAAGACACATGGACAGGTTCATGGATTGGAACGGTTCAGAGGGATATTGGCCAAGTGCAGGCAAAGCTCAGGAAGGCACTTTGATTGACACTGACAAGTTGGGCTAAAGGTTTCTGTGCTGCACAATGCTATGATATTTCTGTGGCACTGGAATCCTGCTCAATTTTTCACTGTATCTTGGTACATGTGTATCTTGGTACTTCTCTCAAGAACAGCGACTTCCCTTCGACCATTCAGTTCTTGAACCAACCGTCTTCTCGAGAAAAGAATGGGTTTCATACGACAATCCAGTAGTTTCACTATCCAGGTGATGTGGGAATAGTTATGGTTGATGCCAGGGATTTCATGTTGGTAATTAAGATCATCAGGTAGCTAGCAAAGTACAACAGACTAATAATTCAGTTGAACAGATCCAATAGCCCTGAGATACCTCTAGCTTTTCATTTGAGAATTTGTTCACTGAATTTTGTTGTAGGTATTGGAACTTGTTTCTCTGGATAACCAAACCAGTCCTCTAGATCCCTCTCCCAAGAAAAACCACAACTTTATTGTACAGCTAGAAGGATGTGACAGGAGCAGAAGTTTCAGGCTGCTAGCCAGATTACCACGTCTACAGCATAGACACAAGGCCAAATGCATTCACATCTTGGCACTTGGCATATGAGACAGTACATCGTGGCTGTGCAGGAGTGTTCCCAGTGATTCCACTCTCCTGTTCCATCCCCTTATGATCTGATAGTCCATGGCAACAAGGGGAATGGAACTGCACACAACACCAGCACTGCCATTGGAGGTCTCCCTCACAACATGGCCAATTGGAACACCAACTCCCAGAGATAGTTTACACCAGCATTTCCCACCAAGCAAGTTCAAGACCCCTGCAGAGGAGTGGCAAAGGGGGCCTGTGAGCCTTTAATAATATTTAGGTAATTTAGTTTGAAAAAAATTTAAAAGTAAAAACATGTTTGGCCTGCTGGTTGCCCCAGATACCAGCAATCCTCAGGAACCTCTAGGACCGGCCCAACTCCTTGACAGGAGGATCCATGACATCATCAGGCATTTATGGGGCAGAGGAGTGGCATAATTTACTGAAAGTGAACAAGTGGGCTTTCATGGACTCTGTCTGCACTTCCCGCTGCCTTGGAAATGCAGACAACATAATCAAAGACCCCTCCCATCCCAAACATTTTCTCTTCTCCTCTGCACACTGTTGTTGTTTAATAAGAGATTAACGTAATAAATTTCTAAAAATTTGTTTTCTGAACTTCTCTTCCCTTGATATCAGGGCTGGGCAGAACTTTATGCAGCTAAAATATTGTAAAATACAGTGCGTATAAAAGTATGATTTATAAGTCAGAACCCCTTTGAGAACCCCAATGTGTTCTAAAGTTTCAAGCACATGGCCCTTGCACCTTACTTGTCTACCTGCACTGCACTTTGTCTATAACTGTAACACCATATTCACATCCTGTTATTGCTTTTCCTTTTCTGCTACCTCAATGTATTTATGTTTTTAAAAGATCTGTCTGGTTGGCATCCAAAATAAAGCTTTTCACTGCATCTTGGTACATCTGGCAATAGTAAGGCAATTACCAATTACTTTTCTCATACAACCTTAAGTTCAATAATGAAAATCAGTTCCAGCCTTTAAACCCTATTTATTCCATTAATAATGCATTACAATTTAACTTCTTCTTGCAAAAAAATGAACAGTCATGAAAATATACAGATTACTAAGTAGTGGCTTGAAAAATAAAACTTTGAATTCTACTATGTCTAATTTTATTGGACAAATGCAATAATGTACAAGTGCCAGGGGTGTACAAGTCGCACACTAATTTTCAGAGACTTCAAAAAATGCTCAGAGAGTAGTCAAACACCAGATTTTACAACATCCAGTACAGACTTTCACTTCTCCCAGTCAGGATTCAGGAGGAATTGTCAATCTTCGTAAGAACAATAATGACTTAAAAGTACATTGCTCTCCAGAATCTTACATTGCCTGTTAGAAAGTGGCATGATGTTTTCCTATGTTTGCAAATGACTGCATGTGTTTACAGTGTTTATGAAAAGGATCTACCTCTGTCAAAACAACACCTGTTGAGTTCTTATCTAATTGTGGAATGAGTTAAGCAATCAGGATTTGCAGATGGAAATCAGTACCTTTAAAACATTAATAGCTGTTGAACAAGCGATTAGGTGTGAGATAGGATTAAGGTGCAAGGTGTGAGATAGCATCACCAGTGTTCCAGAACCAATGACAAAGATCCAGGAGCCAGGAAAAAAATTTGTGGAGGAAATAAAAAATTAAGTTCACTATTTCTTTAACTCTTTGTTACACCAGTTTAAAGTAGTAAATATATTGACAGTCTGAAATCATCCAATCAGGTAATGAAGCATCAGAAGGGAAAAAGCAGAGAGAATTGATGTGTTGAGTTGCCAATGGCAAGGTAGATCTTCTGATGGTACCTCCAGGGATATGTCCAGCAGATCTAGCAACTCCCGTGGGTGAGGGGAATGGGCTGCACACATCATGAGCAATATTATAACTTAATGGAGAATCAAAAACATTACGTTTCCTTCATGGAATGTAGAGACAACTGGCAAGACCTTCAGTTATGGTCCATCCCAATTGCTCTTGAACCTGATTGTTGGTCCATTTCTGAGGGCAGTCAACCACATTGCAAGGAGTCCTAAGTCACATAAGGGACAGAGCAAGTTAGGTCTGCAGAGTTCCTTCCCCAGAGCTTATTAGTGAACCAGACAAGTTCCATTACCATCCAATTATTTCCTGGTCACCACTGTTGCTACGTTTTTTTGTTCAAGATTATTTACATTTAGATTTTGATTTCTTAGTTATTATGGTATGATCTGAAGTCAGATCTCCAGACTTTCAATTCATGTTTCTGAATGTTAGTCCTGTCCACAGTATTGCAGGTAATTCAATAATTCTCTGTGACTGCCTGGATTTCCTCTGGGTGTTCCTCTTCCCTCCCACATCCCAAAGACATACAGGTTGGTAGGTTAACTGGCCACTGTAAATTGCCCTTCATGTGTAGGCGAATGGTAGAATCTGGGTCAATTGATAGGAATGTGGGGAAAATAAAAAAAAGGGATTAATGTAAATGGATGGTTGCTGGTCGGAACAGACTCAGTGGGCCGAAGGGCCTGTTTCTGTGCTGCCTCTCTCTATCACTCTTTGAAAATGGAAACAATTAATGTTTCATGTCAAAAACATTCATCAGAACTTTGTAAATATCATTTAAATAATTAAACGTTTCAAATTATCTCCAAAAAGTCCAAAAATAAATATTCACATTTCCTTTTTGGTCATTAGAGTTGTGCAAACTACCAGTGGATTCACTGGACACTACAAAACCTTGACTAGAAGGAACATATTGTTAAGTTACGATGTCCAGAATTAAACTGAAAAACTACTTCAGTGTTGCATTTATGAGAGACCGACTGAACGTGACAAAAATTCAACATAAATTTAATCATAATTAACTGCTCAGGAGAAATAAATATTCCACTGATTTTACTGACGCAGTCATTGAATTTATCCCAGTCAATATTATCAAAAATTAAAACATTTGAATGGTTTGACAATATTGTGCACCAGAATACTGAGCAGATGCCAAAACCAATAGAAAGCGAAAGGCTTTAATTGACCATCCTAGCATCTTCCACATCAATTTACCCCTTTAAATGCATAAGACACAATTGTCAGTCTGATATGAAGCAGTTAATTCAGCATAACTTTATCACCTCAAAGATCCATATTTTTAATTTTCAATTGGTTCTTCCCTCCCTAGTGAACTCACACTGTAATTTTCTAAAACCTTGCATCACAAAGGGTTAATTTGAACAGCGGACTTTAGGCTTTTCTCTTGAATGGATGTTTTTAGGCAGCTGAAATAGCCGAATTTAATTTCAAAAGGGCAATTTTCCCACTTCAGTTTCCTCGCATGAATTGCACCCACTGGGAGTGTGCACAGTATAAACCCAGCCACACCCTGACTGCACTTTCCTAAGTACTGAAATTGATAGTTGGCAGAATGTTCGCTCATTTCTGACACACAGGGTTCCCCCACTGGAAGCGCAAATAGGAAAAATGACCCCATTAATATAATGGTGGTGTAACAGGAAGAGCAGAACAACTTTGTTTTCTGTGACTGTAATGAGATTCTAATTTCACTGTGCTGGATATAAACACTTCCCCAATTATAACCATTGCTTTGTGCCTTCCTGCCATTTGTGATGCAATCAGGGCATCGCCGTGGCCGGGTGCTTCAACATTAATTGTAGCATCAGGAGGAGCAATCACAAACACAGGAAACTGACCTCGCTGGCATTCCACCGTGGAGTTCTCCAATCACTGTCCCGAATTTTCCAACCAGGGATTTAAAGTCGCAATAACAGATAGATAATATTTAGTTCAGTTTTTCCAACCTGAGCAAGTTAATATAGAATGAGCCCAGTCTTGAGGAAGACGATGAAGAGGGATACCAGAGTGGAAAAGATCAGGGTGATATAGTGGTGCAGCTAGCAGAGCCGTTACCTCACAGCTCTAGCTACCTGGATTCAATTCTGACCTCTGGTGTTGTCTATGTGGAGTTTGCACGCTCTCCCTGTGACTGCATGGCTATCCCCTTGGAGCTCCAGTTTCCTCCCACATACCAAAGACGTGCAGGTCGGTAGGTTAATTGGCCACTGTAAATTGGACGTAGGGTAGAAATGTGTGGTAGAATCTGCAGGGAGTTATTGAGAATGAGGAGAGAATAGAAATGGGACAAGTGTGGGATTAGTGCACATAGTTGTCACAAATTTGCCAGCCTGTTTCTGTGCTGAATGACTAAGTTTCGAAAGGGAACACCAGAGTGTGAGGGCTGTCATGAGAGAGAGAGTCCATGGTTCAGTGCAGGGGTGGCATTGAGCATTAACATTAGAGAAAATTGAATAGAGAAAGCAGAAACTGCATTGAAATAACACCTTTAAATACACACCAAAGAATGTAATAAATAACTCAGTACCTTCTTTGAAGAGTGGTCACTGTTGTGAAGTTGGAAACATGGCAAACAAATTATGTTAAAAGGATTGAAAAAAAGAGGACCTGAGACTGTGACTTGTGCTACCAAGGAGGACAAGGGCATCAGGTACCAGAGAACACCACCACCTGCAGATCCCCCACCCTAGCTCCGAAATATATTGCCAATCCTTCATTGTTACTGGATCGAAATCCTTGAACTCCTTCCCCAGCGACACATGGGGCGTACCTTCACTACAAGGACTGCAACAGTTCAAGAAGATGCTTCAACACCACCTCCTCAAAGGCAATTAGGGATGGGCAATACATGCTGGCCTTTCCAGTGACATCTGTATTCTGTACATAGAAGCACATACTCCCTTACTGTTTCTGAACTGCTCATAACCTCTTAAATCTCCAACTTCTTCCATTCTTAATCAATGGTCATTGCCTTATAACATTAGCTGTGTTTGTTTCTCTACAGTCGTTGCCGGAGCAACTGAGTACTTCCAGCATTTCCTGCTTTTTAGTTCTGATTTCCAGCATCCACAGTAATCTACTTTTGTTTTAACAACAGTGTGTTGATGCCTTGGAAGCTGATGTTTGGAAATTCTTGCCCAGTGAATTACTAACATCTACTCAACACAGGAAGGGGTGTCAGAGGTAAGGAGGGGCATCATGAGTTGTCCCATGTGATTCGCACTTGTCAACAGATTGACAAGAGGGAGAAAGCTGGGAGGAGGAAACCGTCTGCCGAAATGTGTTCAGATTTGCAAAGCCAATGCAATTAGATGGTTGTGTGGTGCTTATGTTACTAGACCAGTATCCAATGGCCTAGACTTCTCATCTGGAAGCAAATGACCAAATCCCTCCATGGCAACTGGGGAATTAGACTCAAGTAATAACACAAAACCAGAATTTATAACTTGAATTGATCGCTCTCCAGAATTTAGAGCTGGTCATAGTTGTTTAGAGTTGTCATTAAAAAAATCATCCAGTTTCCTTCAGAGAAGGAATTGTTCCATCCCAAGCAAAAAACAAAGCACTGGAGGAACTCAGCGGGTCAGACAGCATCTGTGGAGGGAAATGAACAGTCGACATTTTGGTTCGAGACCCTTCATTTGGACGACCTGGTCTGGGCCTATATGTGACTCCAGATAAAAACCTGACTCTTAACTGCCCTTTGCAATGATCCAGCAAATGACTCGTTCACTCAAGTAAGAATGAACAATAAATGTTGGCCTGACTGCTGTGAACTAATACAAAACAAATGCAGTGGAAACACACACACCTTGAGACATTGCAATTTGATTGTATTAAATCAAACCCTTTTCTGTTAAATAAAAGTTGACTAAATTTTATTTTTACAATAAGCAGATATTTGATCATGATGCAAATGAGAGAGTCTCAAGACTCTTATTTCTCGAGTTTTTTCTTATTGTTTTCTGAAAACAAAGAAAAAACAGCACTGCAAATGCAATTTGAACAGAGATCAGTCCTTCACTAGTATTGTAAAGGAAAAGTTCTATATGGCAAAGCACTAGAAATGTAACAATGTGCAACATATTTAGTTTACTTCCAAACAGAAAGGTGTCTAAAAGTGAAAAGAATTATTTTGAAAATATTGTGCGTCTCTTAGAACAACTTTGATGGCAAAAATGAAACAGGAATTTTACAATGACAACAGTGACTAGCTGAAAAATAAACCAGGTCAATCTCAAAAGGCCTTTGGAATTGCAATCAGAGAATTACATAAAATATGCAGTGTGGAAACAAGCTGTTGACACAACTAATCTGAGCTGGTGTTTACATTCCCATCCAATCTCCCTCATCCGGGTCTCTCAACACATCTCTCTGACACTCTTGTATTCATCCCTTTCAACTTCATTTTATTTTATAAGCACCATTCTACCTTCTCCAGCAGAACAAGTCAAATAAGGTAAAGTGTCGGTCAAGAGAAAAGCTCAAGAAATAGTATAAAGCACAGAGGGGTAGAAATGAATCCAGTGTCTTAACTGCAAAACACCCAATATTGTTGCAGTTTCCGTGCAGCTGACTCCAAGTGCTAAAAGATGAACTCTTGATCTCCCAATCTACCTCATCGTGGCCTTTGTCCTTTATTTGTCTCCCTGCACTGCACTTTCTCTGTAACTGTAACACTATATTATGCATTCTGTTTTCCTTTTTACTACCTCGTTATAATTATGTATAGGATGATCTATCTGGATGGAATGCAGACAAAAACTTTTCACTGTATCTCGGTACAAGTAACAATAATAAACCAATTCCAATTTTCAGAAGCAGAGTATAAAAAGACAGACATGATGTTCAAACTTTGATACCATACCTTCAAGGACAGATTTCTACATTGCAAAACTTTGAGGATTGGGATGCCCACTACACTCTACAATTCATCCTAACCTTTTAAATAATTAACATCAATAACTGTAATTGCCAAATAAATTCTGAACAGGACACACCGATCTTTGGGAGTGGCACAGTGCCACTGCTGGTAGAGCCACTGCTCACAACTCGTGACCTGGGTTCAATCCTGACCACCAATGGTGTCTGTGTGGGGTTTGCACTTTCTCCCTGGGACCACATGAGCTTCCCTTCAGTGTTCTGGTTTTCTCTCATACCTCCAAGACATGCGAGTTGGGAGGTTATTTGGCCACTGTAAATTCCTCCTGGTGTGAGTGGGTGGTAGAATATGGAGAAAGTGGTGGGAATGTGGAAGATTAAAGATGTATAGGATTAGTGTAAATGGGTGCTCGATAGTTGGCACGGACTCAGTGGACCCATGCTCTACGACTATATTTTGGTCCAAGCTCCACAGTTTATTCCATTGAGCTCTGGTTACTTTTCAAATCAACCACTCTTTTGTGCCATGCCTCTTAACTGCCAAAGCCCAACTTTCCAACGTTCACCGATATCTGGTCAAATTTTACCTCCTCACCAAAGAGAAGCAACTGGTTGCTTCTGCTTTGTCGGCCTCCCTCAATAGGTTAGACACTCTGATATCTTGCCTTCTCCAGAGGACAAGCAACATTTTCATGATCCTTCCCCAAAAAACAAATCTCCTATATTCTGGAGGGTCTTGATTCTAACTTCAGAGGGCAATATCATTCTTCCTGACCAGAACTACAGCACATTTTATTTTAACCAGTACAGGCCATCCCCAGGTTACAGCAGGGTTCAGTTCCTGTGTGTAACCCGAATAGCTCACTAGTCGGAAATGCGGCCATGAACCAAGTTCCCAGGTGGTGGCAGATACCTGCAGCCCCGCACCAACCAGCAAATCCATCCTGCCAGTCTCCCAAAGACTCATTCGTATGAACAGGCGGTACATGTTGGGTGTTCATAAGCTGGGGAGGGCTGTATCCGATGAAGCAATAGTCATTTTCCTAGTTTGATTGTCTACTAACCTCTTCCCACCACTGGTACAAATTATCAAAAAAATCCAGAGTTTGGTACCTATTTAAAGTGCAGTCAATAATATAATGCAAGAAACAGCAGTTCCGCACATAACAAGCTGACACAAGCTGCAATATGATAATGACCAGATTATCAGGTACTAGTTGTGTCATTTTAATGGTTGAACATTAACCAGGTACAGCCCCTTGAGCTACCTTCAGAGTAACCGCATGGGGTTTTGTACCTGCATACCAAAGAGCAGCCACAGTCAGTTCAATGTCATGTCCAAAGGATGATACCATTGACAGTGCAGCACTCCCTCAGCACTGCACTGGGGCATCAACCGAGATCTTTTATGCTGAAGTCTTTGGAGTGAGACTTAAACCTACAACCTCGAACTCAGAGTCAGAGTTGTCACACATGACATGAACACTAATGCTACATGAATTTCCTTTCTTTCCACCTTTCCCTCCTATATATTGGGCTTCCCCTTTTCCTATCTTTAGTCCTGAGGAAGGGTCCTGACCCAAAACGTTGACCGCCTGCTTTCCTCCACGGATGCTGCCTGGCCTACTGAGTTCTTCCAGCGTCATTGTGTTTTTCATCTAGATTCCAGCATCTGCAATCCTTTGTTTATCTCCCCTTTCTTTTATTCTCCCCATACGCTTATCAACTCCCCTCCGCGCCCCCCAAAATTCTACCTACACACCTGGGTCAATTCGTAGTGGCCAAGTAACTTTTCCTCACCTCCTTGAGATGTGGGAGGAAACCAGAGCACCTGGAAGAAACCCACATGGCCACAGGGAGAACATGCAAACTCCACACAGACAGCAACCGAGGTCAGGATTGAACCTGGGTCGCTGGAGCTGTGAGGCAGCGGCTCTGCACCAAGTACATTAGCCTCCAGCTTTCAAATAGAATCCACGACAATCTAGGGATGGATTCACTCATCTCCCTCATTTCCCACCTGGAAGTGAGGTTGCCTTTGCTAATTTCTGCTGCTTCATCAGACGCCAGCACCGTGGGCTTGCGTCCAATAACTGCCGTGGGTTCACATTTCATACAAGGATCCAGACAGCAAACAAACCCTTTTGGTCCCTGCCAGATTAAAGCACAGATCTCAAGGGTGAAGTTTCAGTGCACGGATCAATGTGGGCTGCCAGTTTCCCATTTTACAACTCAAGTTACTGAATGTTTACACCAACAAGTGAAAAATCACGGTAAACATAATTCGTTTGTTTTGAACCACTTCATTATAAAATTACCACAGGAAGTTAGGAGCACAACATGGCCCAAAAATACAGCAGAGACAGCAAATTCTACTGTCAATAAACCACCACATAAATTATGCAGATCCATGGTATCCTGTCAGGATAGGTAACAGATGAATCACTTTTGAATTATTTAATATCTGTCTCAGGTTTAATCGGTTTGATAAGTTATTCCTATTTAACGATCCCTGTTTTGTGTTAGGTAACAGGAAGGATTTGCTGAAAGGAGGTGCTCATCATAACAGTTCTCAACCTCACACAACTATAATCCGTGCCACAAATATTTTAATTAAAATTGTCCAAATTATTGTACAAAGCCCATCACAGTTGTATGAAATGTTGGTAATGCTCAGGAATCAAGGAAAGTTGAAATAGTCTGTCCTGGTCCAACCACGTAGATACCACGGCCAAGAAAGCGCACCCGCACCTCTACTTCCTCAAGAGGCTAAAGAAAGTCAGCAGGTTCCCTTTGACCCCACCAATTTTTAATCAATGTACCAGTGTCCTGTCCAGATGCATCACGGCTTGGTATGGCAACTGCTCTGCCCGAGACCGCAAAAAACTGCAGAGAGTTGTGGACACAGCTCAGCACATCATGGAAACCAGCCTCCCCTCCATGGACTCTGTCTACACCTCTCACTGCCTTGGTAAAGCAGCCAACATAATCAAAGACCCCAGCCACCCTGGATATTCTCTCTTCTCTCCCCTCCCATCAGGCAGAAGATACAAAAACCTGAAAGCACGTACCACCAGGTTCAAGTATAGCTTCTATCCCACTGTTCTAAGACAATTAAACAATAATGATAAAATGGACTCTTGACTTCACAATCTATCTCGTTATGGCCTTGAATGTTATTGTCTGCCTGCACTGCACTTTCTCTGTAACTGTAACACCTTACTCTGCATTTTGTTATTGTTTTCCCTTGTACTGCCTCAGTGCACTGTTGTAATGAACTGATCTGTATTGAAGGCAGGCAAGACAAAGTTTTTCACTGTTCATGTGACAATAATAAGCCAATTTACCAAGCTAAACATCCATTCAAAGTTTAAATGATAGACACCACCAGTAGTACTTGAGCATGAAAGAAAGTTTCATCACTTTTGTTAATTCATTTTTCGGACTGTGGGCTTATTAGCAAGGCCAGCATTTATTGCCCATACCTAGATTGCCCTCGAGAAGGTAGGAATAAGCTACCTTCTTGAAGCCCATAAGTCCTCGAGTAAAAGTGCTTCCACGGTGCTATTGGATGGGGAGTTCCAAGATTTAGACCCAATGACAATGAAGGAACAGCAAAACATTTCCAAGACAGAATGGTGCACAACTGCAGGCGATGGTCTTCCATGCACCTACTGTCCTTCAAGGTGTTGGCGGGTGTAGGATGGGGAGGTGCTGTTAGAGTAACCTGGGTGAGTAACTGCAGTGCATTTTGTCGATGGCATAGACCACAGCCACAGGGTGTACCAGAGGTGAGGGAAATGAATGTCCAGGAAGAGGTACATGGGAGCAAGTGAGCTGCTATGTCCTGGACGGTGTTGGGTTTCTTGAATGCCGGACCCACACTCAGAACGTGGAGAGAATTGCATTCTCTTACACTCTCACTTAGTGCTTCATAGATGGTGGGAAAGCTTTGGAGAATTAGGAGTGAATCACTCACCAAAGGATATCCCGTCTCTGACCTGCCCTCGTAGCCATGACATCTACATGAGCAAATGGGTGACTAGGCAATGGTGATGCCCAGGATATTTAATGTTGACGGGTTCAACAAAGGTAATACTATGGAATGTGAAAAGTAGGTGACTCTCTTATTGGAGATGGTGTCTGCCTGACCAATGTATCACAAATGGTACTGCCACATATCATCTCATGCCTGAATGTTTTCTAGGTCCTGCGGTCTGCTTCCAACCACCACAATGAAAAATGAGATATTGCAACCTTGCCATGCCTTAAAATCGTTTAAGGAACTTTCACTTATAATGCAGATGACAGTAATTTAGCACATCATGTAGAATAATTTATTCTAACCGTCCCTCACAGGAAGTGCTTGTCATTAATTTAGTCGTCTTCATTCGGTTTCTTTCCGGCCCTTTAAACTTCTATCCAGTGAAGATTCAACAATGCATGATGGGGTAGATAACTGTGTAAGCACACCTGGTGTTGGGGCACGAATAGACTGGCCCGGTAGCATAGTGGTTAGCATAATGCTTTACAGCGCCAGCGACCCGGGTTCAAATCCGGCCACTGTCTGTAAAGAGTTTGTATGTTCTCCCCGTGTCTGTGTGGGTTTCCTCCGGGTGCTCTGGTTTCCTCCCACATTCCAAAGATGTACAGGTTAGGAAGTTATGGGCATGCTATGTTGGCACTGGAAGCATGGCAACACTTGCGGGCTGTCCCCCCCAAAAAAATCACTATACAAAAGATGTATTTCACTGTGTGTTTCGGTGTACATGTGACTAATAAAGATCTTATCTTATCTTATCAGAACTCTTCAACAGAAAAGTTGAACAAGTCCGATCAGAATTAAAGGACAACTTGCACCTTCCTTTGAATTCTGTCTTCATAATGTTTGACCCAATTAAATTTCTTCAATGGAAACACTCATCTTGCAAAATTTTCTCTGAATCCCTTTCCCACGCAATCCCAAGAGTACAGAGTGCTGGATTGAGTGATCACAATGCTCCAAATCACATCAGAAGGCCAATAATTAACCATTATACTTTCAACATGGATAATTGATTGTTAACTATAAAATTATATATTAGGCTATGAAAGCAATTAAAATCACTACTAGAGGTCCAGTTCATTTTGATTATGTTTTTAAAGCCACTATGTGGTTGCCTAGTAATTTGAGGTCCAATAAATATTACTTGATTCATTGCTTGTAACTGACAGCACTCTCCAGGAGTGAATACAGGGCTTAGTTGAAAACAAATCAATCTTCTGTTCAGTTAGAATGTGAATCGATCAACCAAATTGAACAGATTAATTAACACAGATTGCACTTCAGCTTAGTGGTATTTATATCAGAGACATCCAACAGCAAGAAACATCAAATGCTCGGAATGCAAAAAGCTGGTTTTAACAAAGCAGACATACTTTGTAATGCCCAAAGAACACTTTCCGGGAGCATACTGATCATGCACACCATGCCATATGGAAAGCAATCATTTACTTGTGCAGGTGACAAGGAAGAAATCACAATTTTCTTTTTATCCAAGCATACATTCATTGTTTCTCGCATTAGAAGCTTTGCTGAAATCAAAGGTTGCACCAACTAGAATTTGAGAGGTGACCGTGCAGGGAATCACACTGTCAGCCAGCTATCTGGATTTAATATTTCATTGCTGTTGGTCTCCAGAGGAAGAAGTGCTCACTTGCTGGAAGATTGCTGCACTTGAATCCAGCTAATCCCCCAAATCAAACAAATGCCAATCAGTAGGTGTTTCAGACACAGAACTAGTGTTAAGACAGCACCAACTGCAGTGACTAATTCTGGCAAGGGAACAAAAGATTATAAACTTGGTCCAACAACTTTGCAATAGTGATGAACACAGCAAAAAATCTCAGCTGCATCTCTTAAGTATAAGCTGATTTGATGATAAGCCAACTATGAATAAATAGATAGACACCACTGACACAAACCACCTTCTCATACTTGTACTGAATAGCATTATGTAATCATACTGCTTTTTATATTCAGATTAACATGTGGCTTGGAAGGAAGGACCCATATAATGAGCAGCAATGATACACAAAGATGGGTGTTTGAACATTTGATTAACCAAGTAGTTTTCTATGATGGTGGAAGTGTCCCTACCTCACCCCACACCACTGCTCCGTTCCTCAACAATGGCTTCAGAAGCTCATGGTTCCCTCAGCAGTCTCCCATGCACACCCTTGCCAAAGTTGAATACATCCAAAACTTTAAATCCTGTCCTAGCCACAGGTCCTGTTCATGTGTCCTTGCCAGATTCCACTGGTTTATCCTACTCCATATCAGCTCCAAACCCTGCCTTAATGATAAAATCATTCATTGATCACTCGAGTTCATCTCGGCCCACCTCTGCAACCACTTTCCTGCTCTCTGGCCCCAAGTTTCCTGAAAAATGTCAGCCACCCTGTGCAGAAATACCAGCATCTACCTCTGTAATGGTCAGGAAGTCTGTGACCCCAGCACAATTATACACGGAGTTGGACGAAATTCCCTCACAGCCGACCATCGCTAACTTCCCAACTGTACTCCAATGTTTCCGGAATGCCAGGTTCCTAGAGTTTCCCAGCAATTACTCTGGAAAATCTATCGCCTGAACCTATGCCAGTTTAGACCCACTGCAGGAATCCAATCATTTCAATGGAGAGGAACGGCTATGAAGGACAGAAGTAAGTATTGGGTAATTTACACAATTTTGAGGTAATTCATTTAATTATTTACTTAAGTCTTTTCAGATGCTTTAAATGTGTTATTTCTTTAATTGTTTTTATTGAAGTTATAACAATTTTACTTTCTTGAAAACCATATTTAGTTGATAGAAGTTCATAGAAGCTGGCTGTAAGAGCATTTTGTTGTGCCTTGTCATCGGAAACTATAGCAATAAGTAAGGTCAAAGCCTGCCCCTCGCCAAAGCAGCCGCTCAAAGCAAAAGTGGCTTTATTGGGTAGACAAATGACACGCCACTCCCGGGAAGTTCATCTCAGATCTCAGCCTCAAATTTTCCTCCTTCCAGGAACATTTCATTCACTCCACCATTAGAGAGGCAGCCCTCATCAACTACAGCCAAACATGGAGACTTCCATCAAGCACTCCCTGCCTGGCTGTGTCTCCAAAACGCTCTCAAATTCATTCACTCCCTTTTAAAGTCCATTATAGATTTACCTTCCACAACTCATGTCAGGCAACTCTTGTGTTGCCTTGGAAGGAAGGACTTTATATGGGACATTATATGCTCATTATATGAGTCCTTCCTTCCAAGGCAACAGTCTATGCATGCCCTGGAACCCCATTCTCATTCCCTTGACCCGCTCTCAGTTTTTGACAGATCAGAGTGCACCAACAGGCAGTCTCAAAAGGGAGATGACCACTGATTAATATATTGGCTGGTATGTGATTGTAAGATACAAAAAGGAATTAAATAGTCCTCAGTCTCACCCCACCACAAACGCCAAGAAAACACACAAACGCCTCTGCTTCCTCAGATGGTTAAGGAAATTCGGCACGTCCCTGATGACTCTTACTAATTTCTAAAGGTGCACCATAGAAAGCATCCTAGCTGGATGCATCACAGCTTGGTGTGGCAACTGCTCTGCCCAAGACTGCAAGAAATTGCGGAGAGTTATGAGCACAGCCTAGTCCCCTCCATTGACTCCGTCTACACTTCCTGCTGCCTTGGGAAAGCAGCCAACATAATCAAGGGCCCCTCCCACCCCTGGTCATTCTCTCTTCTCCCCTCTCCCACTGGGCAGAAGATACAAAGGCCTGAGAGTGCATACCACCACACTCAAGGACAGCTTCTATCCCGCTGTTATCAGACTTTTGAACAGACCTTTCATCCGCTAAAATATGAATTCTTGATCTCCCAATCTACCTCATCGTGGCCCTTGCATCTTATTTGCCTACCTACACTGCACTTTCTGTGGAACTGCAACACCATATTCTGCATTCTGTTTTCTTTATATTATCTCAATGTAATTATGTATGGCATGATCTATCTGGATAGCACACAAAGCAAAACTTTTCACCGTCTCTTGGTACATGTGACAATAATAAACCAATTCCAACACGTAAGTGGCACAAAGTCACATTGTTTCTTCCTTTTACATTTCTCCTACAGAGCTAAAAATAGCTGTTTCCATTCTGAAAAGATTCCCAGAGGTATAGAACTATTTATAGTCTTGGGATACCGGTTTTACAACAATGGCATTGTAAAATGTACGGTCATTTTGAGGCAAGCATTCAGAGGTATATCACTGACGCCCTATGGCTATACTGGTTTCACAACACTGTCAAAACATAGAGCGCACCAGGTCAATTTGAAGAAGGCTTTCAAAAGGTTCATAACCAATGCCCTATAGCTACACAAGCAAGGGCGCTTTCAGTTTATCCATTAAATGTTTTCTAGCTGAAGTTGGGACAGGCTTTAAGTGCCTTCTCAATGCTATTTCTCCCTTGACAAATCATAAGCAATTTGAAGAGATCTGGTCCTGCAGGGAATTTAATCACAATTAACTGTGAAAATAACTAGATGAAACTGTCCCCTTAAAATATTAAATCAGATACATTTGAGTAGCTTGAACTTACAAAACAAACATGGCTTTGAGATGCAGAGGACAAGAGATTAAAGTGGGAGGTGTGGCTGATGATTGTGCTTTTTCTACCCATATCAATTTCTGCTGAAGATTAAAATATTCCCAATCTCACCAGCCCTTCCAAGTGCTTTGAATTTTCCTCAAAAATCCTTTCAATGATTTGAAAGAAAAGATACTAAGAAATTGGTTGACAGTCCTATGTGCAAGTTACAGAACAAAAGAACAAATTTCAAAACAGCCAAATGTGTTCAGATTTGAAAAACAAATCAGCCAAAGACATACAAAAACTGTCAAATGTATTTCCTCAGAGAATTCATGCATGTAAATGGTTATCCTCTCCAACTGGTGAGGCTGCACTTAGTGTATTGTGTACAGTTTTGGTCACCCTGCTACAGGAAAGATGTTACCAAACTGGAAAGAGAGCAGAAAAGATTTACAAAGTCGTTGCCAGGACTCGAGGGACAAAGTTATAGGGAGAGGTTGGACAGGCTGGGACGTCTTTCCTTTGAGCATAGGAGACTGAGAGATGATCTTATTGAGGGGCATATATATGGTCAATGTGCTCAGTCTTTTTTCCAGTGTTGTGGAATCAAGAACTAGAGGACATAGGTTTAAGGTGAGAGAGAAAAGATTTAATAGGAACTTGAGGGACAATTTTTTTTTAAGAAACGCAGAGGGTGGGACGTATATGGAATGAGATGCCAGCGGAAGTGGTTGAGGCAGGTACAATATCAACTTTTAAAAGACAGTTGGACAGGCATGTGGATGGGAAAGGTTTAGAAAGATATAGGCCAAACATGGGCATATGCAACTAGCTTGGATGGGCACCTTGGTCAGCATGGACCAGTTGGGCTGAAGGGCCTGTTTCCCTGCTGTATGACTCTATGGTTCTATGCTAGCAATATGTTGTTCACAGAGTTGTCAATAGAAGTCTTCTTTAATTATAAATTAAGAGGACATCTACAGTCCTTTACTACAAAGGAGACGGGGTACAAAAGAGATGGGAAATCTTGCTATAATCGTACAGGGTTCTGGTGAGACCACACCCATAGGACTCAGCGCAGTTTTGGTCTATTTACGGAAGGATATTCTTGCCTTGTAGTGCAAAGAAATATCCCTAGATTGAGTTCTGTGGAAGGAGTTGGCTTATGAGAAAAGATTGGTCAAAATTCTCTGGAGTTTAGAAGAATGAGAGGTGATCTTATTGAAACTTACAGATTCTTACATTTACACTGTTGGAGGTAACTAGAACCAAAGGTGTCAGCCACTGAAGACTTACATGAAGAGGAATTTCTTCTCTGAGGATTCTGAATCTTTAGAATTCTCTGTGCCAGAGAGCTGTGAGGGATGTCATTGAATATATTTGAGGCTGGGGCAGACATTTGGACCAGAGGGGAATCAAGGATAACAGGGAATAAGGATGCAAAGTTGAGTTGAAACCCATGATCCTATTTAGTGGTAGAGCAGAGATCACATGGCCTACTCCTGCTCTTATTTCATATTACTTATATTCTTAAAGTTGAATATGTTTAGAGATTAGAAACAATCTGATCACCACACCACCTTTAATAAGCTCACACTTTTTAGAGTATAACTTGAACTTTTCCCCATTGCATTTTAGCAATAGGAACGCGATGGGCCATTGTCAAACATGGGCAAAGGATAACAGACAACATTGGAACAGGAGCTGATGCACCTGCTTCCAAATTAATAATTCATACCAGGGGGTTAAATTCAGGAGCTGGCTGCTAAACAGGTCAGCTTCTCACTCTTGCCATTCGAAGAGAAGATCATTCATTAAACAAGAGAACCAGTTCCAAATGAAGACTTGTTGTCTCTGAATTGTGAGCATTGCCTTTAACTGTTATGCACACAAGGTCCTTGGGATTTTTGTATGGGACTTATGCTGTCTGCCCATTTTAAAAGTAGCAAAGGATTACTGGTGACACAGACACAAGACATGGCACAGGCTAACACAACATTTGCATGCATATCTGAGTTTGGGTTTATTCCCTTTTTGGCAAGTATCTAGAGAAGACTGGTATTGGTACATGATTTTTTATTTACAGGAGCACAGATTTCTCTTTAATCACCTTTGAATGCTTTCTGGGATCACATCACACCTTTGATACACAGATGCTACATTACTTCACAACCCTCTACATCGTACACACGATAAGCACATAATGCCCACAGACACTAGCTTCGGTAACGTACAGTGTAACTGCACTGCTTAAAGATCACTATGCAGTGCAGATCTCAACAGGAACATCTCCACGGCAACTGAAACATTATCCAATAGCTCCATTAAGAAAAAGCTGCAGGCTGCACTGGAAGTAAATTGGTGTGGAACATTTTCTTCTTTTTAAAGATACATTCACACAAGCTGGTCTCTGTTGCATTGGAAACGGTAACAATAATCTTCATTGCTGCGGGCATCACATTCTTTCCAAAGCAACGTTGCATATTTCTATTATAACTGATTGTCCAAAGTTTTCGTCCTTCCAATGTCATAAGTGTCCACCAAGTCTGCACCAACCATCAACGACAATGACACTAAACCTACATTAATCCCATTTTTTAAAATTCTCCCCACATCCTCATCAGGTCCTCCCAGATTCTACCGCTCACCTACGCACAAGGGCAATTACAGTGGCTAATTAACCTACCAACCTATGTCCTGGTTGACCAAAACCACTGAAGTGAACCAACCTTTGGTGAAACCTTGCTCTGAATACGTGGGTTAATTTCTTTGTTTATTAAATCAATACGCACTCCTCTGAAAGTAACGAATTGGCTGCAAACCTATTTGGGTTGAACTATAGTGTGCAAAATGCACTACAGTTACTCACTTAGCTACTTTAATAGCACCTCTGCAACACAAGATGGACAAGGAGAGTGGAAGCATGTCAATACCAGCATCTGTAGGTTTCCCTCCCAAGTCCTCACTCAGAAATATGTTGCCATTAGTTTCTTGTTGCTGGATCTAAACCTTGGATCGAAACTATTGGAGCACCTTCACCAGGACTGCAATGTCCAGGATGATGACTCACCACCTCTCAAGGGCAATTAAGGATTAGCAATAAATACTGGCCTTGCCACCTATGCCCACATCCCTAAGAATACATTAAAGAAAAAACGTAACGGTATCCAGATGTTCATTTATTGCAATGTTGCAAGATCACATCTGGATTGTTACTTGCTACAGTTAAACAGACACTGTGGCTCAAGTTCAGGAGGTACTAACAACCACAGAGTGTTCAGTGTCATTCAGTGCACCATGTTAGAACCTGCCCTTTATCAGAAGATCCAAAACTGACTCCCACTGCCTGGCACCTTCCCCAACAGCTACTCCTCCTGCCTCAGTCTTTAACAAATCAATTGCTTTCCACCTCATTCTTTGCACCATCAAACATTATCCTTACAAAGAGATTTCTTCTAACATACTCCTAGCTATTACAGACAACTTAAGTTATGACTGCCTCTGTTACCAAATCTCCAGTCAGAATATAAAGGCATAGAAATTATTTGGTGCCCATTCAGATGAATAAATGAGTTTCTACATGGGATATCTGTGGCTACTTTGGTCATTACTTCACTGCTTAAAAATTCACTAGTGGCCATTGAATATCCAGAGCTGCATGAACCATTGCAATCGCACTTTCTCTGCAAAAGAAATGATTTTTGTTCATGTGGTTTTGTAAGAGCTGGAGCTATACAACTGAATCTATAAGCCACAGTCTTTCTCTATCTACTCTATCAAAATTTTAATGAAATTGTGCTATCCTGATACAATTTCCCCCATTTTCCATTCGTGGTAATCGGAGCTGATCTTCTGCCAAGGTCCACTCAGATCTGCTGGCAGGTAGGCCCATAACGGTGCAATTCCCGAGTGTAGGCTGAAGAGCAATCTCAGCAGCCTCAGTAATCCACATGGGCTCCAACTGTATAGCACCAGCTCCCAGAGGAATCCCAGCATCTGCTGAAAGTGCCTGCTCCAGGTTAGACCTGGCTTGAGTATAGCTGTCCATTAAAATAAACGAGACATCAACTGAGAGAAATAGAGATTTTTATTTGATTAAATGAAATTAGTTTAAATATTTTAATTGTTTTAAAGTGTATGTGT
Organism: Pristis pectinata; assembly: GCF_009764475.1. Classification (NCBI taxonomy): domain Eukaryota; kingdom Metazoa; phylum Chordata; class Chondrichthyes; order Rhinopristiformes; family Pristidae; genus Pristis; species Pristis pectinata. Next base: position 20,520,543 of record NC_067434.1, read on the forward strand.
GCATTTTAGTCTTTTGATTTTTTAAACTTTTTTAACTATTATTTTTTAAACACTTATTTTAACAGGTCCCAGGCAAATCTGAATGTTTGTGAAAGTAAAAGACAATGAGTAACTGCAGCTCTACTCTCCAGTGACCCAGAAAGCCAGCCCCACAGCAGAAGACTGCACGCAGGTCACAAAGGAAGAAAAAGCGTGGTCTCCAGGCAGGTGGGGAGAGGTCTCAAATCAGCAGAAGATCCACCCCAGTATTTTCTTACAACCTGAACACAGAGAGTTGTAGGTGCCTGGAACACCTTGCCAGGGAAAGCGGTGGAAGCAGATACAGTAGCAACGTGTAAGAGGCACTGAGACAGGCAGGGGAATGGAGGGATATAGACCATGTGCAGGCAGATGGAATTAGTTTGGATTGCCATCATGGTTGGCACTGAAGGGCCTGTTCCTGTGCTGTACTGTTCTATGTAACCCTGGAAGGCACCAACATCCACAGTTCAAATTACAAAGTGGAAATATCATGGCAGTAATTTGCTGAGTTTGCAATATAGGCTGAAATTTGGAAAATAAGCTTTCATTAGTTTTTCAGTTAGATCCTAACTGGTTCAATGTTTTGGTACAATTCAAACAGACTTTACATCAGTAGTAAGTAGAGAAAATACTGGAATGCTCTTCAGTCAGGATGGATTTTTATCCACCCATCACTGCTCTGCTTTCCCCTCCTGTATATTGGGCTTCCCCTTCTCCTATCTTCAGTCCTGAAGAAGGTTCCTGACCCGAAACGTTGACTGCCCGCTTTTCTCAGCGGATGCTGCCTGGCCTGCTGAGTTCCTCCAGCATCATCGTGTTTTTCATCTAGATTCCAGCATCTGCAGTCCTTTGTTTCTCTAACTGTGTATGAATCAGGAAGAAATAGCGGAGGTATTTAATGAATACTTTACGTCAGTATTCACTACGGAAAAAGATCTAGGGGATTGTAGTGGGGACTTGCAGCGGCCTGAAAAGCTTGAGCATGTAGATATTAGAAAAGAGGTGGTGCTGAAACTTTTGGAAAGCATCAAGTTAGATAAGTCACTGGGACAGGATGAGATGTACCCCAGGTTGCTGTGGGAGGCGAGGGAGGAGATTGCGGAGCCTCTGACGATGATCTTTGTGTCGTTGATGGAGGCGGGAGAGGTTCCGGACGTTGTTCCCTTATTCAAGAAGGGGAGTAGGGATAGCCCAGGAAATTATAGACCGGTGAGTCTTACCTCAGTGGTTGGTAAGCTGATGGAGAAGATCCTGAGAGGCAGGATTTATGAACATTTGGAGAGGTATAATATGATTAGGAATAGTCAGCATGGTTTTGTCAAGGGCAGGTCCTGCCTTACGAGCCTGATTGAATTTTTTGAGGATGTGACCAAGCACATCGATGAAGGGAGAGCTGTAGATGTAGTGTATATGGATTTCAGCAAGGCGTTTGATAAGGTACTCCATGCAAGGCTTATGGAGAAGGTGAGGAGACATTGCAGTGTGGATCCAGAACTGGCTGGCCCACAGAAGGCAAAGAGTGGTTGTTGAAGGGTCGTATTCTGAGTGGAGGTTGGTGACCAGTGGTGTACCTCAGGGATCTGTACTGGGACCCTTTGTGATTTTTATAAACGACCTGGATGAGGAAGTGGAGGAGTGGGTTAGTAAGTTTGCGGATGACACGAAGGTTGGGGGTGTTGTGGATAGTTTGGAGGGACATAGATAGGATGCAAAGTTGGACTGAGAAGTGGCAGAAACAGTTCAACCCAGATAAGTGTGAAGTGGTTCATTTTGGTAGGTCAAATATGTTGGCGGAACATAGTATTAATGGTAGGACTCTTGGCAGTGTGGAGGATCAGAGGGATCTTGGGGTCCAAGTCCATAGGACGCTCAAAGCGGCTGCGCAGGTTGACTCTGTGGTTAAGAAGGCATATGGTGTATTTTCCTTCATCAATCGGGGAATTGAATTTAGGAGCCGAGAGGTATTGTTGCAGCTATATAGGCCCCTGGTCAGACCCCACTTGGAGTATTGTGCTCAGTTCTGGTCGCCTCACTACAGGAAAGATGTGGAAGCCATAGAGACAGTGCAGAGGAGATTTACAAGGATGCTGCCTGGAATGCGGAGCATGCCTTATGAAAGCAGGCTGATGGAACTCGGCCTTTTCTCCTTGGAGAGACAGAGGATGAGGGAGGACCTGATAGAGGTGTATAAGATGATGAGAGGCATTGATCGGGTAGATAGTCAGAAGTTTTTCCCCAGGGCTGAAATGATGGCCACAAGAGGACATAGGTTTGAGGTGCTGGGGAGTAGATATAGAGGAGATGTCAGAGGTAAGTTTTTTACTCAGAGAGTGGTGAGTGTGTGGAATGGGCTGCTGGAAACAGTGGTGGAGGCGGATACGATAGGGTCTATCAAGAGACTGTTAGATAGGTACATGGAGCTGAATAAAATAGAGGGCTATGGGTAAGCCTAGTAATTTGTAGGGTAGGGACATGTTCGGCACAGCTTTGTGGGCCGAAGGGCCTAAATTGTGCTGTAGTCTTTCTATGTTCTATGTTAAATGGACATCTTGGTCAGCATGGACAAGTTGGGCCGAAGGGCCTGGTTCCATGCTGCATTGCTCTATGATCTATGCATCTGCAGTTTTTTTTGATTTTCATGGGGAGAATGGGATGGAGTCCTTGCAGGAAGCAGGGAGGGAGAAGGTGTAGCTGAGACAGACATGAGAATCTGTGGCCTTGTAATGGATATTGGTCACCAACTTATTCTCCGAGATGGAGTTAGAGAAGTCAAGAAAGGGAAGAGACAATTATGGATCATGTGAAAGTGAGGAATTGGCAGGAGACGCAATGATGAAACCCGAGTTCTGTTCAAGTGCAGAAAGCAGCACTAATATGTCATCAATGTGCCAGAGAAAGAGGTGAGGGAGGGAGCCTGATTAGTACTGAAACAAGCACTGTTCCACATATCTCACAAAGAAGTAAGCACAGGTCAGGTCCATGTGCAGTCCCATAACAATGTGAGGATTCTGAGGGAGGGTCACAGATCCGAAATATTGACACCTTGTTCTCCGTTAGTCTCTTCTAACTCAGTTGGACATCTTTTGTGTAAAACTAAATGCTTCATTTAGGATTTCTGACAGACAGATACTAACCAATGCAGGTTAACAGATGTGAACAAATAGTTTGTGATAGATGGCCCATCAGTGGGATTCCCGCTGTGACAGGTAACCAATATTCCAGATTGCCGGAGCATCACAAGTACAGTTTGTTTTATTTAGGAAAGGGTCAAGTGAGCTCCCACAGACTCTCAGAATCTGCTTTGATTGACGGCTGTATGCTCAGAACCATCCAACAGAAATATCGCAGCCTTTGGCAGCCGTTTAGCAGCTATAAACTGGAGCTTCCGCTGTGCTTCAGAAATCATAAATGGTGTCAAACATCAATTAAAATTATTAAGAAACAAAAGATTTCTTTTATTATTGGATTGGAGAACAACTGAATACACCTGCAAAATCTAAATAATGTCAAGTCACCTAACATGAAGACTGCTTCTGTTTGACTTTGCTTTTAACTGTAAAATTGATTGGTCATTTAGCCTCAACTGCACAGTCAACTTGTTGTTTCTCTCCTGATTCCCAGAGACCAGGAAATCATTAGTTCCAGTGAGCCCCTTGATGATTCAAGTGCTAATTGTTCACCTTTAGCACTTTATCTCTGAGATTTCATACTTTAAGTGAGGCTTTGGCATGCATGTGCAAGCTTCCCTACTAATTTATTCGGGGGATGTTTATAAAGGGTGATATTTTATTAGTCTCCATTAGCATTTTGGGGTTTACATTCTTCAATCAAAATGAGACAACTGGACATTGTCACTTTGTTGTCTGTTGGAGCTCCCTCGTTTCCAACATCAGAACAGTGACCACACCACAAAAATACTCCATTGGCTGTTGAGCTCCCTGGGATAGCCAAAGCAGCTATAGAAATGCAAGTCATTTTTTATCTTTTGGGGTGCATGCCGTCTAGGAATGCGACTACTTAACTTCTGTCACAGACGCAAGTCAGGAGCAATCAACAGAACACTAATTAGCAAAAAACCTGGATGGTGAATAAGAATTGTTTTTAAATCTGAGTTATTACACCTGTATAGCATTGACTAAACATGCAGTAGAGGGGGATTCATTAATAACTTCAAGAAATTTGGTAAGATTCCTTGAACAGACGAATTTGCAGGACTTTCTGGAGGGCAAGTGTAATTGGACTTCAAGAAATTTGGTAAGATTCCTTGAACAGACGAATTTGCAGGACTTTCTGGAGGGCAAGTGTAATTGGATTCTTTCCTCAGCATGGTCATGAATTGTCTCCCTCTTTGCTATCTGATTCCAGGATTTGGAGACGGCATGTGTGTTTATCAGGAATCAGGCTGAAAAAAAACTACAAATGCTGCAAATCCGAAATAAAGCCAAAAAATGCCAGAATCATTCACCAGGTCAGGCAGCATCTATGGAAAGTGGAACAGAGTTTATGTTTCAAGGCGAAAACCTTTCTCTTTTCTTTGCCACAGATGCTGCCTGACCTGCTGAGTGTTTCAGTATTTTCTGACTGAGGAATCACGGTGCCTGGAATTCTGTTCCTGAAGGGAAGAGAAGCTGTACCCTCAATTGTCCGTCACACTGGACTCAAGCTTCATCACCCCAGCTTTTAAAAATTATTTTGAAAAATCAATTTGATCAATACTTGACTTCTCCATTTTGTAACTTGGAAGCAACATATCAAAATGAAATGTCTGCATTTTTAAAAGTATTTTGCAAACTTTTTGGACAAGTAAATAATCACTACAAGCAATCGTACATTCATTTCATTGCAATGATTCCACATAGACTGAAGCAAATGTCCAAGTTTCCTAAATCCATTAAATATTTCGACTTCTTCAATTGTAACAACCACAGTTTACAACACAGTTCATCAGGACCGCACCTACACACAGACATCCCTATACATTTATGCATTGCTTGTATCCCACCTTTCAATCATCTGGTTAAGAGTTTTATCCTTTCTAGGAAGTTATGTCCATTTACAGTGGGGGAAAAAACTTCAGAAAATGAAGAATATGCCCCAACATTTTAAGCATTGGTGGTCACAGGGTAGAGAAGCCTCACAATGCTGTGGTCACAAATGACTTTAAATGCAATTTTAAATTGTGTATTATTTCAACCTTTCCCATCTAAAGTGGCCATTAGCTGTGAAAGCTAACACCAGACTTTGCAACACTGGCAGAAATATACACAACAAATATAGGGGACACTTACAATATGTCATTCTGCCTACATTACACTGCTTCATCTACATTATGGTGAGTATCAATAATTCGGGATCCTCCTCATGATGAGTGGGATTATAAACAGAACATAAAGACAGGTTTTTATTCATACCTTAAACATAATAAAGCATAAGCAATGCCAAGAGAATGACACTCAGTGACCACAGGAGATCATTGAGTGGAGCTTGGTCACGAAGATAGGTGTTATGGAGAACCTTCAAATGGGAGATGGAGATGGAGAAATTTAAGATTTCTTTATTAGTCACATGTACATTGAAACACACAGTGAAATGCATCCTTTGCGTAGAGTGTTCTGGGGGCAGCCAACAAGTGTCGCCACGCTTCCGGCACCAACATAGCCCACCCACAACATCCTAACCCGTACGTCTTTGGAATGTGGGAGGAAACTGGAGCACCCAGAGGAAACCCACGCAGACACGGGGAGAACATACAAACTCCTTACAGACAGCGGCCGGAATTGAACCCGGGTCGCTGGCGTTGTAGTAGCGTTACGCTAACCACTACACTACCGTGCCTGCCCTTACAAAAGGGAAATCCTGAACTTAAGACCTCAACAGCTGAAGGCATGGCCACTATGTTGTCACAATGCAATCATGAAGAAGGCACACCAGCAGCTCTACTTCGTTAGAAGTTTGAGGAGACTCGGTATGTCACCAAAGACTTACAAATTTCTATAGATGTACAGTGGAGAGCATTCTGACTGGTTACATCACCGCCTGGTATGGAGGCTCCAATGCACAGGATCGCAAGAGGCTGCAGAGTGCTCTAGACTCAGCCAGCTCCATCATGGGCACAACCTTTCCCACCATCAAGGACATCTTCAAGAGGCGGTGCCTCAAGAAGGCAGCATCCATCATTAAGGACCCTCACCATCCAGGACATGCCCTCTTCTCATTACTACCATCGGGGAGGAGGTACAGGAGCCTGAAGACCCACACTCAATTCAGGAACAGCTTCTTCCCCTCCGCCATCAGATTTTTGAACGATCCCTGAACACTGCCTCATCATTCCTTTTTTTGTTTGCACAATTTATTTTTATAAATTTATAGATTTTTATGTCTTTGCACTGTACTGCTCCTGCAAAACAAGAAACTTCACGTCACACAAGTCAATGATAATAAAATAACAGTGGAACATTTCAAATCGGGAAAGTGTGAGAGATTGAAGGAGTAGGAGGTATTGGAGTGTTGTTGGGACGGTGGAAATTACAGACATTGGGAGAGGCAGGACCAGAGGTAACTCTGAAACAGGAACGAGAACATTAAAATCCAGCATTGCTTAACAGGAGCTATAGTAGTTCAACAAGCAGAGGGTGAAGAGTGAATGGGAGTTGTTGCAAGTTAGGACAACCTCCTCTTCCAAGGTGAACATTCCCAGTTGCAGGAATATCCATCCCACTGCTCCAAAATGGTTCCAACTCTTTGTTTGGCTCAGCCTTCTGCTGGGTGTCCAGCTAACAGCTTGGGCGAGGCCCCTGTCTTAGTGCAGGCAGTGAACTGCACTCAGAGAATGGATTCGACTTCCAGCAGGGCCTCACCCCCCACCCCAGGCTCAACCGCCTGCAAAGCTATCAATGAGATTGGGGCCATTGACAGTCTTTGGTGTTTGTAAACATTCAGTAACACTTGGAACCTCTGTGGTAAACAAAATTAAGTTTAAGAAAAAGCACACACCTTCAAATAAACCACTGTAGTTGTCTCTTAACTGCCTCCTCAGTTATGGGGCAATTAGAGATGGGAAATAAATGGTGACACGTCCAGTGATGTCCACAAATAAATATAACAAATCGAAGCAGGCTCTTCATTTACATCTTCAGGAGAGAGATGTCGGTCATTAGGTAACCTAATTCTTGTCAATTAACATAGAAGCCAAGCCTGGTGTGTAGGTGAGTGGAGAATGTGGGGCGTATAAAATAAGATGAACATAGGATGAGTATAAATGGGTGGCTGATGGTCAACATGGATTTGCTGGGCCAAAGGGCCTGTTTCCATGCCGTATAACTCCATGATCCTACGATTCAAAGCAGTATTCACAGTCTGCTTTCCCATTGGCTGACAGAATTCATATGGGCATCCCCCAATGAAAGGGATCAACTGTAATCTGCTCATCCTTCACAGAATGATGCCATTCTTGACCATTCTGCCTACAAGAATAGGTTCTCCTCTTTGTCATGTATAGACTCATCACGATTTTAAATGCCTCTACCTGATCCCACATAACCTCTTCTACTCCAAGGAGAACAACCCCAGCTTCTTGAATCTACCCGTGTAACTTGTCGCTATTCCGAGCTAGCAAATACTGGAGGACGTGCACTTACGTTGAGAGGGGGAAATTTGAAGAAGTGCAAGGCAAGTTTTTTTCTCCCCACATAGGGAGTGGTAGGTGTCTGTAAAGGGCTGCCAGGGGTGGTGATGGAAGCCGATACGATTGTGGCATTTAAGGGGGTTTTAGATGGACACATGAATATGCAGGGAATGAGGGATGTGGATCAGGCAGAAGAAATTTAGCTTAAGTTGGCATACAAGCCACCTGTTCCTTGGCTGAGTACCCAATATGATCTAGTGGATTCCCTGGCATCAAGCCTTCAAGTGTTTAGCCATCCTAAAATGGTGCTTGGCTAATTAAACACAGAGCTCAGGGCACTGCAACTACTAAAAGACCCCCAACAGCAGCTTTCAAAGAGAAATATCTGAAGCAATACTGGGAGGGTGAGGGAGTCAAAATACATGCACCTTAAAACATCTTACACAACCCATAGTATCTTATCCCATCTGCTACATGTCTTCACTCTGTCAGAGAAACTCGCTTGGCTTCACACACATTTTGCTGCTACTCAGAATAACTTACTTCTTCTGTAGGTCAGATGAAGGGTCCCTCATCTGAAACATCAATTCTCTTCCCACAGATGCTCCCTGACTTGCTTAGTTTTTCCAGCATTTTCCATTTTCAGTTTTTTTTTAATCCTACACTTATCAGTCTTGCTACCTTACCACTAATAACCCATTACACAGGCCCAGTAGCTTATACAAAAGCAGTAAATGCCAGAAAAATTTAGCAAACACAGAAAGAATCAGGATCAGTAGCGTAGTGTGTCCCATGAATCAGTAGCGTAACTGTCCCATGAATCCATTTCGACTCATCCTATCACAGACATTCCCTTTGTTCCACACATCCCTTCCCATCTTCCCTCCTACTGAAAACCTACCTGCATCTCTCTTTCCCAGTACTGATGAAGGGTTGCAGACCCAAAACGCTGACCATTTCTCTTTCCACAGATGCTGCCTGACTTATTGAGAATTTCCAACATTTTCTGCTTTTATCTTAAAACCTATTCTTAATTAGCAACAGGAGCGTTAATGCTATTCCTGGATGGCACCTGATCCCACTCACACGTGACAACATCTGGTCCTCTGGTGGCCCAATCATCAACATCATCACCCTCCCACCCATCCTGAAGCCTACACTAATAACCTCAATGGTCTGAGCAATAGTAACAGAGCACTTCTTCAATGTCCTGAGGGTTCAGCTCTGCGTGAAATGCAAAGTCTACTTAAACAACAAATGGAAAGCTTTTCCTACAACTGAAACCTTCATGCACACAGGTTGTGCATCAATGCATCTATTGTATCTGATGTCCTTGAGAGATTACACTAATAAGAATTCCAAGGACTTGTAGATTCTCTTGGATTTAACACCATGGAGACTCTTGGGAGTTTTAGGTTAATTGCTTTCCCAAAGTACATATTGATCATGGTTAAATAAATCCTAAAGTCTACTTCCTCCTGACAGCAAACAACCCTTGCTTTACAGATGAGGAACAAGAAGAGTTGTGCTCAGGTTTTCATAAAATAAAATCGTAAAGTTGTTGCATGGAAGGGAAAAAGACTGTGCGCCTTCACCCTATCTATGCCCCTCGTGATTTTATACACCTTTCTAACATCACACCTCAGTCCCCTGTGCTCCAATGAAAAAAGTCCCAACCTGCTCACCCTCTATCCATAACACATGTAAGCATGGAAGGAGCCCATTTGGCCCATCGAGTTCATGCCAGTCCTCTAAGAGTAATGTTTTCCAATCGCTTTTTTTCTCCCTTGATCATCTATCCAAATCCCATTCGAAAGCAAAAAGAGGATATAAACCCATCTCTCTCTCAGGCAGTGAATTCTGTGACTACAAGTTGAAACTCTCTAGTCCAGCATTCTGTGCTCCAGCAACTCCTGGAGTCTGGCGTGTTTTGAATATCAGAATTAGATTTTTATCACTGACTTAAACGACATGAAATTTGTTGTTTTGCGGTAGCAGTACAATGCAAAGGCATAAAATTACTGTAAATTACAAAAAAAATTGCAAAAAAAAGGAATAACGAGATAATGTTCATGGACCATTCAGAAATCTGATGGCGGAGGGGAAGAAGTTCTTTCTGAGTCGTTGAGTGTGGGTCTTCAGGCTCCTGTACCTCCTCCCCGATGGTAGTAACGTGAAGAGGGCATGTCCCAGATGGTGAAGGTCCTTAGTGATGGATGCCACCTTCTTGAGACATCGCCTCTTGAAGACATCCTTGATCTTTGCTATATAGTTAGAGGTTGAGCAGTTTGGGACTTTTTTCAATTCCACCCAAGATCTAGCTAAGATCTAAAATTAACTAAGATCTGCACCAATTTGTAGCTAATTAACCAAACAGTGCAGATTTTGCAATCTCAACCGATAGCCTTTCCAACTAATGGAAACTTCAGGTTACAGACATTTCTCTGAACCCTTAAGTGACCAAGGGACTGTCTACACTTCAAAAGAACAGTTCTCCTGCTCAGAGGAAGATGAACAAGGGAGATTTCGGTGGTCCAGACTTTGTGGTCTAGCACAAGAGTGCCGGACTAGAGAGTTTCAACCTGTATTAACTTCATGAAAGGGCTTTCCTCATCCAAAAGAATTTATGGATTATATTGCTGCAATCTATTCCAACAGAGTACTTGGCAGTACTTAAAATGGAGCGGGGGAGGAAGTCAGGCAGAGGATTTTAACAGCCCACTCAATTTCCCTCCCATTCATTTGCAGCTTTGTTACAAGCACTTGGTCTCTGCCACGAATCCAACCCACAATTGGCACCCAGGCTGGAAAGGAAACACCACCCTGACACCACAAAGGGGATAGACAAGCAGTTGGATTTGTTTCCAGAGACAACTTAAAGTGGGACCAGTCCAATAGGGAAGAGAATATTGGTTAAATTACTGGAGCAGTACCCATCCCAGAAACATGACTTCAAATCCTACCACAACAGATGGAGAATTTAAATTCAAGTAGTTAAATAAGTCTGGAATGGCTGAATTGTCATAAAAAATACATCTGGTCCTCTGTCCCACATGGATATCAAGGGGAAAACACACCTATAATTGCAGAACATCACTGCAGGAGTTCCTCAGGACATTGTCCTCGGCCCAATCATCTTCAGCTGCTTCACCAATGACCTTCCTTCCACACAAGGTCAGAATGGGATGTTCACTGACAATTGCACAATGTTCAGTTTCACTTGCAACCCCTCAGCAAATAAAATAGTTCATGCCCGCATGCAGCAAGACGTGGATCACATTCAGGCTTGGGCTGAAGAATGGCAAACAATATTTGTGCCACAGAAGTGCCAATATGAGAGAATCTTATGACCTACCCTTAATATCCAATGGTATTACCACTGCTGGGATCACCATCAACATCCTGGGTGTCACTACTGACCAGAAACTCAACTCATTCAGAACAAAGTAGCCCAGTTGACCAGTAGCCCATCAACCACCCTAAACATTCACTTGCCCCCAGTACTGGTGCACAGTGGTTACAACATGCACCATCTACACAATGCATTGCAGTCACCCAGGCTGATCTGACAGCACCTCCCAAATGGTAACCCTAACCAACAAGGAGGACAAGCACAGAAGCAGATAGGAACATGACCACTGCTGGTCCCTCTCCAGGTCACTCACCATCCTGACTTGGAAGAATTTCACATTCCTTTATCACCATCGGGTCCAAATTATGAAACTTCTTTTCCAACAGCACTGTGCAAGCACCTTCATCAGAAGGATTGCAGTGATTCAAGAAGGCAGCTCACCATCACCACCTCAAGGGTGATGCTTAGATCCCAAACAAAGAAATTAAACAGACTCCAGATCCACCAATACAATACTCTTAATTACACCTTCAGTTTGAGGCAATAAGAGATGAATAATTAGCCTTATGTCCAAGTCCATAGCTCCCTGAAAGTGGCTGCACAAGTTGATAGGATGGCAAAGGTGGTGTATGGCATGCTTGCCTTTATTAGTCGAGACACTGAGTTCAAGAGTCAGGAAATTATGTTGCTGCTTTATAAAACTCTGGTTAGGCCGCATCTGCATTCAATTCTGGTCATCCCATTATAGGAAGGGTGCGAAGGCTTTGGAGAGGGTGCAGGAAAGGTTTACCAGGAGGTTGCCTGGATTAGAGGGCATGCACCATAAGGAGGCGTAATAGATTGGAGTGAGATAGATTGGCTGGTTGAGTGGTGTTGCAACAACAACCTTGCACCCAACGTTAGTAAGACCAAGGAACTGATTGTGGACTTCAGGAAGGGAAGTCGGGAGAACACACATCAGACCTCATTGAGGGCTCAGCGGTGGAAAGGGTGAGGAACTTCCAAGTTCCTGAGCATTAACATCTCAGAGGATCTATCCTGGGCCCAACACATTGATGCAATCATGGTGAAGGCACGCCAGCGGGTCTACTTCATTAGGAGTTTGAGGAGATTTGGCATATCACCAAAGACTCTTTAAAAACTTCTACAGATGTATGGTGGAGAACATTCCAACTGGTTATATCACCGCCTGGTATGGAGGCTCAACAGGAGACAGCAGGGGGGTGTAGACTCAGCCAGCTCCATCACAGGCACAACCCTCCCTGACATTAAGGACATCTTCCAGAGGTGGTGCCTCAAGAAGGCAGCATCCATCATTAAGGACCCTCACCATCTGGGACACGCCCTCTTCACATTACTACCATCGGGGAGGAGGTACAGAAGCCTGAAGACCCACACTCAATGCTTCAGGAACAGCTTCTTCCCCTTCGTGATCAGATTTCTGAACAGTCTATGAATCCATGAACACTACCTCATTAATCCTCTTTTGCACGATTTATTTATTTTTGTAACTTATAGTAATTTTTATGTCTTGCACTGTACTGCTGCCACAAAACAACAGATTTCACGACATACGTCAGTGATAATAAACCCGACTCTGATCCTGAGAGGTTGACAAACCGGGGCAGCAAACAGTCTGCTGGAGGGACTCAGCAGGTCGAGCAGCACCTGCGGAGGGGAAAGAAATTGTCAACGTTTCGGGTTGAATCCCTGCGTCAGGACGGAGACCAACACAGGAGTGGCGAGATGGCCAGTATAAAGGTGGGGGCAGGAACTTCGGACTCCTTTCTCACCACTCCTTTATACTGGCCCTCTCACCTCCCCACTCTCAGCCTTGATGCAGGGTTTTGACTCAAAACATTGACAATTCCTCTCCCCCCCTGCCCACAGATGCTGCTCGACCCACTGAGTTCCTCCAGCAGATTGTGTGTTGCTCCAGCTTTAGAATCTGCCATCTCTTGTGTCTTCACTGGGCAAACTAGGGTTGTTTTCTCTGGAGTAAACAGCTGGTATCTTTTTCCCAGGGTCAAAATTTCTACTAGAGGGCATGCATTTAAGATGAGAGGGGGAAGATCAAAAGGAGGTATGCAGGGCAAATGCCTGGAATGCACTACCAGGGGTAGTGGTGGAGGCAGATATGATAGAGGTGTTTTAGAGGCTCTTAGATAGGCACATGGATGTGCAGAAGGTTGAGGGATATGGAGGCAGAAGGGATTAGTTTAACGAGGCGTCATAAGCCGAATTAGTTTGGCACAACATCATGAGCCGAAGGGCCTGTTCCCATGCTGTACTGTTCTTTGTTCTATGTTCTATACACACCATAATTACTATAAAGAAGGTGGAATTGATGAAGAGGTCATTCTTTAAAACCTTTATCAAAAATTGATGAAGTTAATTTACTACTAATCTCCCACTGCATTTGTGTTGTAGTATTCCATTGCAAGCATCCATTGTTTATTTAATTACTCCCCTTTAGTGAATGCGTCCCCTTCTCTCTCTGACAGAGTGAAACTGCCTGTCTCAACTAAACATAATGTTGAAGAAATACCCTCAAGTCATTGTGAATTCTCAGCCTACTGCAGAATAGCCATAACCATGTTTAATTGTGTTAAACTATGCATAACTGTGAATTCTCTGCCCTGGAGTGTTGTAGAGGCTGGATCATTTGGGGGGGTATTTAAAAGAGGAAGTAGATTAATTTTGAAAGATCAGGGAATTTGGGGTTACGGAGAGTTGGCACAGAAGGAAAGATGAGGTCATGATGATACTAAGTGGGGGGACAGGTTACACCTGCTCCTATGTCCTTGATTTCCAATGGAATGAGGGAATCCAAAAGAAAATTAAATTTATAGAGATCACCCCCACATTACGGATGGGGTTGCATTCCTAGAAAACAGTAACTAGATTTTTCATAACATGAATCCTAAGCAAAAATTGATTAAATTTGTTGTTCCTTTTGCATTGTGTGTTTATTTATTAATTTTCTCTCACAAATTCTGTAAGAGCAAATTTCTACTCTGCATCTCAAATTTTTTGGTTGTGATTTGTGAATTCTGTAAAGGCGAATTTCCACTACTTGAACTGCCGAAACATGGAGATACACTGTACGTAAGAACCCAATAAGACTTTTTTTATTAGTCACATGTACATCAAAACACACAGTGAAATACATCTTTTGTGTAGAGTGTTCTGGGGGCAGCCTGCAAGTGTTGCCATGCTTCCGGCGCTAACATAGCATGCCCACAACTTCCTAGCCCGTATGTCTTTGAAATGTGAGAGGAAACCAGAGCACCCAGAGGAAACCCATGCAGACACAGGGAGAACATACAAACTCCTTACAGACAGTGGCAGGAATTGAACCAAGGTCGCTAGCGCTGTAATAGCGTTACGCTAACCACTACACTACCGTGCCTGCCCAATATGTAAAGAGTCTCTTTCAAGCGTCTTATGCAAATTTTGACTTGGCCATTATATGGATGGTAAATTATCAACTGAATAGTTGACTCCAGTTCATTGTCTTATTCATAGGATGTCAGTACTGCCAACAAGGCCAACATTTATAACCCATCTCTTAAGATGATGCTGGCGAGCTGCCTTCAACTGTTGCAGTCTTTCAGGTTAAAGTACTCCACCCGTGCTGTTTGGTAGGGAGCTACAGGATTTGAATCTAGCAAGAAGAATGACTGATGTACGTCAAAGACAGGATGGTGTGCGATTTGGAGGGAAACTTGCAAATGATAGTGTTCCTGTGCACTCACTGCCCTAGTCCTTCGAGGCAGTAATGGTCACGGTTTAGGATGACTCGTCAGCGCAGATGAAGTTCACACAGTGTAGTCATGGCACACTGTGGTGGAGGGTGCCATGACTAACGAATGTGGCCCAAACTAAGTGGGTGGCTTTGGCCTGGATGGTGTCAAACTTCTTGAGTGTTATTGGGCAAGTGAAGAGTAGTCCATAAAAATCTTGACACATGCCTTGTAGATGGTGGAAAGACTTAGAAAGTAACAAGATAAAGGATTCAAATATAAATCAGATTCAAATATGTCAGATTCAATAGAGGCCATGGAAAATTATTTGACAGAGACTAGACTGTACTCTACTTAAGTTAATAAATAAGACCAACAAAACTATTTTAATTTGTGTGCTCAATTCAATCTGTTATGTCTGAGATCAACTCTGTTCTTAAGAAGCCAAGATCAAAAATTACAATCTAAAAGTGGAAACCACAGGAGTAATTCGAGTTCAGTGGAATATGTCATGCTGGTCATGACAGATCAGCTGCTGATTTCAGGCCTTTCTGCTTATTCCAAGATAATGTTGCCAGCTCAACACCTTGGCAGACCTGCTCCCATTCCCCCTCATCATCCTCCACCTCTCTATTCCAAACCTTCCAGTGATTAAGGTCACGGCCTCGATATTTCAATTGGTGTTCTATTCATGCCCATGTTAGTTTTGCATCAATGCCCATGTTCAAACAAGAATGGGAAATGTTGGCTAAGATAATGGATAACACAAAACTAGCTGGCACAAAACACATACCTGATGCCAAAGTCCTTCACCAAACTTTGAAGTATGTAAACTGAACAGCATCAAACATACTGCAAGCCTTTTTTTATATAAGATTAGTGTAAATCTTAAAAATTGCCTAAGACAATAGATGCCAAAACTGTATATTCAAGGCTGAAATAAATAATTTTTTGATAGTCCAAGAATTAGGAATATGGGGATCAAGAAAGATGTCTTAAAGTACAAGGATTTCAATGTAGAAGAATGAAACATGAAGCAGGAAGGATAAAAAACATGAATGCAGGAAGCCCATACATATCAAATCAAGGAAACACTTCTGCTTTTGTTTCTTATCTCCTTCCAATCACAAAAATATATGGTACGTGAAAATTCCACCAGGGCCAATAACTTGTCCCCACAGACCAAAAACAATTAACTCATCCGTTAATCCACTGAACCTCTCGAGGAGGCATTGAGCCTGAGCTAAACCACTAGCTTTCCCAATGGTTTTAGAAATGTCTCCAATTCCTCCTGGGCAGAACAGAGAAAAGGTAAGGCAGCTGCCAAATGCTGAGTGTTCCTGACCTGACCACGTCACTCTGAAACCATGAGCAACTTGAGTCACAGTGCAGGAAGAGTCATATCCCCAGGAGCATTCGATTCATGATTACTGTTCTTATGTTCATGCACAGTTATTCATGGTTGTTTATCCAGTTTGTATTCAGAGGAGCTAAGGGGGCAACTTGGGGGTTAAAGGAGGTGGTGAGAATGGTTTCCTCCCTCCCCTAAAATGAGTGAATATTCAGTCCAACTGCAGCCCAGTCTCCATTTCTTACAGGCACAGAACAAATTGTCTTCTTTGAACCTTTCATAGAGTCAAAGAGACATACAGCACGGAAACATTAAGATTGTATCAACCATCAACCAACCATTTACACTCATCCTACATTAACCCCTTTCTTTTTATCCTCCACACATTCCCATCAACTCCGCCTAGATTCTACCACTCACCTACACACTGGGGCACCTACTAACCCACATCCTTGAAACAGGAGCACCCAGAGGAAACCTACGCCGTCACAGGGAGAATGTGCAAACTCCACACAGACAGCACCCGAACTTAGAATTGAACCGGAGTCTCTGACGCTGTGGGGCTGCAACTTTTCTCACTGCACCACTTTCATAGGTACCTCAAATCTTGTGAGAGTGTGGGAGAACTTTAAGAATCTGCCTAGCGAATGCAGCTAACCCTAACCCATTAATAACTATCTCCAGGTACTTTCCTTTCCCATTGTAGATCCATTTGCTCTGTCCACACACCTTTCCCTCACCTGTTCCTAAAAGCATTATTCATCTCCAGAAAAAACCCATTTGCCATTTCTTAGTGCATCTGTTTTAATCATCCAGAGCACTCGGCATTCAATAAATCTCCCTGGGACACACAGCTTGGTGACATCGAATGTTATATTATGGCAGCATTCTCCTCCATGTTGCTTAGCAATATGTTAACACCAGGAAGCCCAGAAGGTACTGCCACTGAACTCCATTTATCACTGACCTCCTGGTAAAGCTTCATTTATCACCTCCTGTTCCCTACTGGCAAGCCTTTTTTTTTATGTAACCAGCTAATTTCCAAACAGTTCTGGCATGCTGAAAAAATTGAAATACCAGAAAGCTACAGAGTGTATTAAGTTTTCTAGATTCTAGAAGGCCCATGCATTTAAATCTCAGCTATGCAACAATAAATGAAAAAATATAGATTTCAATATTTAAGCTACAGCACATATCGACTTTCCCATTTATAAAACTTTCCTTCCAATAAAATTAACATTGGATGACTAATGACTCACCGAGGTTTATCTGAATGATTTATCAGAATGGCCACGCTGTTAATCATACGGCAAAGTCTTTCAACCCTCATACAAACTTTGACTCATCAGCACTAGGCTTCATTATGGCTGTACCACATTGGAAGTAATCTCTGAAGGAGGTCAAGGAGTTGGCTAGGATCAACAACAGCTAAGAATGGATGATCAGAAGGGAAGCTGCTCTGGAAGATTCTTTTCTGACATTTGGTCACATTTGATGATGTCAATGATGATATCTCATTTATTTGGCTTGGGCTTTCAAGTAGTAGTTATCTTCCAACTCACACAGTTAAGCTTGGCTGTGTGGGCAGCCAGATCAGCCCCAACCAAATGGTTCCTCCTGCTGTCAAAAAGAGTCCTTCTTCACACCCATGTAGAAGTTGGTTGAACCAGCAGTAATCTGCACCCACCTATCTGATGGGTCAGCTCTGATAAATGCAGCTCCCTCCCCAACTCAATACAGTTTAAAGAAACCCTTCTGGTCCAACTCATTTCATCAATTTCAACAGTGACGATGAATGGAATAAAGCCTGCACTGAAATCTATGTCCAGAACAACAAACTCATTCAAGAACTAATGACAAGGACTTCTGGATTTCAATACCTTGAAGGATTCAGGCAGTTTAAACAGATGTATGGAAGCTATGCATTGGGGGCAAATCAAACTCTCTTCAGCCTGCGAATGTGGTAACAGAGATCAAATAATGAAGCCCATTGTCACATCCTGACATAATGCACAGTCAATGGAGATATCTCTGAGATAAACTCCCTCTCTGAAAACCCCATATAATGGCTTACAAATGTCAAACCCAATTTATAAATGCTTCCTACAGCCACGTACAAGGAATCAAAAGGAATTCAACTGGCCTTTTCTTATTCCATGCATTACCACATTAACACATGCTAGCTGCCTTATTCAGATGTCTCAAGATGACAATGCAATGTGCAGGCTTCTAATTTAAACAATACTATCAGGAGATATTCCCTGTAAGGCTTCATAACCTCAATTACATGGGTATTGTTAGGATTTTTATTATCCTGACAGGTTAAATTTTGTATCAATGGTAATTAAACCAATAGAGTGAAAATATTCCTCTGCACATGGGCACCCCTGGGGGCCACTTCTAAACTAAGCCACTGCTGTCACAGGTAACCTTGTGCAACTCTTCATGCAGTGCTGAAGATTGCAATGCTATGACAGGCTCATCATTATAGGGAACATAAGGAAAATTAAATAAAGATAAAAGTTGAAACGATTTCAGCAGTGCAGCTCACTTGAAAATCATGAATGCATGATCCCACAGGGGGTGGGGGTCTACTTAGTAATCACAAGAACCAGTCTGAATTGTGGATAATTGGAAGCATTCATGTGCAGATAAATAATTAAAATGTAAAAAATATTCCCAACATCAACAATCAAGTTCAGCATGAATGCAGCAATGTCACTGTAAAAGATGCTACTTCTGAAAAACTTTAATAAAGTATACCCTGTAATGGGATTAAATTGGTAAATTGATTTATTATTGTCACATGTACCGAGGTACAGTGAAAAACCTGTCTTGCATACCATCCAAACAGATCATTTCACTGCAACAGTGCATTGAGATAGTACAAAGGAAAAACAATAACTGAATGCAGAATAAAGTGTTACAGTTACAGAGAAAGTGCAGTGCAGGCAGACAATAAGACGCAAGTCTTTAATGAGGCAGATTGTGAGGTCAAAGGTCCATCCTATCATACTAGCAGACAATTTGATAGTTTTATAAAAGGGGGATAGAAGCTGTCCTTGAGCCTGGTGGTACGTGCTTTCAGGCTTTTGTATCTTCTGCCCGATGGGAAGGGGGAAATGAGAGAATGTGTGGTGTGGGTGGGGTCTTTGATTATGCTGGCTGCTTTACCGAGGCAGCGAGAAGTATAGACAGAGTCCATGGAGGAGAGGCTGGTTTCCGTGATGTGCTGAGCTGTGTCCACAACTGTCTGCAGTTTCTTGCTGTCTTGGGCAGAGCAGTTGCCATACCAAGCTGTGATGCATCAGACAATATTTACTCTTGCTCATAAACATTAATTGTACACCTAGAAAGTAAATTAAATTGGAGCATCTTTTCCAAGTAATTAAATGATCTCATTCATTTTAAATAAAATGGGAAATCAAAGCTTATTTCTACTGACTTCAGATTGGGGAACTTGAAATTAATTTAACTTGGTGAGCTTGTTTGCAAAGCTCATTTGCTCTCCCTCTCTCGGACATTCTCCTGTCTCTGGTTACAGTTTCAGGTCCCTGCCTGATGTCCATCTGTTAAGATCCAGTTAGAATTCAATCCTCACCTGCTTCTCTCAGTCAACCAGTGCAGTCAGAGAAGCCTCGATCACTCACAACCCAAAAGAATCAATGGGAACACAACCAATTTCATCTTTCATTATGATCTACGTTGCATTCTTTTCATGAAGAGACACAAAATAATTCAGATTTTACTTTCTGACCCTAGCCATATGGAGAACCACAGTGCCTCGAAACGTAGCTGGTCATAACTTAGACGCACACACACATCCAACATTTCATCAGGTCAACTGCAGGAAAAGTATAGCTTACAAGTCGTCAAGATACAAAGCACAGAAACAAATCCCTCAGCTCACCAAGTCCACATCAAACATCCACCACTGATTTACACTCCTCCTACATTAATCCCAGTCATTTTTGACCCTCACCACATCCTCATCAATTTCTCCAAGATTACAAACTTGGGGCATATACTGTGGCCATTTAACCTAATAACCCGCACGTCTTTGGAATGTAGGTGGAAACCCAAACACTGGGAGGAAACCCATGCAGTCACAGGGAGAACGTGCAAACTCCACACAGACAGCACACAGTATCAGGACTGAAGCTCGGTCTCTGGCCCTGCGAGACAGTGGCTATACTAGCTGCAACACTATGCCGCCTAATGTGCTCCACTTTCTAGCAATGACAGATATCCAAATCGATTAGAGATGCAAGACATTACAATTTTATGTTCCAACTTTAGTTGGGCCTAAAACATCTCCAGAAAAGTTAATTGAATGAATCTGCAATTAAAAAGCTCATTTCAGTAATGGTGACCACAAGACAATCATTTTGTTTTTAGCAACAATCTGCTCCAGCTCACTAACGTCCATCAGGGAAGGAGATCCGCTGTCCTTATCTGGTTTGGCCTGTGTGTGACTCCAGATCCATATCAATGTGTATGACCCTTTAACTGCCCCCTTGAAATTGCCCAGCAGGCTTCTCAGTTCAGATACAAGGGATGGACTATAAATGCTGGTCTTTCCAGTGACACCCGCATCCCATAAATAATTAAAACTACATGTGATTTATTTAATCTGTATCTTGCTGCATTTTCCAATACATTCTACATTTCTGTTGTTTAGAGCAGGCACGGAGGAGCAGCTGGTAGAGCCGCTGCCTCACAGCACCAGAGATCAGAGTTCAATCCCTACCTCCGGTGTTTCCTGTACAGACTTTGCACATTCTCCATGTGACCACATGGATTTCCTCTGGGTATTCCAGCTTCAGGCACGGTAGTGTAGCAGTTAGCGTAACACTACTACAGTTCAACCTGGGTCTGTAAGGAGTTTATATGTTCTCTCTACGTCTGTGTGGGTTTCCTCCCGGTGCACCGGTTTCCTCCCACATTCCAAAGACGTAGGGGTTAGGAAGTTGTGGGCATGCTATGTTGGCGCCGGAAGTGTGGCGACACTTGCGGGCTGCCCCCAGAACACACTACGCAAAAGATGCATTTCACTGTGTGTTTCAATGTACATGTGACTAATAAAGAAATCTTATCTTATCCTCCCACATCCCAAAGATGTGCAGGTTGGTGAGGCAATTGGCCGCTGTAAACTGAACCTAGTATGTAGGTGAGTGGTAGATTCTGGGGTGATCTGATGAGGATGTGGAGAGAATATAAATGGGACTGATGTAGAACGAGTGTGCATGGGTGGTTAATGGTCACCGAAGACTCGGTGGGACGAAGGGCTTGTTTCCGTGCTGTATCTCTCCATAACTACGATTCTATGAGCCACGCTGAAGTCCTCATCATGACTTTCTTTTCATAAAAGGCATGAATTAAAAAAAACCATACCAACTTGCAGTGCATTCATACATGTGTGACATAAAATATAAAGATGCTTGTTGCTCATTGTCAAATATTTTCTTTGTGCAAATCTTTTCTTTCACACTACTGTGTTGCTTATAAAGTCCATGAAAGAAGAAGATACCCAACACTTTACCAATCTGTTTGTTTAACTGCTACCCAAGTTCACTCTTTCACCTTCAATTCAATATTCCCAATTCCACACACATCCTCAGGAAGGGAAGGAAGATCAGGCTAGAATTGGAGCAGATATAAACAGGCCGAAGTCTTCCAGTTAGTGAAGTGGAATCAGAAAGGGATGCAAAGTTGAATGAGTAACCAGAGTGGCGTGTGGTTTACATTGTGAAGGGGGAGAGATTCAGGCAGGGAATGCAGCAGCCTGCAATCCTCAATAGACTCCAGATGGGGAAGATAGTTAGGATGGAGACAGTAATGTCATGGCTGGGTGGATGAGGAACAGCATTCCGAAGGGAAGCAAGGGTTAGAACATAGAACACTACAGCACAGTACCAGCCCTTTGGCCCACAATGTTGTGCCGACATTTTATCCTGCTCTAAGATCTATCTAACCCTTCCCTCCCACATAGCTCTCCATTTTTCTATCATTCATGTGTCTATCTGAGTCTCTTAAATGTCCCTAATGTACCTGCCTCCACGCACCGACCACTCTGCGTAAAAAACTTACCCCTGACATCCCCCTTATACCTTCCTCCAATCACCTTAAAATTATGTCCCCTCATGTTAGCCATTGTTGCACTGGGAAAAAGTCTGACTGTCCACTTGATCTATGCCTCTTATCATCTTGTACACCTCTATCAAGTCACCTCTCATCCTCCTTCTCTCCAAAGAGAAAAGCCCTAGCTCACTCAACCCATCCTCATAAGACATGCTCTCCAATCCAGGCAACATCCTGGTAAATCTCCTCTGCACCCTCTCTAAAGCTTCCACATCCTTCCTATAATGAGACGGCCAGAACTGAACACAATACTCCAAGTGTGGTCTGGCCAGAGTTCCATAGAGCTGCAACATCACCTCGCGGCTCTTGAACTCAATACCCCAACTAATGAAGGCCAATACTCCATACGCCTTCTTAACAACCCTATCAACCTGCGTGGCAACCTTGAGGGATCTATGGACGTGGACCCCAGGATCCCTCTGTTCCTCCACAGAGGGATCTTGGGTTGGGTTGGACAGGACAGAGAAATAATATTATGAACAGAGAAAGTGAAATAAACAAAAAAATAGATTTTTTTTTAAAAGTTAAGACTACTTTCCTTGTCTTTCAGAATCATTAGGGATAGGACTGGTTCATGTTGACTACTTGACCACTGTTAGTACCTGTGAATGTTATCGTTTATCTCTTGCATCAGCAGTGGGGGAGGGCAGCTAATTTTACTTTAAAAGCCTTTGGTATAAGAAGCCCGCAAACGTTCATTTAGAACCCACGGTGAGGCAATCACTCATCCTGTTCCCCAGCCAGCTCTGCTTGCACTCAGCAGACACATCGCTGCTCCATAGAATGAGTCCATCGTTTTTCTTTACTGCTCTGCAAGAGTCAGTCATGCTGATGTGAACAGATATGAAGCTGAGCTGACAGCATACAAAATTATGAGGGGCGTAGAAAGGGGACACAGTAGAAAACATTTTCCCCATAGGAGAGGTGTCTAAGACTAGAGAGCACAGTACAAAAACTTTAGAGGAGATTTGAGGAGGAATTTTTTTCATCCAGAGGAGAAACGCACGGCCTGAAGGGTGGTGGAGCAGGCACTCTCACCATGTATGAAGGCGAGCACAGGCATAACAAGGATACGGAACAAGAACTGATAAATGGTTGGCATTAACAAGGTGGACCAAAGGGCCTGTTTCTGCGCTTTATGACTCTATGTTACAACTATATTACTTTTAAACTTCTGCACATGTTCAAAATTATTAAGATGTTCTTGAAAAGAAAATGCACACAGGGATCTTCAAAGAAAAACACAATTTGTAACTACAATAACATCAACTCTACAACACAAAGCAATCAGCAACTTGGGAATTACTACCACACATTAAAGGGCTGGATTCACAGATTCCTCCACCACTAATCTCACAAAAATAAGAGTTTTAAAATACAACAAGACCCTCTTTAACCTCCTTGCCATTTGCAATCAAGGGGAAGCAACATGGCTTTTGTGAACTGCATTTGCTCAACTTGATTCCTGCAAATTATTCAGCCCTATGGCATATCCATAGCCCAAAGGAGAAGAAAAAAAAATCAATAGGCTATGTAAAGATGATTAGACAAGTCATTTGACGGAATTCGATAGTGTTTGTATCACTGTACAAGAGGAGAGATGAATAGTATCAACATTTAAAGTGAATTAACAGGTTAAGCAGAAAGAAATCTGAAACGATTTCACGCTTTACATTGAGGTTTCTCCTCCATACTGAATACACTCAGGAATGGAGGGCAGCAGAGACAATGTTTTAGTACAACTTGGTTTATATCTACCTCAAATAGGAAGCAAACTGAGGAATACAGTAACAAAATCCATCCATTGTGGACATGGAAGCCAGAAACTCCACTCAATGCATTCCTGTGAATTAGGTACATTGTTTGTCAAATAGACTGGGCATGTTTGCTGCCCAGTTTATTCAGTAACTCTAGTTAGCAATCAACAGAAATGAGCGTACATTCAATTATAGAAAGGAATAGGTGTGCCAGAATTTCTTCACATTGAAATATTTCTGTGGATCTTGGAAGTAAAAGACACTCAAGAGCCATGTAGACCTGCTAATGGCTATTTCTCAATGTTATTGTAATTACTTTGATATGGTTGCATTGGTTGCCTTGGTGTTGGCATTTAGAGAGGAGTCTTAACCTGCAGTCTTCACACCAGGGATAAGCAGCAGTATCCCAGAGTACTGATGCAGGCTCTGAGAAACAACCACATTGGGCCAGATCCTGCTAGTCTTATGTTTTCTGCAGACAGTGGTCTGGGCAAGCTAATCCCCTGCCCTTGAAAGGCAGCCCACAAAATAAGTGGACTCCAAGGAACTACCAAGTTGCTGGAAACATACTGCTCCTAGAATGCCCTCACTAGCGATTAACGGCATTTGAACTCTTTTTAAATGTCCATGATTGACAGTCACTTTGAAAACTGTAGATCCAATTAATGTTTTATATAAAAAAGTTAGAAGTACCTTAAAAACTAAGCAAAATTAATGAGTCCAGGTATCTTACAAAATAAGGCACCTCAAGGACATCCACAGGATCGGAGATCCTATTCAAATGAATGGGGTGTCATTTCTGCCCGAGGCCTCCATGGTATAAAGCTGAGGCCAGATGTGAAGCATATCCTGACCTGTCTCCAGCATGTCACTGCCACAGAGCTCAATGGTGAAGCCAGTAAAGGAGTGGGTGTTCAGACACACTGGCATATACATGAACAAGACCATGAGAATCATCAGTGAGACTTCTCTTCCTTAAAATGAGATGCAAGATAGACAAGACAAGATTTCTTTATTAGTCACATGTTGTAGTATGAAAGGCCAGGGGTCAGATGACAGTGACAACACTACTGACCCCCATGGTCAGATGATAGCATTGCCTATCAGGTCGGAAGCTGCACCACTGTCAATCAAGGGTCTGGCTCTGCCCCACCCATTAAAGAGCACACCTGAGGATTGGCTCGTAACCCACCTTTGTTCTTGACCCTGAATCATTGGCTTGTTTCACCTGAGCGGCTCCACCCCGCTACAGCCCTATAAAAGATGGTACACGTGGGCTCCCTTCCTCTTTTCCGATTGCTGCTGGGGTCGAGACACTTCCACAGGGGTCTAGGAGCGTCCTGAGTAGATTCCCAGTAGCGTAGAGCCATTGTTTGTCCCAATTCAGGGGGTCCAGACAACGTATTTGTTCGTTCCCTGATCGTTTGTACTAGTTCATTGTGTGTGTGTGTGTGTGCGTGTGTGTGTGTGTGCATGTGTGTGTGCACGTGTGCACACGCGCGCGTGTGTGAGTGTGTGCACTTCACCCCTGTTGTGACTCCTCCCACGTTTCACGATCAACCTAGTGTGAGTGTGCGAGGGTGCATTTGTTCCTTCACATTCTGTTCCTGCGTCGGTCTTTATGAATAAAATCCTCCTTTTAAAGTACAAAGACTGTGTGTCCAGATACCTTTATCTTTAAGATACCAAAAGAACCTTTCTCATAACACATGTACATCGAAACACACAGTGAAATGCATCTTTTGCGTAGAGTGTTCTGGGGGCAGCCTGCAAGTGTCGCCACACTTCCAGCGCCAACATAGCATGCCCACAACTTCCTAACCTGTACGTCTTTGAAATGTGGGAGGAAACTGGAGCACCCGGAGGAAACCCACGAAGACACGGGGAGCACATACAAACTCCTTACAGATAGTGGTGGGAATTGAACCTGGGTCACTGGAGCTGTAATAGCATTACGCTAACCGCTACACTACTGTACCCATTTCGGAACCGGTTTATGTTCTCACCTTGCCAATAATGTGATCAACTTTTTTTTAGAAAAAGTCACCGGCTGGTTTGTTAGACCTACAGAAACCCATTGAAACAAGCTGTTTGCACAGATGTTCTGTCTGCATTTCCATTCTGTATCAAGAGCAAACTCATTAGTCAGTTTGAGTGGCATGTTTTACCGTGGAACAGCTGCAGATTTGGAAAAGAGCCAGATCATTGTAACATTGAAGAGAAATTCCTGCCAATGAGATTGTGCCAGGGAGTGAGAGATCATGCCTTTGGCAAAAATTAAATCTCAAATGATTACTCACTCTGTTCCCTCCTGCTCTACAACGTTGTACCTGTGCTAGAGAAATGGCTCCAATACCTACTGCCTGATACCTTGTGTGTCTCATGGGCATTTGAAACAGCCCAAAGACCCATTGCTCTTCCTTTTTCTTAAAATGTGCTACACCTCACTTTCTCTCCTCTTTAACACTTGTTCTCCAAGTCCCTCCCAATGATCATGGAGACATTGAGATTCATGCAGCACAGAAACTGATCCTTCAGCCCACCATGGCCAGTACCCATTTGCCAGCGCAAGCCGATAGCTTTCTATACCTTGGCGATTCAAATGTTCATCTCGATACATTTAAATACTGTGAAACTCTTTGCCTCCAAAACTTTGCCGGGCAATGTGCCTCAGATTTTGACCCACCCTCGAGTGAAAAGAATCTGTTCTGCTCTGCTCTCAACAATAGACTTTGTTACCTGGAGTGGGGAGGGGTGGGGGGAAGAGGAGGAGGAGGAAGAGGAGGCAGAATGCGGGGGAGGAAGAGGCAGAGCGCAGGGGAAAAGTTTACAGTTGGGGGGAAAAAAGAGGTTTAGAGTTTGGGGGGGAGGAGGGAAAACGGGTGAAAAGGCAATCAAATTGGTCAAACAGGATCTCCCCGTAACTAAGCCACGCTGACTATCTTTGATTAATACTTAGCTCTCCAACTGTGGATTAATCCTGTCCCTCTGGGATTATTTCTCCAATAACTTCCCTGACACTGACATTAGACTCACTGCCTATAATTACCTGAGATCCCTGCTGCCCTTCTTTGAACCAAGGTACCATATTTACTGTCCTCCAGTTATCTATACACACTCCCCTTCGTTGCACATCCCATTTTCTTCCACGTTTACCTTATCCCCTCTGATACTTGTAACAACTCTGAAGGAGGACATTCAGCCCATTGGGTCCATACTGGTTCACAGGGAAGCAATCCCATCACTTCGTTATTTCCCTGTACCCCCTGAAACTTATTTTCTCTCACACATGCCATCAACTCCCCTTTGATTCATTTTGCCATTTGTCTATATTAAGGGGTCATCCATAGTCACCAGTTAACCTATCAACATGTCTTTGTGTTGTGAAAAGAAACCCGCGCAGACACAGAGAGGATCTTAGTAAGATCCTAGTGGTACCCCCTCAAATGGTTTCAGAAAATCCATACAAACAGCATCCATTACAATCCCATTACATTTCCTTTCTGTACAACAATTCAATAAACTTTGTCAATTTAAAATCTTCTGCTGTTTGATCTTGGTTAACTGATGTTTGCTGAGATGCCAGGCATTTTGTCCCTTACGGCTGCGGTTCACTGCTAACCTAAAACAATCCACCTCGTATTTTCTTGTCTCTGCAAAGACGCTAGTGCCATCTTCCACCCTCCTTAAATTTTGCATTGTGCAGTATCTTGAGAAATAATAGCCAGTGCCTTTGCTACCGTTGTTTCACCATCCCCAAGAACAATACTGGCTTTAGTATCACCTTCCTGGGAAATGCCGCCACCAAAAGGTTCACATCCACTCTATAATATCAACATCCATTCAAATAAAGTAACTACTTGACATTTAACTCAAATGATTGATCAGACTTAAATAAGAACAGAAAATGCTGGAAATACTCAGCAGGTCAGGTTGCATCTATGGGAAGAAAATTTCCATAGTTCCCATAGAGGCAACCTGACCTGCTATTTCCAGCATTTTCTGTTTTTTTTATTTTAGACTTCCAATTTCTTTTGATTTATTGATTGATCGCACCTTCGCTTCAATCCTTCGCTCTGAGGAACGCGTGTACTCTCACAACTAGATACAATGTTAAAAGGTCACAGATAACAACATCAAGGGGAAGCTCACTAATCAATGGGAGGAAGAGGGAGGGGTACGTTGGTGGGTTTAGGTGATAAGGGTGGGAAGAGGCTCATTATAGCATAACAAACAACATGGGCTTCCCAATATCAGATGCAGGCACATAGCTGGAACAATCTGTAAAAACATCAGGTCCACTTTAGACTCCAATCAGCAGCATGGAGAGGGTGTTAGCTCAAGTGAATTTATTCAGCTGAATGAATATATAAACAACATGCTGGAAGTGCATTTGGTTAGAACCCTTTATGCAATGAAAGATACTAATGAAATCACAGAGCCAGTGTGATGCTTCATCGGAACATTGCCTATACTTTAAAAAGCATAACACCAGCTGTAAAGCACTATAGGGTTGGAGCAAAACAACTGCCGATGTTAAAAATCCGAAACAAAAACAGAAACCACACTGGTCTCAGCAGCATCTGTGGGGGAGACAGTAAAGGGCAGGCACGGTGGTGTAACGCTTTACAGCGCCAGCGACCTGGGTTCAATTCCGCCCACTGTCTGTAAGGAGTTTGTACGTTCTCCCTGTTTGTGCGTGGGTTTCCTCCGGGTGCTCCAGTTTCCTCCCACATTCCAAAGACGTACGGGTTAGGAAGTTGTGGGCATGCTATGTTGGCGTCGGAAGCGTGGCGACACTTGCAGGCTGCCCCCAGAACACTCTACGCAAAAGATGCATTTCACTGTGTGTTTCGATGTACATGTGACTAATAAAGATATCTTATATGCTAGAAACATGCAGCAGCTCAGGCAGTTGTGGAAAGTAAAACAGAGTTTCAGTTTCTGAAGAAGGATCTTCAACCTTAAACATTCTCTGTTTCTCTCTCCACAGAACGCTGCCTGACCTGCTGAATATTTCCAGCATTACCTGATTTGATTTCTGATTTCCAGCACCTGCAGTTGTTTTCGATTTACATCCAGTAGGGAGAGTAACAGAGTGGGTGCTTCTAGTTGAGGAGCCTTCTTCACAACAGGAAAAATGAGAAAACAAGAGTGTTGGAAATTGCAGGAAGGGGAACAAGTGGGGAGAACAGATAAAGCATCTGTCTTGGGGTTAGGTTGTGAGTTAGCGGGCAGTGGGAAAATTATCCCTCTTGTGTTCATTGATCTCATTACTGGAGATTCAGTCTCACTGGACCCTGCCACTTTGATCCGGCCCACGCCTTCATTATCCTGGTCCCGCTCCACTCGCCTTTATTGGGATCTGTGCCTTATTCTTTATTCCATACCTTAATAGGGTGGGATAGGGGTCCCAGGTACTGTAGTCGTGTATGTGAGGTGGGGGTGGGGGGGGTGGGGGTTGTTATTGTGTTTGTGGGGGGAGTTTGGCTTGTGGGGGTGTTGTCTAAGGTTTGTGGGGGTGGTTCAGTGTTGTGGGATATTAGGGTTAGACCGAAATTGTCAAGATAACCATTTAAGAGGTGGAAGAGAAAAACAATAGAAACAAATTGAAACCGCAAGGTACAGCCACATCTGTGGCAAGAGAAAGGGGGGTTGGTACTTGAAACGGTTACATTCAATATTAAATCTTGAAGCCTTCGAGGTGCCCAGATGGAGGATAAGGTGCTGTTCCTTGACCTCACATTGGGTATCATTACAGCAATGCAAGAAGCTGAAGACAGAGACAGGGACGAAGTATTAAAATGACAATAGATTGGAAGCTCCACGTCGTTCTAGAGGACTGCACAGAGACATTCTGCAAAGCAGTAACTCAATCTGCATTTAGTTTCACCAGTGTAGAGGAGACCACATTGAGAGTACTGAATGCAATATACTTTATTGCATTATGGAACCCTTTAAGGGCTGTTTGAAAATCCCGATGGAAGCTGGATCAGTCAAGGTACTCCTTCCTTGAAGTGCTGAGTTTCCCTGCTCCCCTGACAACAGATACAAGTAATAATGGGAATACAGATCAGGATAAGGAGGGAGAACCAGAAACAACAGCTCAGAATAAAGTAAAAAAAATGCATCTTAACAATGATTCCTACTTGCCTATTTATTTGAAAGATAAAAAGCACCCAGGGATTTGAATTCACCTGTTTTACCAAACAAAATATTTGGGTCTGAGTCACCAAATCTACATCATCACATACTATGTGTTTACATTACCCAGGGAAGATTGCATGCAAACCAGGAAGATGTTACATAGGCTGACTGGACTGGTTTACAGGCAGAGTTTTTAAGCCTTGTTGGCAAAGAACTGCAAGGAAAGCAAACTTTTCCCCTTCCACAATGCCCTCCTCGCTAGAGGGGAGCTTGCTAAAGCTTTTTGGTGCTAACACACACAGAAGTGATGCAGGGGGGTGGGGGGGCAGGGAAAGGGGGAGTGGTTCTCATTGGTCAGGCTGAACACTACCGGCAAAAGTTGCTGGCAGGAGGGGCAGCCTAGTCCTGGATCTTAGCTCCATCTCCCCCATTCCAAGACCTTCTTCATGGAGTATTTCAATTCAAACCTATTGCACCCAGAGTAAAAACCATCCTCTTGTCCATTGCGAAGAAGTCAAGGAAAGTCGGGTTTGTAGTCATGTGCACAAGTACAGTGAGGTACAGATACAATGAAAAATTTGCTTGCAGCTGCATCACATGCACGTAGGTACAGACAACACAGAATACAAATTATACAAGACAGTGAAGAGACAGAAAAAAACAAGACAGTGCAAATAAAAAAAATGACACAATCAGAGATAAGAAGAACACAACTTCTAACTTTTCAGTGACACATTGCATAAAGTACACCTGTAAAGTACCTTGGGGCACTGCGAGGCTGTGAAAGATGCTTTAACCCGGTTTTTCATCATTCAGGAAGTTTCCTGCTTACAATGTGTCACAGATCTAACTTGTACTGTTGATTTATTATTCTGTTTTGAAACAGGAGTCAAACTACATATCTGAGTATTCAACGAAGGATCTTTCTCTTCCTTTGATTGTTACTTCCTTTACTGGTGTCCCTCCTGGCAAAGGACTGA
Source organism: Pristis pectinata (assembly GCF_009764475.1). Taxonomy (NCBI): domain Eukaryota; kingdom Metazoa; phylum Chordata; class Chondrichthyes; order Rhinopristiformes; family Pristidae; genus Pristis; species Pristis pectinata. The sequence continues at coordinate 20,551,662 of NC_067434.1, forward strand.
GTTGCTCTGTAACCTCCGCATTGACGGATGGGGAGGTGCCCTGTTTCACCCAGCGAGGGAATGCAACACTCCCATTCTGCACCTCTCTACTGTAAACTCCCCACTCCAGGATTTGCAGAGACTCCTTACAAGTTATGCCAGCTCTGCTGTGAGAGTGCCTGGCACAAAACTGCTGGTAAACAGATACTTAATGGACTCAACCCTATCCAATACAAACTGAACTAATCACAGATACTCAATGGACCTAGCCCTATCCAACGGGCTTTATCTAATAAATATAAATGTATCATTGACTGAATGGAATTGACAGATTCTGGGCTCAATGCAAAGAGCAAAGGCATTACAAAGAGCCTCAGTATCCCTAGGGAAGGGAAATAGAGTCATGCACTTATTTCAGGATGGAAACAGGCCTTTCGGCCCAACTCGTCCATGCCAACCAAAATGCCCATCTAAGCTAGTCCCATTTGCCTGCATTTGGCCCAATTTCCTCTAAACCTTTCCTATCCATGTACTTATCCAAATGTCTTTTAAATTTTTTTTTATTGTACCTGTCTCAATTACTTTCTGACAGCTTGTTCTGTATACACACCACCCTGTGCGAAGAAGTTGCCTCTCAGGTCCCTTTTAAATCTTACCCCTCTCACCTTAGACCTCTTTAACCTAAAGGCTGCGTCCTCAGCCCTCTACTCTACTCCCTATACACTCACAACTGTGTGGCCAGATTCTGCTCTAACTCCATTTACAAGTTTAGAGATGATACCACTGTTGTAGGCCGTACCTCAAACAGCGATGAGTCAGAGTACAGGAAGGAGATAGAGAGCTTAGTGGAATGGTGTCATGACAACAACCTTTCCCTCTATGTCAACAAAACAAAAGAGCTGGTCATTGACTTCAGGAAAGGGGGCGGTGTACATGCACCTATCTACATCAATGGTGCTGTGGTCGAGAGGGTTGAGAGCTTCAAGTTCCTGGGTGTGAACATCACCAACAGCCTGTCCTGGTCAAATCACGTAGATGCCACAGCCAAGAAAGCTCACCAGTGCCTCTACTTCCTCAGGAGGCTAAAGAAATTTGGTTTGTCCCCTTTGACTCTCACCAACTTTTATCGATGCACCATAGAAATCATCCTATCTGGATGTATCACAGCTTGATATAGCAACTGCTCTGCCCAGAACCGCAAGAAACTGCAGAGAGTTGTGGACACAGCCCAGTGCATCACGGACACCAGCCTCCCCTCCTTGGACTCTGTCTTTACCTCTCGTTGTCTCGGTGTAGCAGCCAGCATAATCAAAGACCCCACCCACCCGGGACATTCTCTCTTCTCTCCTCTTCCATCGGGTAGAAAGATACAGGTGCCTGAGGGCACGTACCACCAGACTTAAGGACAACTTCTACCCCGCTGTGATAAGACTATTGAACGGTTCCCTTATACAATGAGATGGACTCTGACCTCACGATCTACCTTGTGACCTTGCACCTTATTGCACTGCACTTTCTCTGTAGCTGTGACACTTTACTCTGTACTGTTATTGTTTTTTACCTGTACTACATCAATGCACTTTGCACTAACTCAGTATAACTGCACTGTGTAATGAATTGACCTGTACAATCGGTTTGTAAGACAAGCTATTCGCGGTACCTCGGTACAAGTGACAATAATAAACCAATACCAATACCTATGCTCTGTAGCTTTTAATTCCCTTTCCCTGGGAAAAAGACTGTGCATTCACTCTATGTATGCCCTCATGATTTTATACACCTGTACAAGGTCAGCCCTCAGTCTCCTACATTCTAAGGAAATCCTAGCCTGCCCAACCTCCCCACATAATTCAGGCCCTTGAGTCCTGGCAACATTCTCATAAATATTCTTTGCACTCTTTCCTGCTTAATGATATCCTTGCTATCACAGGGTGACCAAAACTGTACACAGTACTCCAAGTGTGGTCTCACCAATGTCTTGTACAACTGCAGCATAACTTCCCAACTCCTATACTCAGGCCAGCTTACCAAATGCCTTCTTTATCACCCTGTCTACCTGTGGCGCCTCTTTCACAAAAAATATGTACTTGCATTCCCAGGCCCCTCTGTTCCACAACGCTCCCCAGGGCCCTTGCATTCACTGTACAAGTCCTACCCTGGTTTGACTTCCCAAAATGCACACCTCACACTTATTTGAATTGAAAGCCATTTGCCAATCCTCAGCCCACTTACCTAGCTGATCAAGAGCCCCTTGTAATTTTTTAACTTTCTTCACTGTCTAAGATACCACTTATTCTAAATCTATGTCATATTTCCTGGTCACCTCACTATAGGAAGGATGTTGAGGCTTTAGAGAGGGTGCAGAGGAGATTTACCAGGATGCTGCCTGGATTAGAGGGCATGTGCTATCAAACAAGCTTGGGCTCTTTTCTCTGGAGCGGCAGAGACTGAGGGGTGATCTGTTGGAAGTGAAAAAATTATGAGGGGCATAGATAGGGTGGGCAAGCAACATCTTTTCCCCTTTACTGAGCGATCCAATACCAGAGGGCATGCATTTAAGGTGAGACGGGGTAGGTTCAGAACAGATGTGAGGGGTACATTTTTTTTTACTGAGAGAGTGGTGGATGCCTGGAATGTGTTGCCTGATGGGGTGGTGGAGGCAAATTCATTGAGGCCTTTTAAGAGGGGCTTGGATGGGCACCTGAATGAGAGGAAAATGGAGGGATATGGGCATTCTGTAGGTAGGAGGGAATAGCTATGTCGGCACAACATTGTGGGCCGAATGGCCTGTTCTGTGCTGTTCTATGTTCTATGTTCTAGACTGAAATCCAATAATACTTTCAGAAAGTATTCATGATACAATCAGATTCTACTTTTCTATCCTCAGCAGATCTTTATCACCCCACATCCCCAGTTAGTTCATTAGCCTTACAAATGTCAGGCTATTACTATGTGTAGACATTGTGATGCCACAAAAGATGCTATATAAATTCAAGACTTTTCCCACTAGCTCATTATCATCCAGGAAACAATTTTAATGCAGTCCAGCACCACACTAAATTGTATCTGCTCTGAGGCGAAGGGAGCAGAAACCTAATGAGCTATTCTTGAATAAATATTTTTAAATCATCTCTCAAGGTATAAATTAAACACAGTGCGAGCTGTGTTTTTGGGACATGGGACTAATTCTTTTCCACAATCTGAAGCAGCAGAGTATAAACAATACTTGCTGATAGGCAATCCTTCAACCGACACATTCAGCTATTGGGAAGGGTTATAGTTCTAAATTTATTAAAGGCTACATAATCCCTTGCCATCACTGCAGAAGACAGTGAAATGCAGCTCAGTCATTCCAATGCATTTCAAAAGTAGAGAAAAGAGAAAGAGCCAGGAAAGCCAAGAGCCACTTGTGTCACACAGATAACACTGCAATGTATTTAAACACACACAGCACAGCTGCTCCACAATGGTTGCAAACAAAATTGCTCTCCAAGCTTGGATAGGAACATCAATATTCACTTATCACAGAGGTGGAGCCTCTTTAACACCAGGTACTTGAAACTATCCCCTAATACATACAACTCAAGTCAGCCACAGCTCAATAATCTATTAGCATTTGGTGCCTTTTTCCCCCTTAGTTCATCAATGCTGTGAATTATTCAAAACAAACTGGCTGATGGCAATATAAAAACACCTCCTCACAAACTGTTTGTCAGGGATTTGTCAGGATGCAATGGGTGTAGGAAAGAAGGGCCTTCAATTCCACCTTAAAATTGCTGACTCCCATTGAACTGCTGTTGAAGTCAAGTGTATGGAAGGGACTTAAAGGCATAGTAGTGTAGCGGTTAGCGTAAAGCTTCACAGCGCCAGCGACCCCAGTTCAATTCTGGCCACTGTAAGGAGTTCGTACATTCTCCCTGTGTCTGTGTGGGTTTCCTCCGGGTGCTCCGGTTTCCTCCCACATTCCAAAGGCGTATGGGTCAGGAAGTTGTGGGCATGCTATGTTGGCACCAGAAACGTGGCGACACTTGCGGGCTGCCCCCAGAACACTACGCAAAACATTCATTTCACTGTGTGTTTCAATGTACGTGTGCCTAATAAAGATCTTAATTTGTTTAATTTCTTTGGTTGTGCAGTGATCCCAAGTGGGATACCACTACTTTCATCTTAAAGTTACACATTTCAGAGTGAGCAAAGCACACTGCTGCTGCTCTGATTCATCTGTTTGGTTAAATCCAAAAGCTGCCCATTATGAGAATGAGAGTCACATTAATTACAGCACTCAAAATAAGGAATTTCTATTTATAAAAAACTTCACTGTGCAGCTGTGGTAGGTAGGAAGCCTTGACTGGTTACTCCTCAAAGGATTGAGATTTTTCACTTACATGGTTAAATAATTAAGATATATTGAGAATCAAAGTCAAGAGTTAAATCCGATCCAACTGTAATGACAGATAGTTATCCCTCCTCCTCCATGGTCTCCATGTAGCTTTCAAGATTGCTGGCTGCTTTCATTCTCCTCCTTACCCAGCGATGCTCTCTCCCAGCTCCAATCATATCTGTTCCACTGTGACAACTTCATTAGGGCCTGGATACCCAACCACACCTGATGGCACCCAACTGTGTGTTGGCTCATGTCAAATGCACATGCTAATAAAGCACTTGGGTCTGGAAATTTCAGCCTGGCCTGCCTCAAGAAGGCAACATCCAAAGGTCCCAACCATCTGGCTCATGCCATCTTCTCGGAGCGACCACCGGGCAGGAGGTACAGAAGCCTGAAGTCCCACACCACCAGGTTCAGGAACAGCTACTTCCCTTCAACCATTCGGTTCTTGAACCAACCTGCACAACCTTAATCACTACAGTTTAGCAACACCATGATCACTTTGCACTAAAATGGACTTTGTTTTTGTTCTAATTATGTTCTTTTTTGTAAAAAAAAAGTGTATAATTAATGTTTAATTTATGTTTTTCTTGTGAATGCTGCTATGTACCTGTAATGGTGCTGCAAGTAAGTTTTTCATTGCACCTGTGCATACATGTACTTGTGCATATGACAATAAACTCAGCTTTGACTTAGAACACATACATTAGGAGCTGGACTAGGCCTCCTCTAGCCTGCTATGTAATTGAATAAAATCAAGGTTAATTTGATTGTAACCTCAACTCCATCTACTTGCAGTAACATTTAACCCCTTTGCTTTTCAAAATTCTATCTTCCCTCTCTTCCTCCCACCCTTTGGGAAAGAGAATTCCAAAGACTCACAACCCTCTGGGAGAAAAAGTTTGCCTCACCCCTGTCTTGAATGTGGGATCCCTTATTCTCACACAAGAGGAAACACCTTCTCTGCATCCACCCCGTCAAGACCCTTCAGGATCCTCTATGTACTAACCAAGTCACTTCTCAGCCTTCCAAACTCCAGTGGGTACAATCCTGGCCTGTACAATCTTCCAGAGTTCAATGTCCTGTTTAGCTCCAGTTCCCATTCTTCCCCAAAGTATGACCCAGTGATACTCGCACCTGACGACTTCTAGAGTGGATGTGGAGAGGATGTTTCCAGTCATGGCAGAGTCTAGGACCAGAGGGCATAGCTTCAGAATAAAAGGACACCTCTTTAGAACAGAGATGAGGAGGAATTTCTCTAGCCAGAGGGTGGTGAATCTGTGGAATTCATTGCCACAGACAGCTGTGGAGGCCAAGTCTGTGGGTATATTTAAAGTGGAGATTGATAAGTTCTTGATTAGTAAAGGGCGTCAAAGGTTAAGGGGAGAAGGCAGGAGAATGGGGTTAAGAGAGAAAAATAAATGATCAAATGATGGAGCAGACTCCATGGACCAAATGGCCCAATTCTGCTCCTATGTCTAATGCTCAACCTGATGATGTAATCCTCTTCCATGTCTTCATTACTACAAGCATGGATTTCTCCAATGGTTCTCCTCACCTCTGCTCTTCATTAAGTTCAACTGGGCCAATGCTCCTCAACCAAAACTTCCGTCAGTGCCAACCTACAATGGATTCCAAAGTCTCAGGAAAGTGAGCACACATGTGTCACCTTGGTCTTCAGAGCCCTATGAAGCCCATACAACCTGTCCATTGATCCCTGCTTGTCCAAGCAATTCATTGAAATGTTGTTAAATGCATGTTCTTGACTCCTGGTATTGATCATTTGCCTGCTCTTGCCCTCAATGAATTATTTCCCCCCACAAAATTATCTTCTCTTTCCAAAATCCACCCATCGCACCATCCAAAAAACACCTTCCCTATTTCCTCTTGGGCATCATCTCTTTACTATGTAAACACTGCTGAAGAACTTATTTACCCGAAGTGCTGAGTAAACATGAATTCTTTTGAAGAAATTCCACTTCAAATAGCATTCACATCAAGAGTTACTTTTGTTAATGCAAATGCACTCATTTGTCCAACAGTAGACCTCTGCTGAGTACCACAGTCCAGGTGATCTGTTACTGCAACTTTGGTATAAAAAGCCTCCATTGTACATCATGTGGTTATATTATCAATGTACAAACATAATGTGGAGGGAGATAAGTTAATTCTCACCCATTTCTTCCTTGGCCTTCATCCAAAGGATGATGAATCTTTGGAATTCTCTATCCAGGATGGCTGTGGAAGCTCAGTGTTGTGTATATTCAACACGTGGATTGATAAGATTTCTGGACATTAAGGGAACATTGGAATATGAGGACAGATGCCAGTAATAACACAGAGCTAGAAGATCAGCGTTGAGCATGAATGGTGGAACAGGATTGAAAGCTGTACACCTACTCCCATTTCTCATCTTATGATCTACATACAGTATCATCGATTCAATCCCAGGGTGGTAAACACTCAGAAACTGTTCTGAAATCTGTATTCATCACCCTTTATGCAATACAGTAATGACTGGTCAACTAATCTAAACTGCAGAATTGAATCCCAACTAATTAACCTCCACAAAAGGAGAGAGGATACTTCTGCAACTGCAGCAGCTCAGCACAATTTCACTTCATTGGACATATGATTACCTAAAGTACTTGATAGAACAGTCTTGAGTCTGTTCCTTAGTAGATACTCATCCAACATTTCCTAAGTACTAGGTATCTTGGAGCTGTCTGTCCCACCTTCTAAAGGAAGCACTGAGCTGTATTCTACTGATTGGGACCTGTGGTCTAATTCTCAATCAATCTGTTGTTATCTTGCAATAGATTCAACCCACAATCTCTTATCAACCCAGTCCAACAACTTGTAACACTTTGTCCAGGGAGACTGTATCAGGAATTTCAATCAATTGTGGGATATGTCTTGGTAAGTACGTATTATTAAAGTGTAACTAGAAGATTAGAGGAATTCAGAGATCTGTGGATCTGTACCTTGTCCTTATATCTAGCCCAGAGTAATAGTATCAAGGCACTTTCTCTAATGAAGAGCAGAGAGGATCCCATCCAAAATGAGATTGGATTATTCCAATCCAATTCCAACCTGGAACATGCTGGTGGGCTAAATGACCCTAAATGTGTCACAGTTCAAGACAGCCAGAGAATGAAAAAGTGAGAAATGGGAAACAGTTACATAGTGGGAATGTCATCTGAAACTGAGAATTAGTTTTTCTGTTACAGCACATTCCTGTTCTAGTAGAACTGAAACATTTCAGTTTTAATCAATAAAATCAGAAGAGGATCCACAAAGATCTCAGCAGATTTTTTTCCACCCAAAATAATTTGTGCCAACAGTAAATGTTAAGCATACAGAGTTTACATTTGTATTTATTTTACTTTAAGAATGCTGAACATGGCTTTCAAAATGCTCGTGTCAACAGCTGACCAATCACATTTGCCTGTGGGATACTTCGGTCAGTGTTGAACAAGGGAAAATGATCAGAAAGGTAAAAACACAGGCAGGAATGAGACAGAAAATAAAAGATCCTGCAATCACAAGAAAGAAAATTAAGACTTTGTGCAAGAATTAAGGTTAAACTTGGCCTGGTATGTAATTGTTATTATTATTGATTTTGATTATGTTGTGCTTCATTGAAACTGAAAGTTGATCCATCATTTAACTGAGGGTTTTTTAAAAAATTTGAAGAAATCCAATTTTGCCAAATACTAATAGAAACCAAAATATCCTGAAAATGAACTCAAAATAAAAACTGAAAAAAAATCAAGCCTCAAGAGTAAGCAATATGATTAGGGAATGTGGAGGAATCCCTTAACTGTTCTGAAGTAGAGTGGCATCTGACTTGGGAAGCATTTAAGGTGACATTGGCATCTTCACCTTGAAGAAGACAGCATTTTAACTAAAATACGTCCCCAAGACCACAGCAGCCAGAAATGTGCTTTGAATAAATCACCAAAATAAAGCTCCTCAAGAGGGCTGCCCATCTACGTTGCTGAGATATTTTTTGTCCCATGAAATAAAGCTGAACTGAACATTGATTTCTCACACTTTAAGTACTCCCCACCTGCCTTCCCCACACACACACACACACACACACACACACACACACCATGCTTCTTCTCTTCTTCCCTTTCCTAGCCTCTTTTTTTCTGCTTTTTTTTCCTTTCTCTCCTTACCTTTGACCCATCCCCCGGTGGATCTGCTCTCCCCTCCTCCCCCGCACCTGCCTATCACTATCTCTTACCTGCATCTACCTATCACCACCCTGTGCCCACCCCGCCTCCCCTCTTTTGTCCACCTATCACTGCTCTGCTTTTCCCTCCTATATATTGGGCTTCCCCTTTTCCTATCTTCAGTCCTGAGGAAGGGTCCTGACCCGAAACATTGACCACCTGCTTTTCTCCACAGATGCTACCTGGCCTGCTGAGTTCCTCCAGCATCATTGTGTTTTTGACCACAGTATAAAGTGACTATCACATGAGCAATAAGGAGAGGAAGGATAAACTAGAGTTGTTTCCTCTGGAGCGTCAGAGGCTGAGGGGAAACCCGATAGATGTTTATAAAATCATGAGAGACATAGACAGAGTAGACAACCAGTATCTATTTCCCAGTTTCGAAATGTCTAATACTAGAGGGCATACATTTAAGGTGAGAGGGGTAAAGTTCAAAGGAGATGTGCGGGGCAAGTTTTTTGTTTTACACAGAGAGTGGTGGGTGCCTGGAATGCACTGCCGGGGGTGGTGGTGTAGGTGGATACAATAGAGGTGTTTAAGAGACTCACGTGCAAACACAGAGAATGGAGGGATATGGACCATGTGCAGGCAGAAGGGATTATTTCATTAGGCAAAATCAGCTTCATTAGTTCGGCACAACATCATGGGCCAAAGGGCCCGTTCCTGTGCTGTACTGTTCAATGTTCTATGTTCTATCCAACATAAGCCAAGATGGCAAAATAACAGAAAGAAAAAAAACTGAGAAAAGCTACACCAATCAGAGATCGGGACTGTTGCATGGAGCTTCAACCTCCCATGCGACGTGTTCAGCACTGTTGGATTTGCGCTTGTACTAACTTCAGATACAGCAACAGGTTGTGTGGGCACTGAGTAAGACAGGTCCTGTGCAACGTTGGCAATTGCCCCCTAAACAGTACAAGTTTTTAATCGTTTATTGAGTTGCCAAGCCTGTAATAAACACTAAGCAAATTGAGAATTCTTTCATGAGCAACTGCGAGGTTCACAGAAGTGGAAATATTAATGAGTAAAGTTAGTGAACAACTGTGCAGTCCAAATTTGAGAAATAGATCCCAAGTTATTACAACCACAGAAGAATGATCTGCAGCTGGAGACCTATGAGCGGAAACCATTTTAACCTATGAAAGGAATTTGATTCATCATAAAAAGATCAAAGCATACAGTTCTGGTCACCACACTACAGGAAGGATGTGGTAGCAATAGAGAGAGTGCAGAAGAGCTTCACTGGGATGTTGCCTAGAAAGGAGAGTTGTTGCTGGGAGAGACTGGATAGGCTGGGTTCATTTTCACTGGAACGCAAGAGGTTGAGGAGTGACTTTATGGAGGTTTATAAAATAATGAGGGGCATAGCTAGGATAGAGTGCAGAGTCATTTTCCCAGGGCAGGGGGGTTCTAGAACTAGAGGACACAGGTTAAGATGAGAGGGGAGAAAATTAAAAGAGATCTGAGGGGCAAGATTTTTTTACCCCCACACAGAGGCTGGAATTTATCCAGAATGAGCTTCCAGAGGAGGGGGGTACAACTACAATGTTTAAAGGGCATTTGGAAGGGTACCTGGATTGGAAAGGTGTAGAGAGGTAAAGGCCCAGTGCAGACAGATGGGAGTAGGGTAGATAGGCATTGAGGCTGGCACAGACAAGATAGGCTGAAGGGGCTTGTTTCTGTGCTGCACCTTTCTATCATTCTGTGGATGAACCCATTCCTTTCCCTCACCAAGAACCTCAAACCAGGAGGCATGGTTCCAGAATAAGATGGCGATGGGGAAGAATTTCTTCTTTCTGTGGATCGTGTCTCTTTGGGGCCGAGTCAGGCTGAGTGTGGCAGAATTTTTTTGGATCCCAGGGGATCCAAAGGGAATGGGGATCCGACTGGAGAGTGGAGCCAAGGCTAACATCAGATCATCAATGATCCCCTTCTGCTATATGTCATGTTATGTACTGAGATCTCTCCGGGTTAAAATAAGGAACTGCAGCAATGCAGGAATAGATCAGTATAAATGTCTAGCCTTTATGGTTGGACAAACTTGGGTTGGTTTCTCTGGAGCAGCAGAGGCTGAGGCAAGACCTGATAGAATTTTATAAGATTATGAGAGGCGTAGATAGGGTAGACAGCCAGTATCTCTCCTCCAGGGTCTAAATGACTAATACTAGAGGGCATGCACTTAAGGTGAGAGGGGGAAAGTTCAAAGGAGATGTGCAGTGCAAGTTTTTTTTTACACAGAGAGTGGTGGGCGCCTGGAATGCGCTGTCAGGGGTAGTGGTGGAGGCAGATATGATAGAGACGTTTAAGAGGCTCTTAGATAGGCACATGGATGTGCAGAGAATGGAGGGATATGGACATTGTGTAGGCAGAAGGGATTAGTTTAGTTCAGCATTTAATTACCAGTTTAATTAGTTCGGCACAGACATCATGGGCTGAACGGCCTGTTCTTGTGCTGTACCATTCCATGTTCTAACATTCTGTATTCAAGCTCTACTGTGTTTAACCTGGCACAAAACATTAAATTTTCTTTTACTCCACCAGCTCTTTATTGCACGTACAACGTCTTCCTATCAAACGTAAGTGTTAGACTCTACATACGGGGTGACTGGAAGCAACATCACCTCTCCCAGCCCAGTTACTCTCCCTTCTCTCATTGGGCAGAAGATTCAAAAGCTTGAAAGCACGTACCACCAGACTCGAGGACAGTTTCTATCCCACTGTTATCAGGCTCTTGAAAGGACCTCTCATAATATACGCTAAGGATGAACTCTTGATCTCTGAATATACCTCGCTGTGGCCCTTGCACTTTGTCTAACTGCATTGCACTTTCTCTGTAACTGTAACACTATATTCTGCATGCTGTTTTTCTTTTTACTACCTCAATATCCTTATGTATGGCATGATCTGACTGGATGGCACTCAAACAAAAGCTATTCACTGTCTCTCGATACATGTGGCAATAATAAATCAATTTTATCCACTATATAGGAAGGTGCAGAGACCAACACACTGGGGTACGTTCAACCATTTTTAATCAGGAAGTTACAATGGCAGAAAGAGGCACCTCAGGAAATTCCCATCGCTGGCCTTCCACTGGCGTTGCAATGACCAGAATAAACTCCAGATCGAGGAGGCAGTTGCCCGCTAGAAGTGAAGTGAGGGTGAATGAGATGGTGTATGAGCCACACTCTGGTGGGATTGTTCGTCATCAGCAGCCAAAGGCATTGTAGCGATAGCAGGTCAACAACCCTTTGACTCATCTTGACAGCCAGGAGCATGTGACTTGAATTTAATGAGAAAGTGAGAGAATAACAGTGAGAGAGGGAGAAAGCATGGGAGTGAGGGAGACCAGGAGAAAGAGAGGGTGCAAGAGAGGGGAAGAAAAAGAATGAGAGTATGTACGAGAAAGACAAATGGAATGAGAGTGAGAGAGAGCGAGTGACGAGGGAGAGAATTAAAGAGAAAGTGATGGATAGAGAATGAGTGGGAATGCAAAAAAAAGAGGTAAATGTTAGTTGCAGCCAGCTCTGTATATTCATGTGCCAACTTTGACAGTGACTGACTATCACAGGGTGCAACAAACACAGGCTGTGACTCACCAAGCCTCTCCTTCACCAAGATATTGAAAAGATAAGAATTCACCTTCAATATATTTAATCCTCTAGGAACATGAACAAAGAAAAAGAAACATCCTGAGAATTGAAATTTTTTCTTGAAGTACAGCAGAATCTCCAGATATCAACCCCAGCACACATTTATTGCTGAGATTACTATTTAAAATGGCAGAAAATTTATAAAATGAATTCTTTTTTTTCCTTTTTATGAGCTCAGCAGGCAATTCCATGTGCAGGAATTAAAAGTGCATTGCAAAAGTAGAGCATCAGATGCTACTGTCTTTGTGGGGGCTTGAAAGTATATTTGCACCAATCTCTCGCACATTGCAACTGAGATGGATCCAAACAATGAGTCATATTAGTGGTGACTCAATTCAAAATGCATTGAGAAGACTGAATAGAGAGGAACTAAGGTACCAATATTGCCTGTCAAACTGTGCTCTGTACATACTCGGCACAATGAAGCTTACTATAAGCCACCAGTATTTAATGGAACTCTTCCTCTTTGCAGAGATCTTAAGTATGGTTAATATAATAAAAGGCTTAATAAAGAATGCAAAGCATATGTTTAATAACGCATTACATGGAGATTAAGGGTTATGGGAATAGTTGCAATGTCATTAAGAGAATATTACACAAATAGGTAAAGCTTTACTTGCAAGGTTTACAATCCAGCCCGACAAGAAATTCCAGTTTTGATGTCAGTCCTTCATTTATGATGAATATAGAAAACAGAAGCAAGAGTTGGTCATACATCCTCTTGAGCCTTCTTCATCATTCAATAAGATCAAGTCTGACCTATTAGTCTCAACTCCTCTGCCCAATCCCCATAACTCTGGACTCCCCTGTTGACCAAAGATCTATTGAGTTCAGCCTTCAATGCATTCAGTGATTCAGCCTCCACAGCTCTCTGGATAGAGAATGCCAAAAAAAATGCACAACTGTCAGAGAAGAAATTCGACATCAAAAATGGGCAAATCTTTGTTCTGAGAGCAAGCCCCATGGTTCAAGATTCATCCACAAGGGAAGGCACCTTCTCAGTATTTACCCTAATAAACCCCCTCAGAATCTTAAATCTTTCAGTAAGATCAAATATTCTTCAAAACTCTGTAAGACAATTTTTCTCATCCTTTCCTCATCAGACAATATCTTCGTCCCAGGAATCAATCTAGTGAATCTTCTTAGTTACTTCCAAAACAAGTATATCCCTCCTTAAATGAGAACAAGCATCTGGCCCGGATGGTGTCCCTGGCCTTGTCCTTAGATCCTGCACAGATCAGCTGGCGGGGGTATTTACAGACATTTTTAACCTCTCTCTGCTTCAGTCTGAGGTTACCACCTACTTTAAGACGACCACTATCATCCCAGTACCCAATAAAAACAAAGATAACGTGCCTTAATGACTACCACCCAGTGGCACTGACATCCACCATCATGAAGTGCTTCAAGAAGCTGGTCACAGCACGCATTAATTCCAGCCTCCCAGAAAACCTCAACCCACTGCAATTCACCTGCCGCTGAAACAGGTTTTTGGCAGACACCATCTCCCTGGCCCTTCGCTCACCTCTGGAGCATCTGGACAGTAAAGACACCTACGTTAGACTATTGTTTATTGATTACAGGTCTGCCTCAATACCATTCCAAGCAAACTCATCTCCAAACTCCTAGACCTGGGACTCAATGCCTCCCTTTGCAACTGGATCTTTGACTTCCTAACCAACAGACCGCAGTCAGGATAGGCAGCAACACCTCCGCCACGATTATCCTCAACACTGGTGCCCCACAAGGCTGTGTCATCAGCCCCCTACTCTACCCCCTATATACTCACAACTGCATGGCCAGATTCTGCTCTAACTCCATCTACAAGTTTGTAGATGATACCACAATAGTGGGCCATATCTCAAATAACGATGAGTCGGAGTACAGGAAGGAGATAGAGAGCCTACTGACATGGTGTCATGACAACAACTTTTGCTTCAATGTCAGCAAAAGAGCTGGTCATTGACTTCCGGGGGGGGGGGTGGGGGGGGGGGGTCAGTGCGCCTGTTTACATCAACGGTGCTGAGGTTGAGAGGGTTGAGAGCTTCAAGTTCCTAGGAGTGAACATCACCAATAACCTGTCCCGGTCCAACCACATTGATGCCAGGGACAAGAAAGCTCACCAGCACCTTTACTTCCTCAGGAGGCTAAAAAAATTTGGCATGTCCCCTTTGACCCTCACCAATTTTTATCAATGCACCATAGAAAGCATCCTATCCAGATGCATCACGGCTTGGTATGGCAACTGCTCTGCCCGAGACTGCAAGAAACTGCAGAGAGTTGTGGACACAGCTCAGCACATCATGGAAACCAGCCTCCCCTCCATTGACTCATGTCTATACTTCCCGCTGCGTCAGTAAAGCAGCCAGCATAATCAAAGACCCCGCCCACCCAGGACATTCTCCCTTCTCCCACCTTCCATCGGGCAGAAGATACAAAAGCCTGAAAGCATGTACCACAGGCTCAAGGACAGCTTCTATCCCGCTGTTCTAAGACTATTGAACAGTTCCCTTATGATAAGGTGGACTCTTGACTTCACAGTCTACCTCGTTATGACCTTGCACCTTATTGTTTTATTGTTTTACCTTGCACTACCTTAAAGCACTGTTGTAATGAATTGATCTGTATGAACAGTATGCCAGACAAGTTTTTCACCATACCTTGTGCATGTGACAATAGTAAACCAATTTACCAACAAAACCCTGCACATTGTGCCAGGTGTGTGCTTACCATAGCCTCACACAGTTGTGGTAAGACTTCCCTGTTTTTGGATTCAGAGAGTGACAATGAGGGATATTTTACTGCAGCAATGCAAGTTCTGATTGAAGTAGAGTTTTCATTTCCATAATGCCCGAACATCCCAGAGAAACATCCCAGATTTCCACAGACACAAGAGAAACAGGGAGCTGTGAATTGATTAAATTTTTAAAATTTTATTTACAGCGTGATAACAGGCCCTTCCGGCCCAATGAGTCCACAGCGCCCATTTTAAACCCATATTAACCTACTCGTACGTCTTTGGAATGTGGGAGGAAACCGGAGCACCCGGAGGAAACCCACAGGAGAATGTGCAAACTCCTTACAGACAGCAACGGGAATCGAAACCCGATCGCTGGCGCCGTAATAGGGTTGTGCTAACCGCTATGCTACCGTGCCGCCCATAACACATAGGATGAAATGTTAGATCAAGGAGGTTTAAAAAAAGTCAGGGAGGTAATTCCAGAGGAAATAATACAAGCCGTAAAAATTTCCAAAGACCTCCAGCCTTCATTACAAAACTGTAACAGATCAGAATATTACATTCCCATTCTACTGCCCAGTTTCATTCTAAATAAAATGCAATCATTTTTACCTTGTTTTAGTTTCTCAGTTTGCTGTTGAAAGTTACTGTGAGACCTTTCTCCCCCTCCAAAAATAAACAGGAAAGTATCACATAACTCACTGCTTTTGCACCAGATTGTCCATTCTGGAGAAAACCTTCCAATTCTCCATCAACATGTTTATATTACCTGTCGACTACAATGTTTTTCTCCAACAGATTATTCCATTACCCATACGGTAGAGGTTACACCTGACTTCCTTCTCCCAACTCCAAGCTTTTTAGTGTGATATGGCCTTCAGAATAGCAGTCAATGAAGCACTTAGAGTTCCTGAGCCTAATTGTCCCAGAGAAATGTGTGTGCACATCAAAGTAAGACAAGTTTAACTTTGACTCAGTTTTGATTTTCCCATGCCCAACTGGTCTGGCAGTACTTAACAGTCAAACGCCTACAGCGGCAGGTTCCAAAGGATGAAAAATGTCTTTGAAATCCCAGCAAGGTATAGATACCATTGAGAATGGATTTTTTTTCTTCTGTTCTCACTTGTATATCTCCTCCAGACAGATCAACAAGCCTAACAAGGCTTCACCACTGTCTCTCCGCCAGCACCACCAACGATTGTATCACTTGGTTTCTGTTAGTCACCCTATCACAGGCACCCCCTTTGTTCTCTCCACCCTCCTGCCCAACTTTAAAAAAAAAGTTTGATTTCTTCTCCTAGTTCTGATGTAAGGTTATCTACGCGAAAGGTTTCTCACCACAAATGCTGCTTGATGTGCTGTTATTTTAAATGACAATAGCAGTGAAGAGGTTTGGGATGTACTGAGGTGTGAAAGGTGCTATTATGTAAATGCAGTTCCCTTTCCTTTACATCATCTATGACAATTATTTTACCGAAAGGATGAAATGATAGAGTAAAAATAATGAATTTCTTACAAATGATTGTTGCTTGCTAATCGAAAAAAATAATTGATGTTAGTGACTCACAACAAGAGCATGACATATAAAATTTGCAATTCAGATTAGACTGAAGGGGATGAACCTGATTGATTCAGATCAGTTCTCTCATGGGATTGCGTAAAAGCATAAATGTTCATCGCTTTAGTAGTTATCAGGAATACTCAGTGAAGCAGAGGGAAATCCTTTCCTAAGCCAACATATAAATCACTCCAATAGTCAGCACAATATGGGTGCATGATGTTACTGAACAAACAGAACTGACAAATGGTTATAGATAAGAATCAATGACAGATGTTACCACTCAAGCAAGCTACCAATACTTACACTAGCAAAGCCCACAATATCACTGAACCAAAAAAAAGGAGCAAGATTATAAAACAAAATAATGGGTCTCGCCCCCAACCCCAATCAGCAGTCTTCACCCCAAGCAGTACACAATGGAAGATCTAGTTCTGCTACTCAAATGTTTAGGAAGAGATGTCGCAAACAAGTGATTGATCAGGGACTGAATGGGCAGCTCTGGAAGTGAACCCCAGGTAAGAGTCAATGACCCCAGGAGAGAAAACTGAAGGCAAAAGAACACTAAATTAAAAGGAAAGATTTGTGGGCTCAGTTGAGGACAATCCAGCCAAACTGGTTTTGAATTATCTGTGTTGAGACCTTCCTCTATGGTAACTTGGTGATGGGTGGAGAGATTAGAAACTATCACAAAATCAACTATGTTTCTTGGGATTTTTCCTGCATTCATAAACATCATCATGGATGTGTGCCAACAACTTCTTCCCACAATGCACACTCTTTGGATCTCTACAAAATGTACAGAACAGAAAATAGTGAGCATAATATGTTTGATTTATAGTTGATTGTTTACTGCTTCAGTGCTACAAAGTTCTTCAGTTCTGTGTTAGAGAGGAGGACCCACTCCATTGAATGCATAACCATTAAATCTTCACATCTCTAAGTGCATTTTAACCGACCACTGTGATGGTCTTATCAAAAAAATAAGACATGGTTTCAACTGGTTAATTTCACAGACTGTGACACAATATATGTATTTAAAGACCAATGTAGCAAAGTGAAGCTGAATGTAGAGCTTTATTCAGTTCTGAATACTGTTCCCATCCACTTTAGCAATTATTTTGTCATTTGCCAATCTATTAGTGTACAGAGTAAGAAATGTATAAACAACAAACAAGATTCTGGAGGAACTCAGCCGGTCAGGCAGCACCTGTGGAGGGAAATGGACAGTCGAAGTTTCGGGTCAAGAGCCTGAAAGACAGCCAGTATAAAGGGTGAAGGGAAGGGGTGGAGCAAGAGATGGTGAGCATAGGTGGGTCCAGGCGAGGAGGGGTGATAGGCAGATGGAGGAGGGAAATGTGGAAAAAGCGACAGAGGCTGGGAGGTGATAGGTGGAGGCAACAAAGGGCCGCAGATGGTGGAATCTGACAGGAAAGGAATCTGATATGTACGAAGCTGTTTGTTCCACCACAGCAAAAGACGTAGACCCTTGCTTTGCAGCGAATTAATGTGGTGCAAGTTCTGTGTGGGTTGTCAATTTGCACAAAGCAAGATCCCACCAACAGCAAGAGGATGAATCAATTCCATCTGTTTCTGCTGCTGATTAAGAGAGAGCTGTGAGAAAGGAGTCACTAGCTCTTTTTCTTCACATACATGTAAAAGCAACTGACTCATACAACTTACCGCTCTCCTTAAAATGGAGAAGATGATCAAAAAGAATGTCTTTATAAGTCCAACAAATTGGAATTAGACCAAGGTACAAGTATCAATAAAATCAGTATATTAATCACACAACATATGAATCATACCCCCCGTCTTTGGGAGTTCAATTTGAGGTAAACACATTTGGTTTTTCCCCTATTAGCTTTACATTATTATATGGGCATAAATAAATCATGTTTTGATACTGTAATTATTCCATTAAGAATATATAAAAAATAAACAAAGATGAAAATCAAAAACTAATGGTTTGAACATCTGTTGAATTCTATCAAGACTCATTTTAAAAGACAAACACATCTGTGGGCAACTCAAACCTTCATTTCAGTCCCTACTAAGAATATCCAGAAACTCGATGTAAACACCAGAAATATCATAAAAATATCAGCACTATTAATTTATCTTCTCCAACACTTCCAAACACAAAAGCAGAACAATGAAAGATTCAATCAACACCAAAACAGCTAAATTAGGAGATACTTTCTGATTGCTCCGTCTGAAAATAGCACACAAGCGAATGCAGTGCAGAAAGAAAGACCTACATTCGTTCAGCACCTTCCACTTCCCTTGCAGGATGTTCCTGAGCACTTTTCAGCCAAATACTTCATGAAAAGAATTGCTGTTGTAATGTAGGAAACACAGCAATTTGCACAGAGAAAGATCTCACAAACAGCTTTGCGATAATAACCAAATAATCGGCAAAGAAGGTTATCAAAAATTACAAAGGGACCTTGATGAGCTAGGTAAGTAGGTCAAGGAATGGCAAATAGCATTCAACCCAGACAAGTGCAAGGTGTTACATTTTGGGAAGTCAAACCAGGGTAAGAATTTCACAGAGAATGGTAGGGCCCCAAGGAGTGCTGTAAAATAGAGGGACCTAGGAGTAAAAGTACATAGTCAACTTAAAGTGGCATCATGGGTAGACAGGGTGGTGAAAGCAGTGTTTAGCATGCTGGCTATCAGTCAAGGCACTGAGTATAGGAGTTGAGGCATTATGTTGCAGTTGTACAAGACATTGGTGAAGACAAACCTTGAGCATTGTGTACAGTTTTGGTTATCCTGTTATAGGAAAGATGTGCAAAGAAGATTTACGAGCATGTACTCAAGGGTCTGAGTTTTAAGGAGAGGTTGGGCAGGCTCAGAATGTATTCCTTGGAGCGTAGGAGAATGAGGGGCGATGTTATAGATGTGCATAAAATCATGAAGGGCATGGATAGATAGTTTCAAAAACAAGAGGGCACAGGTTTAAGGTGAGAAGGGAGAGATTTAAAAGGGACCTGAGGGACAACTTCTTCACACAGATGGTGTTGGGTATATGGAACAAGCTGCCAGAGAAAGTGGTTGAGGCAGGTACAATAACTTTTAAACAATTGGACAGGTACATGGATAGGAAAGGTTTGGAGGGATATGGGCAAATGCGTCCAGATGGGATTAGCTTTGATGGGCACTTTTGTCGGCATGGAAGAGTTGGGCCGATGGCACTGTTTCAGTGCTGTATTGTTCTAGTTGCATTGAGTGAGAGGTAAATATTGCTTAAGATACAAGTGATAACCCCATTGTTCTTCTTTGAAATAGTATTAGGGTACATATTACCTCCACCCCAGAGAACAGACAGGGCTTCTGGCTAACTCTCATCTGACAGTGCAGCACTCCCTCAGAAATGTATTGCAGTGTCAGCCTTGATTTTTGGGCTCATGTTTCTGGGTTGAGATTTGAACCTGCAACCTTCTGTCTCAAAGGTGATGATGCTATCGCCTGAGCCATATCTGACATAACTGCTACAGGTTGAAATAGAGCAACTGTTATATGTTGGTGTTCACAGCAACTTGGGTGTGCGTGAACACAAATCACAGAAAGTTAGTTGACAGTGCAGCAAATGATTGGGAAGTCAAGTGACACAATGGCCTTTTACTGCAAAGGATCTGACACACAAGCATGAGGAAGTCTTGCTTCAATTACACAGTTGCTTTGATGAGACCACTCCTGCACTACTACATGCTGGTTTTGCCTCCTTACTTCAAGTATATATTTCCTTTGGAAACAGTGCAACAGAGATTAATTGGTTTGGCGATCCTATAAAGGAAAATTAAGTAAAATATGACAACTAGAGTTCAGAAGATTCAGAGGTAATTTCAGTAAAGCATGTACAACCATGAAGGGGCTCAACAAGGTGGATGCTGTGAAGCCATTTTCCTTCACTGGAGAGACTAGAATTAGGGGATTCCAGTAATTAGAAATGAAGTCGAGGAATTTCCTCATTCAGAGTCATGGAGAGATAGAGCTCGGAAACAGGCTCTTTGGTCTGCCAAGTCCGTGCCAACCATACATTACCCATTTTAAGAAGACTGTAAAACTCTGGCATTCTCTCCCCAGAAGGCAGTGGACGTTCACTCACTGAGTAGACACAAGATTGACTTCAACATATTTTTGGAATCCAGGTGAATCAAGAGAAATTGCCATGGGATGGGAAAGTAGAGATGAGATAGAAGATCAGCCAAGATTCCATTGAATGACGAGACCTTCTGGCCTACTCCTAACTCTTATGCTTTCCGAGTTCCTAGGAAAATACATATTGACTAAAATAATCTTGCTTAGTTGTAATTGTGCATTACCTTCTTTACTTTTACCATCTTAAATTTATACCATACAATATTCGAAACAGATTGCAGTCCAGAAGGTGTTACTAAGCAATTTTTTTTGGGGAATATGTCAATATGAGAGTCACTAAGCAATTCTGATAAGAAGCTGGATTCTGAATAAATTAAACACTTGCTAATCGGTTACCAAATCAGGCACACCATTTTGATGGAACATTAGATCTTTCTCTTCTGACATTTACAAGTCCCACTGCACCTTGAACTATTCGAACAGTTACAGTTATTATTTTGTGTGCAATGAATGCCCACCCCTCATCTCTCAGGAATGATTCATCATGAATCAGTTTTTACAAAGGCAATAAACATGGCATTTGTTCAAAATGTCACTCGCTAGTAATTTAAGATGGATCTTAAGAGCAAAATACAGGTGCTGAGTTTAAGTATGCATTTCTCCACTGATTATACACAATGCTGCATTAGTCATATTTCACCGATCTTCAGATACATCAATTCCAGCTAATACTCACTGGGTTAAATTAACGCTGTTTCTCTCTACATAGATGCTGCTTGACCTGATGAGCATTTACTTGGCATCATGTTTGGCACAAACATCATGGGCCAAAGGGACTGTTCCTGTGCTGTACTGTTCTATGTTCCAGTATTTTCTGCAGTGAATGTTTCAAATTGTTCTACTAGGAGTCAGACAGACTCAAAGGGCTGTATTATGACCTCCTTCTGTGCCATAACAAATGCCATGATTCTAAACAGGTGGTATCTAGTTACAACATTAGTATAATAAATGGAAGGTTGGCTTGTTTGCCAAAGGGATTGAGTATAAAAGCAGTGAAGTCTGCTACAACTGTACAGGCACTGGTGTGTGCACACACAAAGTCTTGGTGTCCTTACTTAAGAAAGAATACTCCCATCTCAGACAACAGAAACATGCTAGATTGATTCCTGGGATGAAAAGGTTGTCCTTTGTGGAAAGATCGAGCAAAATAGATTAGTAATTCTGAAACTATCTTTTCAAAGCATGCATGATCTGAAGGGGTTTGACAGGGTAGATGCTGGATGGACTTTTCCTCTTGTGAAGGAATCTAGAACTAGGGGGCTTAGTCTCAGGATTGCCCATTTAAGACTTGAGGTAAGGAGGAATTTCTTCCTGCAGAAGGTGCAAATCTTTGGAATCTTCTCTCCAAAGTACTGAATCATAGCAAGTTGAAGATGAGAGATAACAGCAGATGGCAGGAAAATTGGTGACGTTGTTAGAGGAGAGGAAGGTTGAAGGCTATAGCAAGATATAGGTCAGATGGAAAGTTGGGTGGAGTGTTGCCACATGGAATTTAATCCTGACAAGTGCAAGGTGATGCATTTTAGGAAGTCAACTAAGGGTACAACATATATACTAAATGGTAGGGCACAAAGGAATGTTAAGGGACCTTGGGGGTCCAAGTTCATAGTCCTCTGAAAGTAGCAACACAGATAAATAGGTGGTGAAGGCAGCATACAACATGCTTGCCTTCATAGGTCAGGGCACAAAATAGAAAAGCTGGGACGCTATGTTGCAGCTTTACGAAACATCGGTGAGATTGCATATGGAGCATTCTGTGTAGTCCTGGTCGCCACACTGTCGGAAAGATGCGGTTGCACCAGAGAGAGCGTAGAGGAGATTCATCAGGATTTCGACTAGATTGGAGGACTTTAGTTATAGAGAGAGGTTGGATCGGCTGAGTTTGATTTCTCTGGAGCAAAGGAAGCTGAGGGGTAACCTGAGAGAGGTGTGTAAATTATAAAAGGCATAGATGAAGTACATGGTAGGGGTATCAAACAAGGGGAGATGAAGGAGTTTTAAAGGGGATTTGAGGGGAAAGCTTTTTCCCCCACACCGAAACCAACTGATATCTGGAACTTGCTACCAGAGGAAGTGGTGGAGTCAGGTACAATCACTAGATTTAAGAAACATTTAGACAGGCACTTGAACATGCACAAAATAGAAAGACACAGACCCGGTGCAAGCAACTGGGATTAATGGAGATTGGCAAAAACGTCGGCATGGACATGGTGGGCCGAAGGGCCTGTTTCTGTGCGGTACAACTTGATGAGTCGATTGCTGAACTACAGGGGAATCAATGGTTATCAATTTACAACAGCCAATAACCCTCCCAACCATGTCTTTGGGATTTTGAAGGAAACCAGAGCACCCAGGGGAAACCCATGCAGTCACAGAGAAAACATACAAACTCCACATCATTCTTATTGTCTCAGACAAGTTCCTTATAATTTTGCACTCTTAAACAATGGTGCCTAAATGCCATTAGAGTTGCTAACAAGTAACTCTAGTGTTGATCTTTATGGTAGTCAATATTCTGGCACATTTTGAAGTACAGCTCTCTGTTGGCTTTAATGACAGAGTCAGTTATTTTCTACTGGCTTGTGGATTGTGCAAGGCTCACAAACTGGCTAACGGTAAAGTCTGTGTACATTGGTCTGGGTTACAATACTTTCTTCTCTAACTCTACCCTGCAACATAAGAATGCGTGCAGGCCATTTCACCTCTAGAGCTTGTTCTGCTACTGTTTAATTAGATCATGACTGATCTGCACCATAACCATCATTGCTTGATATCCCTGATACCCTTATTTAATATACTCTTTGAAGGTATGGACTGGAAGCTTTAACTGGCCCAGAATCTACTACCTTCTGGGAGGAAGAGTTCCAGATTTCAAATGATGCATGAAAACATCCTTCCCATTTTACTTGGGGCATATCCTGTTGAGTCTAAGCCTTTCACAAGTTCCCATTCCACAGGAACTGGAATTGGTTTACTATTGTCACATGTACAGAGATACAGTGAAGACCCGTTTGCGTGCCATCCAGACATCATGCCATAAGCAAGTACAGAGAGTTAGTTAAGAGGAAAACAGAATGCGGGATATAGTAATACACTTAGAGAAAGTGCAGTGCAGGTAGACAAGGGCCACAACAAGGTAGATTGGGAGTTCAAGAGTTTATCTTTTAGCATACGAGAAGTCCATTCAAGAGTCTGATGACAGCGGGATAGAAGCTATCCTTGAGTCTGGATCTATATCATCAAGATATTTTGTAACTTTAAACATGTTAATTTGATCACAACCTATTCCTCCATGTACGAGGCAATACAGGACAGTTTTTTTGCCACCACTCCTCATCAATTAACTTTGAGGGCCTGATACCAATGTGGGGAATCACCTGTTGAAACCCCTCCTAAACTAATGGGCTGAACTGTACTGGACAATACCTGCCCCCCCAGTCCTGGACTCACTGCCTGCAGTACCCGCCCATTCACACTTACCAGAGGCCTCAACAAGTTGACCCATCATACCTTACAGGGTTGAGCAACAGGCTGGCCACATAATGCTCCAGCCATGGAATATCCTAGCAGCCTTTGACAGTTTGCTGTGGTGAAAGGCTTTTAAAATTTCTCATAAAGTCAGAGACAATTAACAATATTAATTCAAACGGGAAGTCACAATGGCACGACTGTTAAAGATACTGCCTCTCAGCTGTAGTAACCCGGGTTCAATCCTGACCTCCAGTGCTGTCTTTGTGGAGTTTGCACGTTCTCCCTATGACCGTGTGGGTTTCCTCCGGGAACTCTGATTTCCTCCTACATCCAAATATGTGCAGGTTGGTAAGTTAATTGGCCGCTGTAAACTGACCCTAGTGTGTAGGTGAGGGGTAGAATCTGGGGGCAGTTGATGGGAGTGTGGGGGAGAATAAAATGGGTTGAACATAGAACAGTACAGCACAGTACAGGCCCTTTGGTCCACGATGTTGTGCCAACCTACGTATATAAACTTATTCCATGATCAATCTAACCCTTCCCTCCATTTTTCTTACATCCATGTGCCTATCTAAGAATCTCTTAAATGGTTCCTATTGTATCAACCTCCACCACCAACCCCGGCAGTGCGTTCCAGGCACCCACCTCTCTGTGTACAAAAAAAACCTACCTCTGACATCTCCCTTAAACTTTCCTCCTCTGACCTGAAACTGACGTCCTTTGGATCGGGATAGGATTAGTGTAAAAATGGGCTGTTGATACTCAGTGGGCTCAAGGGTCTGTTTCTGTTTTGTATCTTTCTGTGACTCTAGATTAACTCTTAGATAGAATCTGGGGTAGATACAAAATCGTGAGAAAATAGAAGCAGGAGTAGGCACTCAGCCTTCAAGCCTGACCCACTGTTCAAAATGATCACAGCTGATCTACCCCAGGCCTCAACTCCCCTTCAGTTCCCCACAACCCTCAATCTTCCAACCTTTCAAAATTTTATCTACTTCCTCTTTAAATACCCCGTGGGTCAGAGAATTCCAGAGATTGACCATCCTCTGTTAGATGATGGGGCTGTGGAGAGGATTACAGGGAAAATTCGAAGGAAATAGGAATGTTCTGAGAGTTGCAAAGACCACATGGGCCAAAGTGACCTCCTTTTAAGTCACAAGGAAATATGGAAAAAGAAAAGCTAAGATGTGTGAAAATACTAACAAATAATTAAAATGTGAATGGTCATAGTCCTATTCCCCAGGTAGGGAAGCCTAAAACTAGACGGCATAGGTTTATGGTGAGAGGGGACAGATTTAAATGGGACCCAAGAGGCAACCTTTTCAGAGGAAGTGGTGGTATGTGGAATGAGCTGCCAGAGGCAATGGCAGAGGCAGGTACAAATACAGCATTTAAAAATCAGAATCAGGTTTATTATAACTGACATATGTCATGAAATTTGTTGTTTTGTGGCAGCAGTATAGTGCAAGACATAAAAATTACCATACGTTACAAAAATAAATAAATAGTTCAGAAAAAGGAATAACGAGGTAGTGTTCATGGACCGTTCAGAAATCTGATGGCGGAGGGGAAGAAGCTGTTCCTGGAAAGGGCATGTCTCAGGTGGTGAGGGTCCTTAATGATGCCCTCTTCACATTACTACCATCGGGGAGGTGGTACAGGAGCCTGAAGACCCACACTCAACGTTTCAGGAACAGCTCCTTCCCCTCCACCGACAGATTTTTGAACAGTCCATGAACCTATGAACACTACCTCGTTATTCCTCTTTTGCACTATTTATTTATTTTTGTAACTTATAGTAATTTTTATGTCTTGCACTGTACTGCTGCCACAAAACAACAAATTTTGTGACACATATCAGCGATAATAAATCTGATTTTTAATCGTTGTATTTGTAAAATTGTAAAAGACATTTGGACAGGTATATGGATAGGAAAGGTTTAGAGAGGTTTGAGTCAAATGCAGGCAAATGGGATTAGCTCAGGCAGGTAACTTGGTTGACAGAGGAGTTGGGCCAGAGGGCCCACTTCCATGCTGTGTAACTCTGTGATCTAGACGGTTTGCCTGCTGGGTAACAAAAGCAGTGTTCTACTGCTTTAAACTCAGGGCCATGGGTGGTGGACCTAAACCCTCTCCTCAGGGAGAGATTCATTGGCCAGTCCACCAATGGCAAAGGCAGTGGCATCTAATCTTCAAGAAGATGAGGTCTTCTGCATTTCGAATGCACACAGACAGAATTCCGAGGTGTGAATGACTCAGAGCCGGCTGCTCCTCTGAGAATCATTGGCTCTTGGTCAATAACTTCTGCTTCTATATATCTATCCTGCTCCCTAGTGCCCAGAACTAAATCCACTCTGATCAGATTGGAAATGTATCGCTTCCCCTTGGATTACCAGCCACTTGAGATGAAGGCCAATAGTTCCCTTGGCCTTTTTTTGATTGCTCCAAATTTCATTCTCCACGTCTTCTCACCTCTGACACATTAAAAGCCTCCAGCCACATCAGGCAGAAAAGATACTCAACAACAACTGACGTGGAGAGGAGATGGTGTTGAATTATTCCCTTGAACCTCTTGTGCTGAACATACACAGCCGTGGTTAGAAGTGTACCCCACTTCCAAAGTCCAGGTCCCATGACTTCAAGGAACCAAAACACGATTTCAATAGAACAGAACAGCTCACTTAGCAAGCAAGCAAGGACAAATTCCGACCCAATCAAACACACAGCCTGGGAGACTTGTCACTAAACATTAAGACTGGAGTGGAATGAGTTTCATTAATAGCCTGATGGCAGATTATTGTTACTGCACTGTCAGGACTAACATCAGAGATGCGGATGCATTAATATAGAATGACAAATACATTTTTACACATCCAAGGGCCCAGCTAATAATACATGCATAAATAATAAACATACTTTTGCAGCTTCCTCACGTCTCCTCAGTTCATCAATGTGAAACAAGGATTCTTAAGACCAGCTGACGCAATACTTCTAACCTGCTCTGAAATGCTAAACCCAGACAGCTAAAAAAGTTACTTGACTTCTCAATTTTGAAAACATGTCAAAAGCTTTCCCCTCTCTCATGCTCAAGGCAGGCACGGTAGTGTAGCGGTTAGCGTAACGTTATTACAGTGCCAGCAACCCGGGTTCAATTCCGCCCACTGTCTGTAAGGAGTTTGTACGTTCTCCCCACGTCTGCATGGGTTTCCTCCGGTGCTTCGGTTTCCTCAAACATTCCAAAGAAGTACGGGTTAAGAAGTTGTGGACATGCTATTTTGGCGCCAGAAGCGTGGCGACACTTGCGGGCTGCCCCCAGAACATTCTACGCAAAACATAGAACACTACAGCACAGTACAGGCCCTTCGGCCTACAATGTTGTACTGACATTTTATCCTGCTCTAAGATCTATCTCACCCTTCCCTCCCACAAAGCCCCCTATTTTTCTATCATTCATGTGTCTATCTAAGAGTCTCTTAAATAATCCTAATGTATCTGCCCCACAACCTCTGCGGGCAGTGAGTTCCACGCACCCACCACTCTCTGTGTGGAAAAACTTACCCTGACATTCCCGTATACCTTCCTTCAATCACCTTAAAATTATGTCCCCTCGTGTTAGTCATTGTCGCCTGGGAAAAGTCTCTGACTGTCCACTCGATCTATGCATCTTATCATCTGTACACCTCTATCAAGTCATGCAAAAGATGTATTTCACTGTGTGTTTTGATGTACTTGCAACTAATAAAGATATCTTATCGTTATCTTATGTCAATTTCAGCTGGATCTTATATTTATGAGAATGGTGCCAAGACTTGAGGGCCCAAGTTATATGGAGAGGTTGGGTAGTTGAGAATTTTATTCCCTGGAACATAAGAGACTGAGGGGTACCTCATAGGTGTATAAAATCATAGATAGACTGTGTGTGCATTCATCCTTTTTCCAAGGAAAGGGAACCAAAAACTAAGGGCATAAGTTTAAGGTGAGAGGGGAAAGTTTTAAAAGGGACCTGAGGGGCAACTTCTTCACGCAGAGGGGTGGTGCGTATATAGAACGAGCTGTTAGAGCAAGTAGATGAGACAGGTATAACAAGGCATTAGGATAACTATATGAATAGGAAAGATTTGGAGGGATATAGACCAAATGAGACTAGCTTATGTGGGCACCTTGGTCAGCATGGACGATTTGGGCCGAAGGGCCTATTTCTGTGTTGTATTACTCTATTATAAATGAAACTATTGAGTTAAAAAAGTCATCAGAGACTTTGACTACTTTTTAATTTAGATAAGCATCATTAATGGCAGATAATGGGGATATCAGGAACTGCTACCTTGAAAATGAGCAAATGCTTCAACTTTTACCGAGCAGCCTCCGATGACAGAAACCCTTTATTAAGCAGAGCTGAAGCCATCACAAAGGAAATGGAGAGACTCTGCCACTACTGTACCATCATCACCTTAACTCATCCAATGAAAGTTGGTTCTTTAAAGCAACTTCTCCCAGTCAAGGCAGGGTAACTTCTCCAAAGAAATGCCACGTGGAGGATAGCCATACAAAATATGTGCATAAAATGAATCTCTGTTATTTACAGCGGTGTGGGTATCATGTTTGAGTGGCAGGGGGATTACCCATTTATCCCTACTTTGATTGGCTATAACATTGGTACTGAAGGGAACCTCTTTTCAAATGGTTATAGAGTCATACAGCACAGAAACAGGCCCTCTGGCCCAACTGGCCCATGCTGACCAAGATACCCATCCAAGTTAGTCCCATTTGCCAGCATTTGGTTGATAACCTTTCCAATCCATGTACCCGTCCAACTGTCTTTTAGAAGATGTTATTGTACCTGCCTCGATCATTTCCTCTGGTAGCTCATTCCATATACGTACCACCCTCTGTGTGGGGAAAATAAAGTTGCCTCTCAAGTTCCTATTAAACCTTTCCCCCCTCAGCTTAAAACCTACGCCCTCTAGTTCTTGATTCCCCAATGCTGGGAAAAAGACTGAGTGCATTCACCCTATCTATGCCCCTCATGATTTTATACACCTCTATAAAGTCACCTCTCAGTCTCCTACACTCCAAGGACAAAAGTCCTAACCTGTCCAACCTCTCCCTATACTCAAACCCTCAGTCTTGGCCACATCCTTGTAAAATCTTTTCAATACTTTCCAGTTTAATAACATCTTTCCTATAGCAGGATGACCAAAACGGAATACAATACTCCAAGTGCAGCCTCACCAGCATCTTGTACAAAATATAAAAGTTATAAAGGAAAACGTTTAGGCTATAGAATCTTTCACGTTTTCAGGACATCCCAAGTTGCTCCACATTTTCACAGAGCAACCACTGCTGCAAATGCAATGGACAAATTGCTACGTGATAAAGAGCAGAAATTCGGACTTCAGTGCTGTGGAGGAAGGAAATCTGGGGAACCCACTAATTTCCCAAAGCAGTTCCTTGGATTCTTTAATGTGAGGCAAATTAGTTTAATGTCTCATCAGGAAAAATGAAAGTGTCAGCCTAGAAAATAACGCAACCTTTAGCTCTTCACATTGGTGAGCAGTGTCCTGGTAAATCAAGATAATAAGCTTCTGCGAAGTCTTTGAGTGTTTTTGCCTCTATAAAACAGCATCTTACAAATAATGTTGAAAAATATCAGTAACTTACTGTATTGGCTCTGGTTTGTGGGTTCCCTCAACACAGCACAATATATTTATAAAGCTGCACAGAATGGGAAAAATTCAATTTGCGATGGATGCACAGGCTCTTCGGATTCTGAATTCCACCCTCCCCAACCCATCACCACCTCCCCTCATTGGTGTGGACTGTGTTGGAAATACTAATGGAACCTACCAAAAACTCGAGGCTGTTGAGTTAAAACCCTGAAACTGGGTTCGATCCCACAGCTTGGAGACAAGACTGCCACGGCCAACAATGTTTAAACCGTTGGAATTGTTTCTGAGCCAAAGGTTTTCAGTGCAGATACTGCGTGGCATTGTGACCCAGGTCCCTGGTTCAGGGATGTTCACACAAGAGGATCGAGCTGCTTATGATGTCCCTTGCTCTAGGTTTATTAATAATCTGTTGTTGATTCACTGTGAACCCTTCTGCTCCATGGACAGTGAATAAAGAAAACAAGTAGTGTCATCTGTGTCTCTGTGGGCAGCAGTCTCTGTGGGCTTAAGTCACACCCCAGAGATCTGAGCATAAAAATCCAGACTGGCACAACAGTGCAGTACTGTGGGAGCACTGCACTGTTGGAGGTGCTGACTGTCAGATGAAACGTTAAACTAGGCCCTGTCTGCTGCCTCGTTTGGACATAACAGGTCACGTGGAACTACGATGAGAACCAAGGAGTGGACCTCCAATTGTCTGGCCGATACCTAACCCTAAATCAACATTTTCTGGTCTCATCACACTACACTCCGGCTTTATATTACAATGGTAACTACGCCCCAAAAGCAGAGTCATAGAGAGGTACCGTAGAGATTCAGCCCATCAAGTGCACCTCAACCATCAAGAACTCAGTGGGACTAATCCTACCTTAACCCAATCTTTTATTCACCCACATTCCCACTAAAAACTGCCCTCACCTCGGATGCTACCACTCATCAACCACCATGGACAATTTACAATAGCCAATTAACCTACCAACCCACATGTTTCTGGAGGGTGAGAGGAAACCCATGCAGTAACAGGGAGAACGTGTAAACTCCACACAGACAGCACTGGAGGTCAGGATTGAACCTGGATCACTGCAGCTGTGAGGCAACAGCTCTCTACTCGCTGCACTACCTTGCCCACCACATTTTCTGTAAATCACTTTAGAATATAATAAATATTCATTTTTTCAATTGCATCAATAAGTGCACTATTAGATGCAACCTCGAGCGACTTATTTGTTAAAACGCAGACAAAAAAACTAAACTGGGGAGAGAACTGCCCTCCCTTGTAATATGTTCCTGAACAATCCCTTTCCCCTTATTCATTTTATTTTTTTTATTTATACAGCATGGTAACAGGCCCTACCGGACCAACGAGCCCGTGCCGCCCAATTACACCCATGTTAACCTACTAACCCGTACGTCTTTGAAATGTGGGAGGAAACTGGAGCACTTGGAGGAAACCCAAGCAGACACGGGGAGAATGTACAAACTCCTTGCAGACAGCGGCAGGAATTGAACTCTGATCGCCGGCACTGTTATAGTGTTATGCTAACTGCTATGCTACCATGCCACCCAATATCGTATCGTATCATATCTGATCATATATTCATATCAGACTACAGGAGCACACAGCATTGAGATGGAGACCTCTCTAAGTGTTCTACCTTGTTGGATGACGGTGCCTAAAGGGAAGTTGCTATCAACATGGGATCTGACAAATGCACGTCAGCCTCCTCCTTTGAGTCATTCACACCCCTGCAGTGCCATTGGGCTTTTGGAATCTACATAAGCAAACACCCAAGTGATCAAAAAAGTTAACCTAGAGTCATAGAGCACAGAAACAGACCTTTCAGCTCATCAAATCCATGCCTACCTCAACCACCTGTTTTTACACGAATCCTACCCCAAGCCACTTTATTCTCCATCAACTGCACCCAGATTCCATCACTTACCTACACACTAGGAGCGACCTTACAGTGGCCAATTACCTACTAACCTGCACACCTTTGGGATGTGGGAGGAAATCGGAGCACCTGGAGGAAACCCACATAGTCATAGGGAGAACGTGCAAACTCCACACAGACAGCACCCGAGGTCAGGATTGAGCTTGGGTCATTGGAGCTGTGAGGCGTTGGCTCTGTCAGCTGCACCACTCTGCTGTCCTTGTTTTAAACCTTGAGAGACTTCAGACTGTACACTGGATCACCAGGTCACAACTGTTCACAGAAGAGGGCAAGTTTTGAATTTGTATGCTTTTTTTTGACCCTTGAGCTTTCTGCTTCCCCTCACTCTACACACCCATATGGTCTTCAACCAGAGCAACTGGTCCACAGGTGTGAGCCTGGAGATGAAGAACAGGTATTCCCTCAAAGTGCATAGCTCCAGCTGAAGTGGCTGGCAGCAGTATCCTGGTAAACGTCCCTCCCACCAGGTTCTTGGTCATTTTACCTTCAATGCCCAGCACCTTAGGAGGAACTGAAAGCAACTGCAGCAGCTTAAGCATCTCAGCTTAAATATAACGGGCATCCTCAGCTGGAGGATATCAATTCAGCAACGCAAGAGTCTCCACTGATTGTCAATCCACCCATTCAGCTTTGTCTGTTAGGAATCAAAGAGGGCAAACTGTCTGTCAGTTGCCCACAAGTATTAGCAACATCTAGCACCAACACCACCAGAGTGCAGGTGACAGACAACATCAGCAATTTAACGGAGCCATCTACTCCATGGGCATTGGAAATGAGCGGAGTGAGAGAAAGGTCCTGCCTTTAAGTACCTCTGGGAAAGGCAGAGACAGGTAACACAGTGAACCCAAAAATAAAATACTGCAGATACTGTAAATCTGACATCCGCTGGGGAATTAAGAACTCGAGGGCATAGGTTCAGGGTGCGAGAGGAGCGATTTAACAGGAACTCGAGGAGCAACTTTTTCACCCAGTATTGGAACGAGCCGCCAGAGGAAGTGATTAAGCCAGGTACGTTAACATTTAAAAGGTACTTGGACAGGTACGTGCATGGGAAAGGAGTAGAGAGATGGTGGCCAAACGCAGGCAAATGAGAGAAGTTTAGATGGGGATCTTGGTCAACATAGACCAGCTGGGCTGAAGGGCCTGTTTCCGTGCTGTATGACTCAAAACAGAAAGTGTGAGGAAAGACACAGGTCAGGCAACATCTGTGGAGAGAGAAACAGAATTGATGTTTCAAGTCAATAACCTTTCATAAGAATTCTGATGAAAGATCATCAATAAAACATTCATTGCATTTCTTTCTCCATCGACGCTATCTGACTTACTGTATATTTCCAGCATTTTCTGATTTTGCATTGGAACAGAGCACACACACAAACCATAGCAGACCACTGCTTTAAATCAGCTACACAGCACAACTGGAGATTAAATGAAGGGCAGGGAGGAATATCTCAGTCAAACAATCTCCCCCTGGCCCTGTGCTTATGCACTGAACTATCACTTGAATGTATAATGAATTATTCAGAACTAAAATCATAGAAACACTCTAAAAAACTTCTGCAGAGGTACTGTTGAAAGTAATCTGACTGGTTGCATCATGGTCTGGTACAGCAATTTGAATGCACAGGAACGCAAGAAGCTGCAGAGTAGTGGACTCAGCCCAATGCATCAATGGCACATCCCTCACCACCATTGGGAGTATCTACACGGGGTACTGCCTCAAGAAGACAACATTTATCATCAAAGATCCCCACCAGCCAGGCTATGTCATCTTCTCTACCATCGGGCAGGAGGTACAGAAGCCTGAAGTCCCACACCACCAGGTTCAAGAACAGCCACTTCCCTTCAACCATTCAGTTCTTGAACCAACCTGCACAACCTTATCCATTACCTCAGTTGAGCAAGACTATGACCACCTTGCACTACGATGAACTTTATTTGCTCTAATTGTGTTCTTTCCTGTATAATTTTTTTTATAATTTGTGTTTTTCTTGTGAATGTTGTGTCTCTGATGCTATGTGCCTGTGATGCTGCTGCAAGTAAGTTTTTAATTGCACTGTGCAGGCATGCACCTGTGTGTAGGACAATAAACTCAACTTTGATAGGGGACACATATAAGCTTGTTTTAAGTGGTTGGGCCAGATGCTGGGTCTGGTGGAGCTAAGCACATCAGGTAAAGAAAGTCCCAGACTCATGAGGACAGGGACACGGTGGGTAATAGACGTTGACACACCCTTCCTTTCACTCCATCTCTCCAGTCCATGCGGAGCCCAGCAACAGTGCCTGACGTGTCAGGGCTCCCCTGTGTTACTCTGGAGATCCCCCTCAGCAATGCACACCAGCCAGAACTGGAGACACCTTTGAATGGAGATTCCTAAGATTGTGGAAGGGACAGAAACAGTAACTTCAGTTAATTTTTTTCTTACTTATGTTAGTTTATCTTAAATGCTTGTAATTATTTTTTTAATGCTAAACCAAAGATCAGCAATTGCTTTAAAACTTGCCTCCTCAGCCATGGCAGGAGGCAGAAGCTCCAGCTTTGCCTAATGTCAGCTGCCAGCATGATCCGATACCTCTTGGCATGGACGAGCAGTTCATTTGGTTCTTTGCACATGGGTCAAGCAAGTGCAAGTGGGCAACATGCTGAATCTAAGTTAATCTGGCCCAATGTTTAAGTGGTAGCAGCAGACACTGGAAATCAATGATAACCTATAACAGTCTGTGTTCTTATTTCAGTTTCATGGTGGCCTTGTATAATGTGACATAATGCTGAGTATTTCCTGCCTTTTGCAAGTTTTTCTGGTGATCCTGGGCTTCTTTATTGATATTTCAGTGCAATTACATCGTTGAGAGTCACTGAACATCGCACAGATTCACATTAAGATATCTTTATTAGTCACATGTATTTCACTATGTGTTTCAATGTACATTTTTCGCGTAGAGTTTTCTGGGGGCAGCTCACAAGTGTCGCCACGCTTCCGCCACCAACACAGCATGCCCACAACTTCCTAACCCGTACGCCTTTGGAACGTGGGAGGAAACTGGATCACCCGGAGGAAGTCCACGCAGACACGGGGAGAACGTACAAACTCCTTACACACAGCGGCTGGAATTGAACCCGGGTCGCTGGCGCTGTAATAGCGTTACGCTAACCGCTACACTACTGTACCTACATCAACCATAGTGTTGATTCAGTGGAGTAGTGTAGCGGTTAGTGTAACACTATTACAGTGCCAGCGACCCAGGTTCAATTCTGGCTGCTGTCTGTCAGGAGTTTGTACGTTCTCCCCATGTCTGTGTGGGTTTCCTCCGGGTGCTCTGGTTTCCTCCCACATTCATAAGACGTACGGGTTAGGAAGTTGTGGGCATGCTATGTTGGTGCCAGAAGCGTGGCGACACTTGCGGACTGCCCCCAGAACACTCTACGCAAAAGATGCATTTCAGTGTGTGTTTCGATGTACACGTGATGAAGAAAGACATCTGTCTTAAATTGTAACAGCCGTGCCATGTTAACTGGTAAACAATCTGCTCTGCTGTGGTTTTAAGCAACAACTTTCATTAACACATTATATCACACCCTAACTTGCTTGTCAAAGGTGTAATGAAGATCGAGCACCTTGACTAAGAAAGGGATACTTAGGAAATTAATTCAGGGTATATGAGGAGGTGGAGGGAGTTAGGGAAGGTGTTTCAGGGCAATGGTTCCAAACAGGTGAAGAGCTACCCATGGTGGGAGGCAACAGTATTAGAAACAGGATCTGAGTGATAGAGGCCAAGGCTGGAGTTCTAGGCCTGGAGGGAATTAGTGATAAGGAGCCACAATTCAATGCAACAGCTTCTCATCCCTGGTATGAGATCTAGTCTGGTCAGACCAGCGCATCTTCTGTCAGACTGCCTCCACCGCCCCCCCCATAACCCCCAGAACCTGGTGAACCTGAGTGGCAACTAAACTCTTCAATATTAGGAGGTGGGAGTAAATTATACGGAGCTGGCAGCAGCTCAGCACTGATTTACACATCAAGCCATACAGAAGGCTAGAGTGGCAAACAGAAATAGCGCATCGTGTCAGAGGCTGCAGACAAACCATATGGACTGGGGAGTGTTTTCTCCTCCCCCGGACCTGAGCCTGATTTATCCTGACAGTTCTCAGTGTTAATAACTGTTACCAAACTCGAAATATTCCTTTCTTTTTTGGCAATTTGAAACCTTTTCAAGCTGTGCTTCATCCACTCCCTGACCAAGGGTTAGTCTACCTCAACAGGTTTGCCTACACTGCATTGAAACTAACCACAGATGTTAAATTCAGGAAATTAAAAAAAATTAAAAAGCTAGAGATACCCAGTAGATCAGGCAGCATGTATGGAGAAGGAACAAAGTCAACGATTCAGCTCAATGACTTTTTTCTGAAAACATAATCTGAAACGTTAACTCTTTCTCACTCCTTGACCTGCTGAGTATTTCCAGCATTTTTGCACCTTTGATTTTCTTTCTTTTAGGAGTTAATGAGAGGATATATTTATTGTGATTTTCTATTTTACTTGATGAACTCCAGCAGAAATTACGTAACCCAAAAAAAAAGACAGACTTGCACATATGCAACAGCCCAGCAAATTTCAGAAACACCTCTTGAGCTTTACAATGCAAATTAGAATCCCTGCTGTAACACAAACTCAACCACCAATTAGGTATGCAATGTCCCACAAATGGCAGAAATAAATTAATCTGATTTGGATGGTAGCACTAGAAAGAGGACATTGCCAGGACACTCTTCACCTTGCAACATTTAACGTCACCCAAACCTACAGGGTCAGGTTCAGGATTTCCCAGGGCAATATCTCAGTGTTGAAGTGTGCTGGGAAACGGGGTGACTGTGGATGGACAATTGATGGTCAACATGGACATGGTGGATTCAAGGGCCTGTTTCTGTGTAGTACAACTCCATCTCAGAGTCACTGATGTGCAGCACGGCCAGAATACTCCATCGTTGTGGGAATATCCTCATGCTCTGGAACAGAGGAAAGCCTACGGTTTACAAGCAAAAGTACAGCTGACACAACGTAATGTCCCAATCAACTGTGCTCACTAATTTTGTGTGCTAACTTCACAATCCATTATAATGCCATGTATTGAGTGTTTTTTCAAATGCAATTAAATAGACTAAAAGAAATGTTGCAGACTTAAACAGCCACCATTATTCCAGTATTCAAGCTCTCTCAGCTAAATGTGCTCTGAATGCAAGTAATATTGATGTTGCTCTTATTTTACCTCTTGGATTATTTACCATTCACAGAAAAGACTCCACCTGCCATTCTTCCAAAATTTATTTTTCACTGGTCTGCTTTTGATGACTTGTGATACCACTGACACAAAAAGGTGCCTCTCCATTCAGCTAAAAGCCACATTTGGTGGCACAAGAGGGGCCAAAGTGAGGGGCTGCGAACTGACAACTGTGTCTTTCCTCTTGCCTTTCATAATGAACAGCAACGCTTTCCCACAATATACCTCATTAAGCGCAGATCCAAACTGGACCTACTGAATTCTGAGATGTTAATTTGTGTTGCATTTAAGTGCATGCATTCTTTTTTACTGACAACATTGCATCAGCCAATGCATTGGAGGTAGGTGGGGTATGGGATTCATGGCAGTTTATGGTTCAAAGGGAATTTACCCAGTGAACAAATTCTGTTTAAAGAGTAGAGTAAACTACCGCAATTTCTCCCAATAAAGTAGGGTAATTCCACCGGAAAAAAAATGCAAAGAGTGGAGAATAGTTCGATATAAATTATGGAATAAAATCAGCATGGACACCAAGCTTGATTGACAGGGTAATCACCCAATTATCTCCACTTGTCCTGGCAAGAGCATTGCCAACACAGCCTTAAATTTAA
Source organism: Pristis pectinata (assembly GCF_009764475.1). NCBI lineage: Eukaryota > Metazoa > Chordata > Chondrichthyes > Rhinopristiformes > Pristidae > Pristis > Pristis pectinata. The sequence goes on from NC_067434.1 coordinate 20,589,367, forward strand.
CCATGAAACCAAGAGGAACTCTCAGTTCTGATGCAAAGTTTCGACCTGAAACATTGACTGCAGAGGGTTGTAGGCTCAGCCAGCTCCATCACAGGCACAACCATCCACACCACTGAGGATATCTTCAAGAGCCAGTACCTCAAGAAGGCAGCATCCATCACTAAGGCCCTCTTCTAGTTAGTACCATCAGCGAGGAGGACCAGGAGCCTGATGACCCACACCCAATGACTCAGGAACAGCTTCTTCCCCTCCGCCATCAGATTTCTGAACGGTCCATGAACACTACCTCGTTATTCCTTTTTTTTGCACTATTTATTTTTATAATTTATAGTCATTTTTATGCCTTTGCACTGTAGCTGCTGCCGCAAAAAACCATATTTCACATTGTACAAATTAGTGATATTAGATCTGACTCTGATGTCCCCTGACTTCCACAGATGCTGCCGGACCAGCAATTGTTTTTTTTTGCTCCAGATTCAAGCATCTGCAGTTTCTTGTGTCCCCGATTTTCGGGCAGGACCAAGCAATTTTGAAATGCACTATATGAAGGAACAGTTGCACCCTTCCACTCACCTATTCGTCAAATGTCAGGGCAAACATAGAACACAACAGCGCAGTACAGGCCCTTCGGCCCACAAAGTTGTGCCGACATTTATCCTACTCTAAGATCTATCTAACCCTTCCCTCCCACATAGCCCCCCATTTCTCTACCATTCATGTGTCTATCTAAGAGTCTCTTAAATGTCCCTAATGTATCTGCCCCCACAACCTCTGCCGGCAGTGCGTTCCACGCACCCACCACTCTCTGTGTAAAAAGACTTACCCCTGACATGCCCCTTATACCTTCCTCCAATCACCTTAAAATCATGTCCCCTCATGTTAGCCATTGTTGCCCTGGGAAAAAGTCTCTGACTGTCCACTTGATCTATGCCTCTTATCATCTTGTGCACCTCTATCAAGTCCCCTCTCATCCTCCTTCTCTCCAAAGTGAAAAGCCCGAGCTCGCTCAACCTACCCTCATAAGACATGCTCTCCAATCCAGGCAACATCCTGGTAAATCTCCTCTGCACCCTCTCTAAAGCTTCCACATCCTTCCTATAATGAGGTGACCAGAACTGAACACAATACTCCAAGTGTGGTCTGACCAGAGTTCTATCGAGCTGCAACATCACCTCGCAGCCCATGAACTCAATACGCCGACTAATGAAAGCCAAGGTCTGACTCACTGCCCCCATGTGTCACTCTGACCCTGGTTATATCAGGAGGATTTAAGAATCCTGTTTATGCTTCAAAATCTCAGCAAATAATATTCACCAGGGACATGACATCCAAGCCCCACACCAGAGATTTGAATACAAGGATGTGGGGCAGTACAGAGCCCCTGCCTTGCTGTGCCAGTGACCCAGGTTCAATCCTGATCTCTGGCGCTGTTTGTGTGGAGTTTTTAGGTTCTCCTTGTGACCGCGTGGGTTTCCCCGAGTGCTCCCACATCCCAACGAGCAGCCTTCAAACCTGATACTAAAACGGAGCCCCTTACCGTCCCTGAGGTGGAAGTGAAAGATCCCCCCCTCCCCGCAGCACCGTAAAAAACAGAGTTATCCCCCAGTACCTTTCCCTCGGTCCAAGTTTCCGAACAGTTTTCCTGGGGTTGCAATTTGTGGGATCTTACTGTGCCGCCTTGTTTATTGCACCGGTGACAACACCTGGAAAGTTCTTAAACTGCCTTGAGGCATCCCGTGAATGGGACGCGGCAGGTGCTACAGCAACGCAGGCATTTCCTCCTCAAAGGACGCGGCAGGCGCTACGGAGATGCAAGGAATTCTTCGCCGATCCCTGCAAATGAATGGCTGCCTTGCAACAAAACAGCAGGCCGGCTGGACCCTTGGTGTGAGTGAGCTCTCCCGAAACCTCACCCAGGGGGGCATCGCTCACCTCCAACGCACAAAGCTGGGTTGAATTCCTCAGCGGACGCCGAGCTCGGTGACTGGGTCAGCCGGGAGGTCGGTCAATCCCAACCCCTCCAGAAGAGACCGAAACACCACTGCAAACCCCGCGACCATCCAGAAGACCCCAGGGGGGTCCCTGGAGGTGTCGGAGGCAGCACCTTGGCACGGAATCCGTTCAGGAACTCAGCGCAGGACATCCCCCTCACTTGTGGGGCGCTCCACCGGAGAGGAGGGAGCGGGGCACAGGGACACCGGTTCTGTCGCAACCCCGCACACACGGGATGATTCACCGGCTCACCCACCGCCACATCACCGCGGGGGCCAGCAAGCCTTGGCAGGTGACCGACCCCAACACACACTCTCCCTCTTATTCCCACCTCCTGGCCGGCCAGAATTTTAATTCCTCTTATTTACACCCCCCCCCCCCCCCCCACCACCAGTCCCAGAAACCAACCAACCTGCTGAATCAAGGGGCATGCAGAGATGGTTGGGTAGATTGAATGCTAGGGCAGCCTTGATGGGCCGAGTGACCTTCTGGGGTACATTGCACAGAGGAATGGAGAAGTGGGCACCTTAATTCTCCCCCCTCCGTTCAACCTGATCATGCGTGTTGGACCCCAGACCTCATCTCTGTTCCCTCAATCCATGACCTCCCAACACAAAGACTACCTCCCCTCCCTCCTCCTCCTCCCCTCCCTCCCTCCTCCAAAGGCACAGCGGATAGCCCTGGGGTTTTACCTTGTTCTTGAGGCCGCAGTGACAGCAGACAGCCCACAGGTACTGGATGGTCCTCCACACCAGGATGATGAAGAGCCCCCCGAAGAAGGTGACCATGGACGAGGCGAGGAAGGCCCACCACATGCGCTGGTCGTTGCTGTCGCAGATCATCTCGGCGTCGATGGGGATGATGACAGGGTCCATGTTCAACACGGCGGAGTCTCGGTTCGAGGACGCGTTCGCATGGACCATGGTTAACATGGGGGAAGAGGGCAGAGGGGGAGGCAGCCGCGCCTCTCCACCCGGCTCAAAGCCATGCTAGCCGGCACAAGAGGGGCCGAAGAGCGGGGGGGGGGAGGGAGGGAGGGAGGGAGGGAATGGTGGTGGGGAGGGGGGTGGGGAGGGAGGGGTAGAAGATAACCAGCCTTTCCTTTTCTCCGGCCGAAATGCTTCCCTGGTTCAAGGAGGAATCTCCGCCGAGCTGTCAGTGACGCAAGATTCGATTAATAATCTCCCAGCGCAAATTCCCTTCAATCGGGGTTATAATCCAGAGAAGAATAGTCCTCCGAACTGTTCCCCCTTCTTTCTGGCGGCCGCCTGCCTTATTTGCAGGAGTATTTATAGATGGGGAGCTCTTGACTGCTGCGCCGAGCCCGGGCTGGGGAAGAGAGGAGGAGGGGGTGAGTTTCCACAGGCGCTCTCGGTGACAGCTCCCGCCACAAGAGAGCCGTCGGCGATCCCCAGGTGTAGCTCTGTTATTTGCCTGTGTCGAAGGCGGAGCCGACAGACACAGATGGACAGACCGTCCCCCCCCCCCCCCGCCCCCCGCCTCTCTTCCCCCCCCCCCCCCCCTCCCTCCGCCAACCAACAGCGTCTGCGGCTCGCATTACTGACGCAGCGCCAGATTTGCTGGGTTCTCGTTCCAATTTCCTACCCAGTGAATTTATATATTTTAAGACCCTCCTCCCCCCCCCTTTATAAACCGGTTCAGCCCCCCCCTTGCTGCATTTGAGGGGGAAAAACCCCAAATGATTCCCTTTGAGGTTGTAGTTTGTTTATGCTGGATGCGCCCGTAATTCTTCAAATAGAAAATGAGTGTGTGATTTAATGGTGTGAAGAGGCGTGTAATTATTTTGGGTCTATTTTACTGAATAAAGTATATATTTTTTTGAAAAATGCAGGATTAAAATGTACCGTTTCCACGTATCCACGTCCTCTCCCCGGAATGTTTGATTTTTGCCCCTGCCTTTCACCGGTCCTGTTTCGAAAGCTGAACACAGATCGGTGAATATGAGACGGCCGTGACAAGTCTGTCTGTGCCCGGTGGTGTGGAGCCGGTCAGAGAGAGAGGGGAAGGGGTCCGGAATTTCACATCGTCAACTCCTCCCCCAAATGCCCCAATTTGAAATTAACGCGAACTAGTTGCATCCAATGTCTCAGCACTGGGGGGAAATCCCGCATTTAATTTACGTTTAACAGCCTGACAACAGTGAAATGCAGGAAACAGCGACTGTCCCATTCCCCGGGATGTCCGCACTCTCTAAACCGGTGGACACAGCGAGCTGCGGGCGGTGTTTATCCGGAAGGTATTGGGCAGTGGGTAATTGAGACACAAGTGTTGCAAGCCACGGCCTCTCCGTCTCTGCACGGAGGGATGGGCAGCTAACATCAGAAATGTTAGGGTTCACCCGCCACGCATTGTTTACAGCTCATTCTCCCGTCAGGATGCAGCGATGGAACATGCAAGGTGTAAAACCTTTCAACATTGGCTGAGGTTTGCATCTGGGGTACACTTTATGCTGAAAACTCCTGGAAAATATTGGTGCCCTACACACAGATCTTCAGTGATATCTCCATGCAATCTGCCTTGTGAGTAACAAGTTTTTAAAATAGTTCCTTTCATAACATTGCATTAAAATAGCGAAATGGTGTTTAAAGTATAAAGTAAATGGTTTTTAAAGTTTAAAGTCACAATCAAAACAACTGAAACAAGTTAACTGAACTAAAAGTTCTGTTGGAAAACGAAGATGACGGAATATTGATGCACAACTATAAGCCGTGAGTCTCATGTCCTTCAAACCAAAAGAAAATGGCCAATGCATTGATAGTTTCTGGAAGCAAAATGATTTTCTAATTCATGCTTGGAATATTCAGTTCGTCGTCAGCAATAGGGTGGACGGTGTGTCTGTGGCACATCTCCTGGTATAAGGGCCAGAGCGTGAACCAGGGCAGTGCCACTGCCACCCTCTGGTGGCCGTTGTGGGACGTGCGACAGCCGGAGGATGACACAATTGAGACCTTTGTTCTTGGAGCGCTTTTTGTCACCCTCCCAGTGGGCTTTCCGGCCCCAATTCAGTACTTCTGGAAGAGTAATCACCGAAAAGCAGCAGCCAATTGTACATAGCAAGATCCCATAAACAGCAACGTGATAATGACAAAGAAGTGCCAGAGGAGCATAGAACGGTACAGCACAGTAAGGCTCTTCAGCCCACAATGTTGTGCCGACCTATATAAACCTACCCTACCATCAACCTAACCCTTCTCTCCTACACAGCCCATAACCCTCCATTCTACATACATCCATGTGCCTATCTAAGAGTCTTTTAGATGTTCCTACTGTATCAGCCTCTACCCCCACCCCCGGCAGTGCGTTCCAGGCACCCACCACTCTCTGTGTAAAAAAAACTACCTCTGACATCTCCCCTAAACTTTCCTCCACGCACCTTAAACGGATGTCCTCTGGTATTGGCCATTGCCGTCCTGGGAAAAAGGTGCTAGTTGTCCAGTCTATCTATGCCCCTCATAATCTTATACACCTCTATCAAGTCACCTCTCATCCTCTGTCGCTCCAATGAGAAAAGCACTAGCTCGCTCAGCCTCTCCTCAAAGGACATGTTCTCCAATCCAGGCAGCATCCTGGTAAATCTCCTCTGCACCCTCTCTAAAGCTTCCACATCCTTCCTATAATGAGGCAACCAGAACTGAACACAATACTCTAAGTGTGGTCTAACCAGAGTTTTGTAGAGCTGCAACATTACCTCGTGGCTCTTGAACTCAATCCCCGATTAATGAAGGCCAGCACACCATACACCTTCTTAACCAACCTATCAACTTGTGCAGCAACTTTATGGGATCTATGGACTTGGAAAAGGAAGTGGTAGAGGTGGGTACAATTACAGCATTTAAAAGACATTTGAACAGGTACATGGATAGGAAAGGTTTAGAGGGTTATGGGCCAAACTGAGTCAAGAGTCCTGACAACTGAACGACAGCCCAAAATGGTCCACTGTCTGATCTGCTGAGAGTTTACAAAGTTTTAGGGTTTTCAGAATCAGATTTATTATCACCAACTTAGATGACGTGAACTTTGTTGTGTTGCGGCAGCAGTACAGTGCAAAGACATGAAACTACTATAAATTACAAAAACAAATAAATCGTGCAAAAAAAAGAGAAATAATGAGGTAGAATTCATGGACCATTCAGAAATCTGACGGTGGAGGGGAAGAAGCTGTTTCTGAATCATTGAGTGTGGGTCTTCAGGCTCCTGTACCTCCTCTCCAATGGTAGTAAATAAAGCATTGTCCATAAATCAACACCGAAGATTAATAATATCCACTTTTGCAAAGACAGGGTACATTTTTAAATTGTGCATAGACAAGATGCATAGCTTGTCAGGTTGGATTTGAGGAGAGCATATTTCCCAAATGTGTGAATCAGGATAACATTCATTGTTTACTTTTTGGTTCCTGAACAACTTTTAAATTCTGCAGCCTTAGAAATTTATTGGAGACACAAGAGATTGCAGACGTACTCTGGAGCAAAAAACAAGCCGCTGGAGGAACTCAGCGGGTCAGGCAGCTGCCCTGTGGGGGAGGGAAAGGGATGGTCGATATTTCAGGTTGGGACCCTGCATCAGCACTAAGGGCAGAGAGGGAAGAGGGAGGGGTGGAGTCGGCAGACAGTGGCTGGTGGGTGATAGAAATAGGTAAGGAGTAAAAAGGGGGGGGGGGGGGGGAGGGCAGATGGAGCCAGGTGTGGGGCAGGGGAGGGTGGAGGTAGAGGCAGAGGCTGGAAGGTGATATGGAGACACAAGACGCGTGCTTAATGGCTCTGGGTCTGCACTCAATGGAGTTCAGAAGGATGAGGGGGGATCTCATTGAAACCTACCAAATACTGAAAGGCCTGGATAGAGTGGACGTGGAGAGGATGTTTCCATTAGTAGGAGAGCCTGAGATCCAAAGGCACAGCCTCAAAATAAAAAGACATCCCTTTAAAACTGAGATGATGTGGAACTTCTTCACCCAGAGGGTGGTGAATCCGTGGTATGTTACCACAGAGGGCATCGGAGTCCGTCATTGGGTGTATTTAACGCAGAGGTTGATAGGTTCTTGATTAGTAAGGGGGTTAAGGATTATGGGGAGAAGGCAGGAGAATGGAGTTGGAAAGAAAATCAGCCATGATTGAATGGCGAGCAGACTGGATGGGCTGAATGGCCTAATTCTGCTCCTATGTCCTGTTGTCTAAGAGGCTGCAGATGCTGGAATCTCATAAGTAAGGAAGGTGGCAGTGGAACCAGATGGGGGAGAATGAGGGGCAGGATGGAATCACTGAGGGAGGGGATAGGAGACCCAGTGGGTTAAGTTTGGGGGTGATAGGCAGGTGCAACCAGGTGGGGAGGGGAACAAAACTGGGTGATGCAGGGCTGGAAGCTTGGAAAAAGGGGGTTGAGAGAACCTGGGTGGATCAGAGAGAGACAGAGAGAGAGAGGGACAGAGAGACAGAGGGAGAGGGACAGAGAGAGAGGGACAGAGAGAGAGGGACATGGAGAGACAGAGAGAGAGGCAGAGAGAGAGGCAGAGAGAGAGACAGAGAGAGAGAGGGACAGAGAGACAGAGGGAGAGGGACAGAGAGAGAGGGACAGAGAGAGAGGGACATGGAGAGACAGAGAGAGAGGCAGAGAGAGAGGCAGAGAGAGAGACAGAGAGAGAGGGACAGAGAGAGAGGGACATGGAGAGACAGAGAGAGAGAGGCAGAGAGAGAGGCAGAGAGAGAGACAGAGAGAGAGAGGGACAGAGAGACAGAGGGAGAGGGACAGAGAGACAGAGGGAGAGGGACAGAGAGAGAGGGACAGAGAGAGAGGGACATGGAGAGACAGAGAGAGAGGCAGAGAGAGGCAGAGAGAGAGAGAGAGAGAGAGGGACAGAGAGACAGAGGGAGAGGGACAGAGAGAGAGGGACATGGAGAGACAGAGAGAGAGAGGCAGAGAGAGAGGCAGAGAGAGAGACAGAGAGAGAGAGGGACAGAGAGACAGAGGGAGAGGGACAGAGAGACAGAGGGAGAGGGACAGAGAGAGAGGGACAGAGAGAGAGGGACATGGAGAGACAGAGAGAGAGGCAGAGAGAGAGGCAGAGAGAGAGACAGAGAGAGAGGGACAGAGAGACAGAGGGAGAGGGACAGAGAGACAGAGGGAGAGGGACAGAGAGAGAGGGACAGAGAGAGAGGGACAGAGAGAGAGGGACATGGAGAGACAGAGAGAGAGAGGCAGAGAGAGAGGCAGAGAGAGAGACAGAGAGAGAGAGGGACAGAGAGACAGAGGGAGAGGGACAGAGAGACAGAGCGAGAGGGACAGAGAGAGAGGGACAGAGAGAGAGGGACATGGAGAGACAGAGAGAGAGGCAGAGAGAGAGGCAGAGAGAGAGACAGAGAGAGAGAGGGACAGAGAGACAGAGGGAGAGGGACAGAGAGACAGAGGGAGAGGGACAGAGAGAGAGGGACAGAGAGAGAGGGACATGGAGAGACAGAGAGAGAGAGGCAGAGAGAGAGGCAGAGAGAGAGACAGAGAGAGAGAGGGACAGAGAGACAGAGGGAGAGGGACAGAGAGACAGAGCGAGAGGGACAGAGAGAGAGGGACAGAGAGAGAGGGACATAGAGAGACAGAGAGAGAGGCAGAGAGAGAGAGACAGAGAGAGGGACAGAGAGGGGGAGACAGAGGGCGCAGGTAACCTGAAATTGGAAAATCCAGTGATGGAGCCCAGTCTGTACAGGTTGCTCACACATATCGTGCACTCCCATTCCGTCTCACGTCCCTGCCAATAACTTCAGGTACAAACATCATAAGCATAAGGAGCAACAACTGGTGTTTCACTCAAGAACTGCCTCAACTTCCAGAGTTTAAGATACCAGTAATCGTTAAGTTTACAGACGAATTCTTGCATTGCCTTAATCATTCCTTCAGCAAGCTCTTAACGTCCTTGCACATAATCAGAAGCACCTTTTGTTTCCCTCCCCAGTTCCACCCATTACACTCCACGTTTCCTCACCACCATCAAGTCACTGACCAACACATCCCACAAACTAACGGGATTCACCATCAGTCTTCGTAAGCATTTCACAAGCAGCACCAAGGGAAAATAATGAAAATGTAAATCCTGCAGGGTGATGTTCAAGCTGTGATCAAATGCAGTTCTCATAAGCCAGTCCTCAGCATGACAAAGATCAACCAAGTGCCAACTAAGTGTGTGTGGACACATCCACCGTAACACAGGACAAGGAAGTCTCTTTCGCTTATGCTGAAATAATAATTTACGCAACTTTTAAAAGCTCGGTGTTCTGTGCTTGGGTGGCACAGCTAGTGAACCACTGCCTCACAGCTGCTGCAAGCTGGGCTCAGTCCTCGGATGTCGAGTTTGGACGTACTCCCTGTGACGGTGTGGGTCTCCTCCAGGTGCTTTGGCTTCCTCCCACCTCTCAAAGACATGTGAGTGGTAGAACTGGCCACTGTAAATTTCCCCCAGTGTGAGGGTGGGTGGTAGAATCTGGGGGGAGTTGGTGGGAATGTGGGGAGGATAAAAATGAGGCCAGTGTAGAATTAATGTAAATGGATGGTTGTTGGTTGACATGAAGTGAGTGGGCTGAAGGGCCTAATTCTATGCTGTATGGCCCTATGGAGTCAGTTAAAACCACAGCAATCTGTGAGAAATAGTTAAGAAAAATCTGAACTTGAATGCGTAACATCACATTCAGAGCACACAGTCTTATCCTTCATCCACAAGGTGTCAGGAGAGGGGAAAAAGCTGTTCCTTTTACTCAGTGGTTGCAAAACTTCAAGAGATTTGGTATTGGTTTATTATTGTCACTTGTACCGAGGTACAGTGAAAAACTTGTCTTGCAAACCGTTCATACAGGTCAATTCATTACACACTGAGTTAGTACAGAGTGCATTGAGGTAGTACAGGTAAAAACAATAACAGTACAGAGTAAAGTGTCACAGCTACAGAGGAAGTGCAGTGCAGGTAGACTATAAGGTGTAAGGTGATAACGAGGTAGATTGTGAGGTCAGAGTCCATCTCATCGTATAAGGGAGCCGTTCAATAGTCCGTTTCAATAACCGTTCAATAATTTGGAGATTTAGCTTTTGTTGCTAGAGGACACTCATCATATCAATGCATTGTAGCTGGGTTAGACAGGCCAGAATTGTCAGGAGCAATTGAGCCTGGCAGCTGCGACAACATTCTTAATGATGCTCACATGCCTATTTAAACAATGTAGTAAATCACAGTGGCTTAGCAACTGTCAAACACTGCCTGTACGGCGTGAGGTTTACTGATGAAGGAAGCACCATTACAACTGAAGCCATCTCTCTGCAGCTGTTGTTCCAGGGTTTGGTTCTTTGAGCCGACACCCTCAGCCCTTGGACCCCTTGTTTGACATTGGCTTATTCTTAAACCAATTTAGATCATAATAAAGCGTCTGGTCTCCTCCGCCCACTTGTAACACAATCACTTTGAAGCATTAAGGCAGGCACGGTAGTGTAGTGGTTAGCATAACACTTTACAGCGCCAGCGACCCAGGTTCAATTCCGGCCACTGTCTGTAAGGAGTTTGTACGTTCTCCCCGTATCTGCGTGGGTTTCCTCCGGGTGCTCCGGTTTCCTCCCACATTCCAAAGACGTACGGGTTAGGAAGTTGTGAGCGTGCTATGTTGGCGCCAGAAGTGTGGTGACACTTGCGGGCTGTCCCCAGAACACTCTACACAAAAGATGCATTTCACTGTGTGTTTCGATGTAAATGTGACTAATAAAGATCTTATCTTCTCTTATCTAATGCTGGAAACACTCTAAAGGTCAGTGTGTATCCATGGAGAGAGAGAAAGAGAAAAACAGTAAATATTTCAAGTTATTGATGGGAGTTCATTAATCCTGTCAATCTGCTGACTATTTCCTGCACTTTGTTTTTATTTCAGTTTTCCAGCTTAGAGAAACAATCTGCTGGAGGAACTCGGTGAGTGACCAGCATCTGTGGAATGAAAGGAATTGTCGACGTTTCGGGTCCTGATGCAGGGATTCAACCCGAAACGTTGACAATTCCTTTCATCCCACAGATGCTGCTGAACCCGTTGAGTTCCTCCAGCAGACTGGAGATACAAGGGAGACTGCAGATGCTGGAATCTGGAGCAACACACATCATGCTGGAGGAACTCAGCGGGTCAGGCAGCATCTGTGGAGGGAAATGGACAGTCGACGTTTCAGGTGGAGGCCCTTCATCTGGAAGAGTCCTAACCTGCTGCCTGAACCGCTGAGTTCCTCCAGCACTTTTTGTGTTCCTCCACTAGTTTGTTTGTTGCTGTTGCAGTGATTCCAGCATCTGCATTCTCCCGTCTCTCTCTAGAGCCAAAGAGTCATGGAGTGAAACAAAACAGAAACAGGCCCTTCCAACCAAGTTACCTCACCATCTTTGAGGCACTGGTGTTTTCCTCAGTTTCTCACTGGTCATTTTCCTATACATCTCACAAGAACGTGACAGTGTTTTACCAGTGCCAGGCATGGTAGTGTAGTGGTTAGCATAACGCTATTACAGCACAGGCAACCTGGGTTCAATTCTGGCCACTGTCTGTAAGGAGTTTGTACGTTCTCCCTGTGTCTGCATGGGTTTCCTCCAGGTGTTCCAGTTTCCTCCTACATTCCAAAGACGTATGGGTTAGAAAGTTGTGGGCATGCTGTGTTGGCGCCAGATGCATGGCAACACTTGCGGGCTGTCCCCAGAACATTCTACGCAAAGATGTATTTCACTGTGTGTTTCGATGTACTTGTGACTAATAAAGATATCTTATCTTATCAATGGGTGCAGCTTGGGGGACGAGCCTTCAAACTTCCACTCAGTTAATCCAGATGGTAGAGTGGAGTAGTGTCTCCTAGAAAAAGCATCAGTAACCATGCGTAACCATGCAACAAAGTACAGGACAAACAAAGATCTGATTTGTGCAGTGCCTCCATATCATGGATGTTTCAACCATCAAGCACCCATTTACACTAACCCTACACTGATCACATTTTATTCTCCCCATATTCCCATCAACTCCGCTCCCCCCCCCCCCCCCCCCAGACTCTGCCACTCACCTACACACGAAGGGCAAATTACAGCAGCCAACCTGCATGTTTTTGGGATGTGGGGGAAAACTGGAGCACGTGGAGGAAACCCAAGTGGTCACAGGGAGAACGTGCTAACTCCACACAGACAGAGCCAGAGGTCAGAATCAAACCTGGGTTGCTGGAGCTATGAGGCAGAAGCTCTATTACCAACACTATTGTTGCACCCTTGCTTCTGTTGTTACAACCAGGAGAAAAAGAAATCGCATTCAACTGCATCCATATTCTTTGCATCTCTCCATACAATCAACACTTACAACAAATATTGATGTTTCATGTCAACAGACAGCTCTTTGAGGAGTTATGTTCAGTTTATGATGACAAAATGCAATGTGTATTGCAGAGCTCTTCCCTCGATGTGGTTCCAATAGGAACTTTCATCCTCATTTCCAAACGTCTCCATGGTCTCCCTTCTTCCCATCTCTAGCGTCCTCCTGCCCTACACTCAAACAATTCTGACCGCTCGATCATCCGTCCAGCATTGGCATTTGGGTCTTCTCTCCAGGCTAACAGGGTGCAATTCAAAGCTCAGACTTCTAGGGCCACGACAGCTCAAGATCGGCATGGATAAATTGGGCTGAAGGGCCTGTTTCCATGCTGTATAACTCTATGAGGTCATCCAACAAGGTCTCCTCCATTGGAAGTCAACAGGTACATTATTGCCACTGGAGTAACACAGTGTAGGAGCACAGAGACAGACAAAGACCAGCACTAGAGCGATGCACAGGGTTTCTTAGTTTGTTTTGCTTCCTATGTGGAAAGATTTCTGGTCTAAATTTGGATCAGGATGTGTTGGATTTTATTTTTGCTCTGTGATTGACAATGGGCGAGACTAGCCAAGGGTTTGGTGGCCAACACTTGAATTAGTTCTTCACACACAGCCCAGACATAAGGAGGCAGCCTACTTTCCAGGCCATTTGGCCCACTGTGTCTAATTCTGCCTTCCTGTATATACTTCATAGCCCCGCAAGTTCACAATGTTTTTGTCATCTTAAGTAAGACTCCCGTGTTTGATAATGGGTGGACAGAGTTACACTGTGATGGATAGTATTACTAACAGATCAGGATGGCCAAATGTAGATTCATTTGGGTGGACCCTCGCACATTACATTTCTGCTCTCTGGGACACTTGGAGCAGATGCCTTAATGAGAACCACAAACACAGCACAGTATACCACAGGGAAAGGCTCTTTGGCCCATAATGTCTGTACCAACCATGATGCCAATTTAAACTGTACATCTGCCTGCATGTGTTCTATATCCCTCCATTCCCTGCCTGTTCATATATCTGTTTAAATGACTCCTAAACATTGCTATTGTATCTGCTGCACCACTGCAGCAGCTCCAGACACCCACCCGTCTCTGTGTAAAAAAAACTTGCCTCGTAAATCTCCTTTAAACTTTTCCCCTCGCACCTTAAAGATATGCTTTCTAGTGTGTGACATTCCCACCCTGGGAAAAAACTCTGACTGTCTATCCTGTCTACACCTCTCATAATTTCATAAACTTTGATCAGCCTCCGATGCTCCAGAGAAAACAATCCAAGATTATCCAACTTCTCTTTAAAGCTAATACTCTCTAATCCAGGCAACATCCTGGTGAACCTCTTCTGCACCCTCTCCAAAGCCTCCACATCCTTTCTGTAATGGGGCGACCAGAACTGCACACAATACTCCAAATGTGTCCTAACCAAAGTTTTATATGGCACAATATGGAAAAATAATCTTATCTATGAAGGCAAAGTTTGACTGCATTGCATAAGGTTTAACACCTTGCTTCTAAGCACTGAATTTATAATCTTTGAACAGTTCCAACCTGCAACACCCCATTTTATGCTGTAAGTGGGAATCCCATCTTTAGCTTAATTTCCTTGCTAAGGAATCACATAGAGGAAAATAAACACCTTGTAGTTAAATGATTTGTATTATAGATGTGAAAGTGCAATGGATGCAAGACGGGTACAAAGATATAAAAAATGACAAACCGATGATCCTGTGAAAAATACAAGAAGCAGTGGGGTGCTTTGTGCATCTGCACCCTCCAGTAATCAGTTAGCACATTAAGGATACATGTGTATGGGCATCCAATACATCTGTTTAAAGAGACCCTCCTAAAACAGTTAAATTTACATTTCCACACATACCCTGAATAAAAGTTTTGGGAAAAGTATGAGGAAGATCAGTGCTTCACAAAATTTAGACATCAAATCAACCTGACTAAATTTTAAAAGCTATTTACACAGGCACATTTCCCAGCTGGTGACAGTGAATAGACGTAGAGTCATAGAGTAATACAGCAAGGAAACAGGCCCTTCAGCCCAACTCATCCACCTGAGCTATTCCCATTTGCCCGCATTTAGCCCGTATCCCTCTGAACCTTTCCTATCCAGACAAGCTCACAGTTGCCTAACAATGATGGACACCAAGCACTCACATTTAGAAGATAGACTCCCATGTTCCAACCAGCGCACATTTAATTTATAAACTAAGATAATTCACTGCGCTGCAATTACTTTCTCCTTATAACAACAGACAGCGGACTTGAGGCAATGTCTGTTGTTATATGGAGGCTTTCAGATGCTTGGATAATGGGATCAGATGTTGTATTTACAGCACTTTCAGAACATCGGATCTTACTGGCAATGTTATGACCTTAGTCATTTATCAAATGTGATTTTAGTTCTAATGCACTGTTGCTCATGACAGCTCAGTTTCTGAATTAGTCCCAAGTGAAAGCAAAGGCAGATTGGGTTTTTAACTCTGACGTAGTAAACATGGCCAGCACACCTATGTTTAAAACAGCTTGTTGTCTTAGGAGGGCATGCCATTAAATTGTAAACCAGTCCTTAAATGCATGCTCTGAGATTGCCATCTTAAATATATGAGAACAGTAAACCATAGCTACATTGCAGAGATCCTCAGATTGCAAGCTTCAAATGAGATTTCACTTAGCTGTGAATTACAAACACGTTCTCCAATTTACCGTTTGTTTCCTTGTTATCTTGCTATGGTGGCAAGTCTATGAGTTGCTTGCTTGAAGTGAACAAATTTATTATAATATATAGCATTGGCTATGCTCATTGTTTTGAACTTAAACAATAATGTTTAAAGCCTAAATAATGATTGAGAGAAAAATATAGCAGTATGTGGTCAGTTCCTAAAGATGCTCAAAGCTAAAAATTTCCAAGAGGTTTCTCCAATTTGCCAAACAATTCACAAAGCTTCCAAAAGCCGGTTCTATCCGTGGTTTGAATCCAGCTCCATCTCTGGGAATGGAGAGGTCATCCAAACACCTTGCCAATGCACCTGAAAGCATCGGTCAGGCAGAATCTTTGGAGGAAAATGAACAGTCGACCCAAATCTGGAAGGGTCTCAATCCAAAGCGTCGACTGTCCATTTCCCTCCACAGATGCTGCCTGACCCGCTGAGTTCCTCCAACTTCTCGTTTATTGCTTGCTCTGTCTTCAACTTGTTCTTCCAACTTCAAAAATCCCAAACCCTGAACCCCTTTAAAGTTCCACCATCTAGATGCCTCTCAACATTCCTCCTTAGGTGAGAGGGGGTAGGTTCAGGACAGACATGAGGGGTATGATTTTTACCCAGAGAGTGGTGAATGCCTGGAATGTGTTGAGGCAAATTCATTGGGGGCTTTTAAGAAGGGCTCGGATGGGCACATGAATGAGAGGAAAATGGAGGGATATGGGCTTTCTGTAGGTAGGAGGAATTAGCTATGTTGTTACAACATTGTGGGCCAAAGGGCCGGTTCTGTGCTGTACTGTTTTATGTTCTAAAGTGGAATTTGACCTCAATGCAGGAAAAAAACACTTCACATTCTTTATTAGAGTGACACCCCTAGAAATGATAACAAAAATTGCATGAACGTCCATGTATGTGCCTTGGGCTGTTTAATTAAATGCTCTTCAAGGTTTCCAGTCTTGCTCATACACAAAGTCCAAGGTCCCAATATCAAGAGCTCCTGATCTTCATAGTTTCAGACTCAGCCTGATCTCACTTGTCATCCATAATCTCCAGAAAACCCAGTGACCTAAGGCTGAACCAGAGTCAGATCTGCGAGGAGACTCACCTCCAAACTCTCCATCCTGTCAGCCGATCCTTGCATCTTCTCCACATCATTGACCCAAAAACCCTCCTGGGATATCTTTTGTTCTTCTTAAGGGTTAAATATGTAGACCCTCTTGCTCGCTCTTTCAAAACCATATGGCTCTGACCTTGGTTCTTTCTCTCCCAGAAAGCTCAAAGCTGTGCAACATTGTACTTACCCCAATGTTCCCATCTGTAACAGGAACAAATTACAGCACTGGTAACATGATAAACTATCTCATGCCACTTCAGACCTGAAGGGGAAAACACTGGACATTGAGCCAAAGGCAAGGTGGTGACAAAAAAAGATTCTTTTGGTGAGAGTCTTCAGAAGGAGAAGCAGAAATACTGAGACAGGGAATCCTAGAGCAAACTCACCCATGATGGAATGAAGGGAACCATGATGTACTAGAGTACTTACGTACTCAGACTGATTTGCTAACACATATTCTTATCCTAAATGACAAAAGTAACACTTGAAGTGTTAATTAGTGTAATTAAGAGCTTAATGTATTGGAGGAAGTGTGTTAGCATGTATTGAAAACTTGTTGTCACATAGTAAACAGAGTTGGAAGGACATAGTTCAGGCTGGAAGGATATAGTTAGCAGAGCAGGGATCTTG
This sequence comes from Pristis pectinata, assembly GCF_009764475.1. NCBI lineage: Eukaryota > Metazoa > Chordata > Chondrichthyes > Rhinopristiformes > Pristidae > Pristis > Pristis pectinata. The sequence goes on from NC_067434.1 coordinate 20,606,176, forward strand.
GTCCTTATTCGTTTACTATTTACATTAATGATGTGGAGGAGGGAACAAAATGTAAGGTTTTCAAAGTTTGCTGATGCTACAAAAATAGGTGGAAGGGCATGTTGTGATGAGGACGTTGTGACTCTGCAATGGGCTACAGATAGATTGAATGACTGGCCAAAAATCCAAGTAAGAGGTCTAAAAGGCAGATTATTATCTAAATGGAGAGAGACTGCAAATGAGTGAAATTCAGTGGGATCTAGATGTTCTAATGCACGAATCACAAAAAGTTAGCAGGCAGGCCCAACAAGTAGTTAAGAAGGAATACAGCAGGGTTGGAGTTTAAGAATAGGGAGTTTTGTTACAGTGTGTGGAGTGTTGGTGAAGCCACACCTGAAAAGCTGTGTGCAGTTTTGGTCTCCTTACCTAAAAAAGGATAGAGTAACATTGGAGATAGTCCAAAGGAGATTCATCAGGTTAGTTCCTGGGAATGAGGAGGTTGTTCTATAAAGAGAAGCTGGACAGTTTGGGTCTGTTTTCCTCAGGAGTTTAGAAGAATAAGGGCTGACCTTATCCAAACATACAAGAGCCTAAGAGGACTTGACAGGATGGAGGTTGAGATGTTTTCACTGATGGGACAATCACAGTCAAGGAGACATAGCTTCAAGATAAGGGGCTGGTCATTCAAAACTGAAGTGCTTAGAAATTTCTTCTCTCAGAGTGTAGTGAGTGTCTGGAATTCTCTCTCCCCAAGAATGGTGGAGGTCAGATCAACAGATATAGTTAAAGTGGAGATAGACAAAGATTTGAAAGATCGAGGAATTGAGGGTTTTGGGGAACTGGCACAGAAGAGGAGTTGAGACTAGTATAGATCAGCCGTGATCATACAGAAAGACAGGGCAGGCTTGAGGAACCTAGTGGTTTACTCCTGCTCCTATTTTCTTGTTTTCACTATTTCACATGGTCATGTTGATCGAGACCCCAAGCTTACCTTATTGATTGTAGAGCTTTCCAATGTGAGGTGGAATTCCTGTCATGCGAGACACTATTGTACAAGTTCAACATTTGTCAGTTTACAGCCATCTGATGTAGCCCTAATCAGCCTGTACGTCTGTGGTTAGAAGGTTACTAGAAATTTACTAGATAAGATCAGATATATTTATTAGTCACATGTACATCGAAACACACAGTGAAATGCATCTTTTGCGTAGAGTGTTCTGGGGGCAGCCTGCAAGTGTCACCACGCTTCTGGCGCCAACATAGCATGCCCACAACTTCCTAACCCCTACGTCTTTGGAATGTGGGAGGAAACCGGAGCACCTGGAGGAAACCCAAGCAGACATGGGGAGAACGTACAAACTCCTTACAGACAGTGGGTGGAATTGAACCCGGGTCGCTGGCGCTGTAAAACGTTATGCTAACTGCTACACTACTATGCCCGCCATTCTAAGGATTAGAGACTTCATTTACTTGGGAATGAGTGGAGAAATTGGGGTTGGCCTTCTCAGAACAGAGGAGGTTGAGTGGGGATCCGATAGAAGTAATTAAAATCAGGAAGGGTCTGGGCATGTAGATGGAGAGAAACCATTCCCATCAGCAGAGGGGTCATGAACTAGAGGACGTAAAAAAAATGAAGGTGATTCACAAAAGAACCAAAAATAACATGAGAAAGAAAACTTCTTGTGTGCTGAGCTCTGGAACGTATCACCAGGGGGAGTAGTGGAAGCAGGGTCAATTGCAGCGTTCTAGAGGGGGCTAAATAAGTACTTGAGAGAATTTTCAGAGCCAAGAGGAGAAAGTGAGGGTCTGAATTGTTCATGCAAAGAGCTAGTATGAGCTGGATGGACTGCACCATCCTATACTGCAACTTATCCACAACAAACGGAAGGAAATTCTCTCACCAATGAAGGATTTCAAAAATACTTCCTCAAATTAAAAGTAAAGCCGAATTTCAAAAGATTTTGACTGAATACATTAAGTGCAATCAATATAATGCACAATTGATAAACAATTGCTTTGGCAACTGTACAACAGGCATAGTTATCCAGTGTTGTAGTCAATGGTTCAACTCTCTGGATGCTACAATGGGTTTATGTACAACCCTGTATAATTCTGGAAAGATACCAATACAATTCAGAATCAGAATCAGATTTATTATCACTGATGTACGTCATGAAATTTGTTGTTCTGCAGCAGCAGTACAGTGCAAGACATAAAAATTACTGTAAGTTACAAAAGTAAATAAATAGTGCAAAAGAGGAATAATGAGGTAGTGTTCATGGGTTCATGGACTGTTCAGAAATCTGATGGTGGAGGGGAAGAAGCTGTTCCTAAAACATTGAGTGTGGGTCTTCAGGCTCCTGTACCGCCTCCCCGATGGTAGTAACGGTAAAAGGGCATGTTCCGGATGGCGAGGATGGTGGATGCTGCCTTCTTGAGGCACCACCTCTTGAAGATGTCCTTGATGGTGGGGAGGGTTGTGCCCATGATGGAGCTGGCTGAGTCTACAACCTTCTGCAACCTCTTTTGATCCTGCACATTGGAGCCTCCACACCAGGCGGTGATGCAACCACTCAGAATGCTCTCCACTGTACATCTGTAGAAATTTGCAAATCTTTGGTGACGTACCAAATCTCCTCAAACTCCTAATGAAGTAGAGCCGCTGACCTGCCTTCTTCGTGATTTCATCGATGTGTTGGGCCCAGGATAGATCCTCTGACATGTTGACACCCAGGAACTTGAAGCTGCTCATCCTTTCCACCACTGACCCCTCAATGAGGACTGGTGTGTGTTCTCCCGACCTCCCCTTCCTGCACTGATGGGGGGTGGGGGGGCAATCATGCTCCATCGTTCCTAATATTAACGTATTTATTAACTGAGACCTTATCTCACCTATCAGCACTTGCCATCATTTCAATAGCTGTGTTATCTTCAGTGTCCTGACAATATCAATCAACATCACAAAGTAAAGGTTTACACAGTTATTTTCTCAGTGCTGTTTGTGGGATTTTTCTGTGCACAAATTGGCTGCCACGTGCAACTGTAATAACAGATCAAACCATACTTGTTGGCTGCCAGACACTTAAAGAACAACTCGAGTTCATAAAGAACAAGTCTTCCCTTCACGAGCAGTTATAATCAATTGTCTGCAATCTGGGGTTAATTTTTAAATCTAGGCCAAGCCAAACCAAGTGCAGCAGAGAACATCAATGCAGGTATCAAACTATTTACACACTGAAGAGGACATAAGGGAAAATCTGAATGATAATACTGTGTCATCTCAATAAGGTGGTTCAACTTGGCTGAAATTGCAGTCTCTGGTCCCCTGGGTGATCAGTTCTAATTTCTGATTACTTTGGCAGGGAAGTGAAGTTTTTCAACCCAGTTAGTCACAGGAAAGTTGTACAATCAGCACTAAAGAGAAAAGAAAACACAGAAATGCGATTTGATATCTCCATCGAGTGATGTAATGGAATCTAGGAAGAACACACAAAAAGGAGGAGATGGCATCATACTAATAGTAAAAGGATGTGATCAGCATAGTGGAGAGAAATGATCCAAGCTTGGAGAAACAAGAGACTGCAGATGCTGGAAGTGAGAGCAACAAACAATCTGCTGGAGGAACTCAGTGGGTCGAGCAGCATCTTTGGGAGGAAAAACATTGTCCATGTTCCAGGTCAAAACTCTGGTCCTGATGCAGGGTCTTCACCCGAGACGTTGACAGTTTCTTTCCTCCCACAGATGCTGCTCGACCCGCTGAGTTCCTCCAGCAGATTGTTTGTTGCAATGATCCAGGCCAGGCAGCTGTTGGTATAGAACTAGAATCAGTTTGGGTTGAGCAAAGGGCAGGACACGTTGGTGGGAATTATTTAAGAGGCCACCAAATAGTAATTGTAGCATTGGCAGGGCATAAATCAGAAATTCTAAGTGTGTGTAACAGTGGTAATATAGTATTCATGGGGGGTTTTAATCTATATATAGACTGGAAGAGTCAAATTACTGGTAGTAAAAAAATGTAGAATGCAGAGCGATGGTTTTCTAGATCAGGATGTAAGAAACCAAGTTGGGAAAAAACTATTATAGATCTATCTTTGTGCAACAAGAAAGGTTTAATTAATAAGTCTTGTTACAGTATAAAGAGTTGTTCGGTGAAGCATGACTACTGAATGATCGAGGGCAAGTACCTCCAGGCTCAAGGACAGCTTCTAACCCGCTGTGATCAGGCTCTTTAATGGACCTGTCATACGTCAAAAGATGAACTCTTGGTCTCCCAATCTACCAGCAGTAACTCCATTACAGCAACAGCGACCCGGGTTCAATTCTGCCATGTCTGTAAGGAGTTTGTATGTTCTCCCCATGTGTCTGCATGGGTTTCCTCCGGGTGCTCTGGTTTCCTCCCACATTCTAAAGACATATGGGTTAGGAAGTTGCGGGCATGCTATGTTGGTGCTGGAAGTGTGGCAACACTTGCGGGCTGCCCCCAGAACACTCTACGCAAAAGATGCATTTCACTGTGTGTTTTGATGTACATGTGACTAATAAAGATATCTTATCTTACCTCACCGTGGCCCTTGCACCTTATTGTCTGCGGGCACTGCACTTTCTCTGTAACAGTGACACTATATTCTGCACAGATAGAGTGACTGCTTCGGTGAGCACCTTTGCTGTACCCCCCATGCCAGCTGGGATCTCCCCAGGGGCCAGCCATTTGAATTTCACTTCCCATCCCCACACCGACACGTCTGTCCACAGCCTCCTCCACTGCCAGGTCGAAGCTAAACACAAATTAGAGGAACAGCACCTCGTATTCCGCCTGGGCGGACTCCAACCAGGTGGCGTGAACATGAGATTCTCAAACCTCTGGTAACCGCTCCCCCCTCTGTCCCTTTTCCCCCATTTTTCTTTGCTCTCTCCTCCTGACCCACTTGGCCCCCATCACCCTCTCTCTTTCCCCCTTCTCCCACCCTCTCCATCTCCCCATCACCCACACACTCCTCCCACCGGTTCCCCTCCCCACCTCCCGCGCTTTACTCCACGCTCCACCTTCCTCTCCTATCAGATTCCATCAGCTTCGGCCCTTTGTCACTTCCACCTGTCATCTGCCAGCTTCTGACATCATTCACACTCTCCCCTCCCCCATCTACCTGTCACCTCCCCCTCACCTGGATCCACCTGCCAGCTCTTGCTCCACCCCTTCCCTCCACCTCTCTCCCTTCTATCTTTCAGTCCAGATGAAGAGTCTCATCCTGAAACATCAACTGTCTCGTTCACTCTGTAGATGCTGCCTGACCCACTGAGTCCCTCCAGCATCTTGTGCATTGCAGTACATTCTGCATTCTGTTTTCTTTACTACCTCGATGTAGTTAATTATGGAATGATCTGTCTGGATGGCACGCAAACAAAAGCTTTTCACTGTCCCTCAGTACATCCGACAAGAATAAACCAATCCAATTTTGCATTGACTTTGAAAGTAATGCAGTTTGAAGCAAAACTAGGGTCTTAGATCTAAACAAAGGAAACTATGTGGGTATGAGGGGGAGGTTAGCTGTGGCGGATTGAGAAACAGCATTAAAAGATGTGACAGTGGGCAGACAATGGCTAGCGTTTATAGAAATAGTACATGATTTGTGGAAAAATGTTCCTCTAAGACATAGAAGTCCAAAAGAAAAAGTGGTCAGCCTGTTACTGAAGGGAGAAATTAAAGATAATATTAAATCAAAGGCTTATAAAATTGCCAGAAATAGTTGGCCCAAGGATTGGCAGCATTTTAGAACTCAGCAATGGACCAAGAAACTGATGAAGAAATAGAGAGTAACTGGTGATCAATGTATAAAATGGTCAGTTAGATCTTCTATGGGTATGTCACAAAGGGAAGAGACTAGTGAGAGCAGATCTGGGTCATTACAGACAGAGGTGGGAAATAAAGAAGTGGAAGAGAAATGAATCAGATAGAGGGAGAATGAGGAATGAAAGAAATTAGTGCAAGTTAAAACAAAAGTATGGGTGGCAAGCCAAGAAATCCCAAGGACCTCATGATCTCCATCCTAGAGTTTGAAAGAGGTGACAATGGAGTTAGTGAATCTCTTCATTATAATCCTTCAAAATCCTCGAGGTTCTGCAATGGTTCCTGCAGATTGGAGGTTAGAAAATGGACCCCCACAATTTAAGAGGAAGGAGAGAGCAAACAGGGATCTACCAATCTGTTGGCCTGACATCAGTAGTTGGGAAAATTGTGAAATCATGAAGGAGTCAATAACTGAACATATAGAAAAAAATAACAGGATTGAGCAGAGTCAGCATGGCTTTATAAATGGAAAATCATGTTTAACTAATCCGATGGTGTGGTTGTGGATGCGACAATAGATAAGGTGGGAGGGGGCAATGATGGTCATAGCATATTTAGGTTTCTGGAAGAATTTCAATATCAAATACTGAAGGTTGGTCTGTTTTTATAGAGTACATGGAATTGGAGAGAATATACAGGCATGGATTGAGAAATGGTTAACAGACAGAAACTAAAGAGAGGGAATAAATGTTTCTTTCCCTCAGGTTGGTAAACTGTGACCAGTGGTTACCGCAGGGAATGATGATTGGGACCCAGCTGTTCACAATCTATATGGCTGAGGTAAATCAAATTTCAGACTTTCATGTTTGCTAATGACACAAAACTAATGGGGAGGAGGAGGGAAAGAGGCAAGAACACAGCAGAGGGAGTACAATGTGGAATAATGTGAGCTCATCCACTTCAGTGCACAAAACAGAAAATTTTTTAAATGGTGACAGATTGGGAAATGTTGATGTTCAAAGGGCTATAGGTGTCCAACACAAATCACTGAAAGCTAACATGCTGATACAGCTGGTTATTGGGAAGCCCAATGGTACATTGGCCACAAGGAGAGGATTTGAGCACTGGAGTAGAGAGGTCTTGCAGCAACATATAGGGCCTTGGTGGGACTGTGCCTAGAGTATTACTGTACAGTTTTTGTCTCCTTACCTAAAGGAGGATGTACTTACCAAAAAAATAGAGCAAGAAAAGATTCACCAGGCTGGTTCCTGGCCTGGCAGGTTGTTGTATGAAGAGATACTGAGTAGGCTGGACATATATTTTCCAGAGTTTAGGGGAATGGAGGCGATCTCATTGAAACTCACAAAATTCTTACAGAGCTTGACAGGGTGGATGCAGAGAGGATATTTCCCCAGGTCAATGGGGTTTAGAACCAAGGGTCACAGCCTCTGAATGAGAGGTTGGCCATTTAGCAATGAGATGGGGAGAAACTTCTTCACTCAGAGAGTGGATAACCTTTGGAATCCTCAACACAGAGGAGCGTGGAGACTCTGTCAGTTGAGTCAATTCCAGAGATCAATTCTTACATTCTTATGAAATGTTTCTCCAAGGATAGGAGTGTCATACAATGAGGAAAGTTGATGAACAGGAAGAGCTTGTTGGTTCAGCAAGAAACATCTCAGAAGTCACTGCAGATAGATAATATTGTCAGTGCATTCTTGGGTCGTATGTCTACATGATTAAAGGGGAAAGGCAGATGTCACACAAGAATTTGAGGAAGTTATTTTTAAATAAATATTTCAAGACCTGGCTTTGATCATAAAACATATTGTGGAGATTTCAGGTGAGGCAAACGAGAGAGGCAGAGCACCAATGAGAATCGGGAGTAGGATTAGTATCCATGCCCTGCTCCAAGGTGTTGTTTGTCACATCCCACACTGAAGAAAATAGAACTAAAAAGGTTAAGAATTGAAATATGTGATGTGAACCTTGTCCCAAGTGGATCACACCCCATGCCTTTAATCATTCAGCTTTTGACTATGTATTAGCAAATTAAATTGACAACGGCAAAAGGAGAATTTTAAAACATTGACGGAGAACTAAATTGTGGTATAATTTCAGTTCTAGAGATGTCATTGATGAAAATTTTTCCCAAGTTTTATTTGTTCACAAGTTGTAACATCCAAAATATTTCTCTTCCTGCAGATGCAGTCTGACCTGCTGATTATATCCAGCGTTTTCTGTTTTTATTCCAAAATATTGTGTTGGGGTTTGTGGCAGAGGTGAAACTGAACTCAAATAGACAGGGGCAGGAGCACAATCACAAATGCCAGCTCTAAAACTAAATGATTGACATTTAGTTCCATTGAGAATATCAAACAGTGAATGTGACAAGTGACTGATGCAATACTTCGTTCACTGCACTGTGTCTGTGACAAATTTCACTTCCAGTGTAATTTTATTTGATACAGATTATGGTACTGATATAGACAAAAAAACCTTGAAACCAGAAGGCAGGAATTGAAATCCCATTGATTCAAATCCTATTTGTATTCAAATTCCCAATGGGAATGACACATTCCTTTAATTCTTTGAAATAAATGGCTCTGATATAACCCAGCTATACTTCACTGGAGTGAAAAAAACAGAAATCAAGATCTCCTGCACATGTAATGAAGAAATTCTGCAATTTCACATGAACCTTTGTTCTATATTCTGTGCAAACCTTGGAGCCAGTAGACATTGAAGGCTCCTCTTTAATTGTGTAATGTTGGAAGGTTTGTTTTTAGTTAGCTTGAGAAGCTCATAACTGAACTTCTGAACCACCAACCACGGAATATAAAATTTCAATTGCTTTATTCATTGAGTGTAAAGTGTATACCAGCTATCATTTCAAATATGCTCATGCTAACTAAGTCTCTTTACTAAGAGATTGCCCATTCATGAATTATTGTCTGCAAAGCAAAACTATTTAAATAAGGAAGAGCTTGCATTAATATAGAACCTTTTACATCTTTTCCAGAGAAACCTAGATTGCATTACAATCAACAAAACACAATTTAAGTACAGCCACTGTTATAATGCAAGGTACCTGACAGCCATATTGGAATGACCAAGGCATCTCTGTTTGGAGATGGTATTTATTAAGAACACTTTTTAGTCAGCCAGTGAGGTGGAGATTGCACTGGGCACATGACTCCCAATAGTCAAACAAAGTTAATTTACTGAGATGATGCTGTCAGGTTTTGTCTTTTGACTGAGAAGTTAAAACATCTGCTCTCTTCAATGGGCGCATCAGATTCCATTACACCGAACTAACGTTCTTCTCTTTATCCTGCCCAATATTGATCACTCAATCAACATCTCTAAAAGGTCCTGTTTTGTAGCAATGCTGTGGAAAGGTATGGAAATGATTAATTAACTCCAGCCTGTCAGTCATTTAAAGTACACAAGAAACTGAAACAAACTACAGCAACTTCTCTCAACAAGCGCAGGGTAACTTCTCCAGAAAGACACAATGAGTGGAGGATTGTTACAGATATGTGCATGTAATCAGCCTTACTCATTTATAATCGGTGTAGTCCCCGAGCTTGATTGGATTAGCCAATTGCCTCCTCTCTGCCTGCCCATAGCGCAGTCATTACATGTAGCCTTTTAGAAATGTTAATCGGTGTACAAATATTGGCTGGGATAATGGGGGAGAACCCCTCTACTCCTCTTCAGAACACACCACTGGAGAGAGGAGATGGTTTGCTTTCTCGACTAAAAGATAGTGCCAGTGATGCTGTAGCTTTCTCTCAATGCTGTACTGAAACATGAGCTTACATTTTTGCTCCAATAGAGGCAAGAGCACTATCCACTGAAGCACCACTCTCTAAAGAAACAAATGGATACTTTAAATGGATGCAATCATTTTAGAATTGTGGGCTCTTTCTTTGTATCTTTAGAATTAATCTCTTTAATGCCGTGATTATTTCTGAGTACTTTTGTGTTAACATTCATATCTATTTCCGCATATACCTTCATAAAGAGACCTCGCTCTTTTACCAATCACTATAAATGATGAATTATAATCCAGACAGTGAACACTTGCTGTTAACCTGACATTGAATCACAGAGTAATAAAGTAATATAGCACAGGAGAAGGCCCTTCAGCCCACTGAGACTGTGCCACAATCACCCATTTACACCAATCCTACAGTAATCCCATTTTTTTTACATTCTCCTCACATTCTCATCAACTTTGCTTCCCACCTCCGCCCCCAGATTCTACTCCTCACCTACACACAAGGAGCAATTAAACTACCAATGCACACGTTGTTGGGATGTGGGAAGAAACCAGAGCACCCAGAAGAAACCCATGCAGTTGCAGGGGGAACGTGCAAACTCCACACAGGCAGCACCCGAGGTCAGGACTGAACCTAAATCACTGGTGCTGTGAGGAAGCGGATCTACTGGCTGTGCCATTGTGCCATTCAAGATGTTGTCCAAGAGCATGAAAAGCAAGACGGACATTGTATTCTATCCAAAGCTCACAATGAGTAGACTAGTGTCTCTGCAACGTTAGGAAGATCAAAGAAAGTAAGCAAGACCTGCTTAATATCAGTGTAAAATGTATTAATTGCTCTAGATTTCCAAGAGTCAAAAGAAAAGACATCTGTTGCAGACGCTGGTGACACTGCTCTTAGTTACGTACTCCATGGATTATAAAGGTCAATGAATATCCTGACAATATATAGTAAATTCTTCAAGAGAAAATAAAACTTTTATACCATAGCAACACCCTCAATCCGGTTGTGTGCACAAGCCCTGAATTCCTGGATTTTCAAGTTGATAGCTCACTGGAAAACAAGCCTTTATGCAGCGATTGTGGTTTTGACCTGATACAATAGTGTTGTGCCCATTCAGGTTACAGAAATTCATAAATCACTACCCAAAAATATGAGATATGGAATAAAATTTGCTCTCAAAGTAAATGAATAAACACAAATTTAGTTTTTCCCAACTTGCATTTCTTGACGCGTGTGATTCGGACCATTTTTGAGGAACACAACCCTACCCACATAATGCTAGGGTCGCCAGTACTGAAGGGTTTGGGAATGATGCCTTCTCCAAGTATTGATAAGTGTTGTAAACTGGAAGAGGAAGTCTTGCAAGTCAAAGAAATCAACAAAAAAGCTGCAGATACTAGAAATCTGAAATAAAATCAAAAATGCTGGAAACACTCAGCAGGTCAGACAGCATCTGTGCAAAAAGCATGTTTCAGGTTGAAGACACTCCACCTGATGAAATGACCCGAAACGTTAAATCTGTTTCTCTTTCCACAGATGCTGCTTTACCTGCTGAGTGTTTCCAGAATTTTCTGGGACTTTGGATTGCCATAGTGATTTGGTTTACTGTTGAGGGGTACATTAATGGTTAAGCTGCTGAATTGGTGCCAATTCTCACTGAGCACATTCCTCTCAATAAACCTGTTTTACAAAGCAACAATTTCCTGGAGATTGTGAACTGCTGTCGTTGCCAGGAGACAGTTGCTGTTATTTTGATCCAAGTCCACAGACTAAGTTGAAAGAACTATTAGCAAAGGCTTATTTACAAAAGTAGATTGATAAAGATCTTTTTAGCAGGTGGTGTCACTCATTTTAAAATGTCACAATGACAAATAATTCCAGACTCAGAGGCAAATCAAAAAAAAAACTGCAGGTGCTTTAAATCCAAATTAAAACCAGAAAATGTTGGAAACACTCAGGTCTTTGACCTGAAACTTTAATTCTATTTCTCTCTCCACAGATGCTGCCTGACCTGCTGAGTGTTTGCAGCATTTTCTGTTATTGTTTCAGTAGCAACCGCATCTTTAAGTTCACAGTATATGAGTATCATCGGCAAGGTCAGCATTTATTGCCCATTCCCTTTTTGGGATCTAGTCGATGTAAGAGAGCAGTTAAGAGTCAACCACATTGACGGGTCTGGAGCCACGCACAGGCCAGATCAGAGAAGGAAGGCAGAAGTCCTTGAAATATTCATTAGGTTGGCCACCATCTGTCAGAGAAGGTGGGGTTCAAATGAAAGATCAAACTGAAACATTAACTTCATTTCCTCCTCCACATACTAGAAGTTTCCATTTTTATTTCAGATTACAAACATCTGCAGTATTTTATTTTAGTCAGAATTCCTTCTGTGAAGGAGATTAGTTAACCAGATGAATTTTTGCAGTGATCTGGTAGTTTCATGACCTTCATTAAAATTATCTTTTTATTCCAGATTTACATTTAATTTCTGAAGTTAAATTCCCCAGCTGTCTTGGTGGTATTTGAAGGCACATCTCCCCATCAATATTCCAGGCTCTAAATACTAGCGACTTGGACACTATGTCACCATACCTTCCATGGAATTAAAGCATCAAGAATGACCCTCACCATTCGGGACACGCCCTCTTCTCATTACTACCATCAGGAAGGAGGTACAGGAGCCTGAAGACCACACTCAATGATCCAGAAACAGCTTCTTCCCCTCCGCCATCAGATTTCTGAATGGTCTGTGAACCCACCCTCATTATCCCTTTGTTTTTGCACTATTTGTTTTTGTAATTTATAGTAATTTTATGTCTTGCACTGTACTGCTGCCGCAAAACAACACATTTCACATCATTTAAGTCAGTGGTAACAAATCTGATTCCGATTCTCCAGAAGAATTTCACAGCAAAGTAGAAAGCCATCCAGCTTATTACATCAGGGTTGGGTCCCTGAAAATAACCATCTCCTGCCTGTAAATGTTAAATGCTTTTCCACAATGAACATTGGTGTAATGTTGTGGCAACAACAAAAAACATGGTGGCATATGCAGTCAAAGTCATCCAATAAGGTTTAGTTCTTCATCTCTGTTGAGGTGATTATCAATAGTCTGTCCTGGAAGTTGCTTACATAACCTAAAGCAAAGTGAGCTTTACTAATAGCAATCCCCATTTTATTCAGTTCTACAGAAGGGTATTTAGCTCATGAATCAAGGTCTTCTCATTCATAAAAGGGCTAAGCTAATAATTCTGGCCTTTCACATTGGTTTTATATAATCTGACACATCATCAGTATTTCAGTGAAAGTGAAATAATTCAAGAGCTAAATATCCAAACTACGTACTTCCTCCTAAACTCACTCTGACGTAAAGAAGCAGGAAAATAAGATGTGTTTTGGGGGCATTATTACTTTAAAATCCGCCTGCAGCATAGCTAAATATAGACAAAGTAATTTGTAATGAAGTTGGGAGAAGAATGTGAATACTTAATAACAAGACTGAGCATACACACAGTAAAATATTGCACAGGGCAGAGGATAAATAACTGATGAGCTCTGGTATGAAAATAGCAGTGACAATAAATTTGTAATGATTGTTTATATATTCCATTACTAAATATTCACTATTTTGAAGAAACTATGATGTCTGCCACAGATACCTGGAGTTAAATTTTGAAAGTCTTGCTTACTTGAAAAAAAAGGGAAGTGCTTTTTTTTGCATCCGATAAGGAAGATAATTTCAAATAAATGCAACAGTGTTATTGCTTTAGGAAAATATTATTTTAAACAGTCAATAAAGAGAGCCAAGTCTCCCAGCTGATAAAATGGAATAATGCCAACTTCATTTTAACAAATCAATAGTTAAAATCATTCTAGATAAAGTATCAGAGATAACACAGAACAGCTGATAAAAGGAAGAAAAATAGATTTAAAACTCAATATTAAAATGAATCCTTACAAATTTTGTGTTTTATAGCACATAAGGAAACAATTTAATTTTTGAAACTAGAAGCGATTTGGCAGATTGGAGATGAAAAACCTCTGATTTAGGCCCATTGCCTAGTATAATGCTCATTAAAGTCTATCGAGAAACATCGTACAGAATTGTTTTCTCCCTGTTCGGTCACCAATGACCAGAATTCACCATTCTCCAAACCTGTCCAACGGTCACAATCAGAGAAAAGAGATTATTTCACAAGGATCTATGTTATATTTTGAAAAAAGGAGTCTGTGTTTTAACCTTTTGATGGTTTTACTTATTTCTATAAACCTGTTGGGCAGCAGATCTCTGCAATGGTAACCCTAACAGAGAAAAAATGCATCTGCCTAAGAACAGACAGTAACAACAATCCCCAAGATACAATAACCCCCTTTGGCTAGAAGAACCATTAGATATCACTACATTCCCACCAACCAGAACCTAGAAGAGTTATAGAGTGATACAGCACAGAAAACAGCCCCTTCTGCCCAACTTGTCCATTGCCGAACTAAACTAGTCCCATTTTCCTGCATTTGGCCCATATCCCTCTAAACCTTTCCTATCCATGTACCTGTCCAAATATCTTTCAAGCACAATAAACTACCCCAAGAACTATTATTCATATTATCACTTGATGCCAGGTTCAATCATCTGGTAAGCGCAGACTCTTAAATTCTTCAGAACCAAGAGTTTAAAGCTCTCTGCATACAGCCATTAAATCAGTGTATTAAATTTTTATTCTGTTAGGGTTATTATTACTGAGATGTGTTGCCCAGCAGGTTTATAGAGATAAATAAAACTGTCTAAAGTAGTTTTTGATGCTTTTTCCTCACCGCTCATTTCCAAGCTAGTATTTGAATATTGACTGCCTCAATCCTGCATTCAAGGCTGCCTGTGACCATAGAAGTTCCAGTGAAAGAGTGCAAGGGTTGCAATGACTCCAATGATGCATCTATCATGCAGACATACTTCAAACTCAGCAACAAAAATGTGAAATTTTCAGCTCAAGGACAAGATGCCAGACAGAGTGGTAAATCTACATGCAAAAAAAAAGCAGGCAACTTATAACTGATTGAAATTGTTTAATGGGGAAATTTAGAAATTTATTGTAAACAAGTGGAAAATATCGTCAAATAGTGGGGTGAATAAGATAACAGCAGACAAGGGTGTTTTCTTTCTTTTTCAATCTTTTTATTAGTTTTCAAATTAATACAGATTAATATATCAATGTTTATACATGTAATACAAAGAGATCAGGAGAACAATCATGACATGGACAATCATAAAGAATAATAAAGTATAAAAAAAAATCTGTAGATCCAACGATCTGTTAGTGAATGAATATAATACAAAAGAAAAAGATTTATTATAAAATATGAAAGAAAGAAAAAATCCCCAAAACAATAAGAAAAATTATAAACAATATATCAAACCAAACTAAGCTAAAGAAAAAAAAAATTTTTAAAAACAGAAAAAAAAACTGGACTAAAATTTCTCAATAGAAACAGAGCAATATTATGTCGTCAACTCCATTCCTCTGGACAAGAATGTTGTTGGGGAATTATAGCATTAGTGTTTGGGAATAGCAACTTCATGGGTTAAAGTGGTCTATTTGTTCATTGGTATTTCTGATTATTTGACATTTGATTCAAAACTTAAGTAGTTATTTGATCCAATTGCAACTAATTTCATTCAAAGATAAATGCAGGCCAGAATAGCTGACCCTCTGGTCCCATGCTTTTAACCCTATTCTTTTCAGCAGAGTACTACAATAACACACCAGAAGAAAAATAATATTTTTACTTAAAAAAAAAGTTTAATAGTTTAGTCACAGATGGGATTTTCTTTCTGGATTATGGATTAGATACCATGGAGAATCAGCAAAAAGAGCCCAAAACTAGCTCATCCATTGTCTTCCAAATAATAGGCCACAATGACATCTCAATGCAACCTTACATTTCTCTGCAAGCATTGCACAAAGTTTTAGTTCATCTTAAACTGTAACGAAATTGGTCATAACATTATAAATTCTATGTTTTCCTTTGCCAGGCTGCTCTCTTTTAAGGCCCAGTAAATACTCTGTTAGCCTGGATGTACAAAAGACTTAAACTGCAGCCTCCCCTCCATGGACTCTGTCTTTACCTCTCGCTGCCTTGGCAAAGCAGCCAGCATAATCAAAGACCACACCTGCCCGGGTCATTCTCTCTTTTCTCCTCTTCCATCATGTAGAAGATACAAGGCTTAAGGACAGCTTCTACCCCACTGTGATAATACTATTGAACGGTTCCCTTATACGACGAGATGGACTCTGACCTCACAATCTACCTTGTTGTGACCTTGCACCTTATTGCACTGCACTTTCTCTGTAGCTGTGACACTTTACTCTGTACTGTTATTGTTTTTACCTGTACTACCTCAATGCACTCTGTACTAACTCAATGTATCTGCACTGTGTAATGGATTGACCTGTACGACTGGTTTGCAAGACAAGTTTTTCACTGTACCCTGGTACAAGTGACAATAATAAACCAATACATGGGCATTGATTCCCCTGGCTGGGATGCCCAGAAGCAGGAATCATTGTCTCAAAATAAGGAAGTAGTTATTCAGGTCAAAGGTTAAATAAGATTTCTTCATCTTGATGGTGGTGAATCTTTGGACTTTATTGTTGAGTATATTCAAGGTAGAAATCAAAAGATTTTTTGATATTAAGTGATATGGGGTTAGTGCAGGAAAGGTGAAGGTCAGCCATGATCTTATTGAATGGTGGAGTAGATAGAAAGGGCCGAATGGCCTACTCCTGATCCTTGTGATCCTCTTCTCTGTTATTTGCGATCAGCAGCGAGGCAATGGTGCTCACTTTACCCGGGAGGAAAGCTGCTGCTGCAAAGTTCTGTCAGTTTCCATAGTGCAGACTCTCCGTTTTACCAATCTCAATTGCTGTCAGGCATTTGTTCAAAAGGATTCCTGGCAATAATATTCAGCATGCTGAGGAACCAATCACACTGAGGAATTCTGACAGCAAACCAGGAAAGGAAAAGGACAATTTTAGCTGACATTCTGTAGACGCAAGCCTATATTTAAAACATACTCATACGATTAAAGTTGAAGCTGAAATCTCAAATTTATTTTAAAAGTAATATTTTTTATTTCAAAATCATTATATTCTGAAATATTTAGAACATAAAACAGTACAGTACAGCACAGCAACAGGTCCTTCAGCCCACGATGTTGTGCCAAACTAGTTAAACTAGTAATTAAATGCCGAACTAAACCAATCCCTCCTGCCTCCACAATGTCCATACCCCTGCATTCTCTGCACATTCATGTACCTACCTAAGAACATCTTAAACATCTCTATCGTATCTGCCTCCACCACCACCCCTGGCAGTGTATTCCAGGCACCCACCACTCTCTGTGCAAGACTTGCCCCGCACATCTCCTTTGAACTCCCACCAGCCCCCCCCTTCCCCCCCCCCCCCCGCCCCCACACCTTAAATGTCTAATACATCTAGTAATCTAGTATTAGACATTTTGACCCTGAGAAAAAGATACCGGCTGTCTACGCCTCTCATAATGTTATAAAGTTCTATCAGGTCTCCCCTCAGCCTCCGCTGCTCCAGAGAAACCAACCCAAGTTTGTCCAACCTCTCCTTATAGCACATGCCCTCTAATCCAGGCGGCATCCTGGTAAACCTCTTCTGCACCCTCTCCAAAGCCTCCACATCCTTCCTATAATCAGGTGACCAGAACTGAATGCAAATTATCTGAACCTACACATCTGAAGCAGCTTTTCCTCAGGTCAAAGAATAGTGATAATATCTTAAGGTAATAGCTTAGTATGCTATTAATAATCTGCTTACACTTTTTGCAACATAATGTATTGATTTTAAGGGTATTTTATCGCAAAAATAATTCTTAAGTGTCAGATTACTGATATCTGGAGCTTAGGCTACAGAAAAGAACAGGAGTCGTGAATTGCCAGTAGCAAATGGAGACACAAGAGACTGCAGATGCTGGAATTTGGAGCAACAAACAAACTGCTGGAGGGCCTCAGTGGGTCAGGCAGCATCTGTGGAGGGAAGGGAATTGTTGACATTTTGGGTCAAGACCCTGCATCAGCTCAGAGAGGGGAGAGGGAAGGTAGCCGGCATAAAGAAAGGGGGAGGGATGAGACAGGGACAGTAGGTGGTAGGTGGACTGAGGAGGGGTGAAAGATGGAGCCATGTGGGGGAGGGGTGGAGTTGGGAGACAGAGGCAGATGGGCGATGGGGGGGAAGCAGACAAGGGGAAAAAAGGAAGAGGGGGCAGATGGGGGAGGGTGAAAGTGGAGAACGAGGCTGGAGGGTGATGAACGCTATTAGTGCTGGAATCTGATAATGAGAATGATTTAAGGGAGATGGGAAGATGGAACCAGCTGGCGGGAGGGGAGCTGGTGGGTGCAGTGCATGGGTATCAGCTAACAGATAAGGCCATAAGATATGGGAGCAGAATTGGGCCATTCAGCCCTTCGAGTCTGCTCTGCCATTCAATCATGGCAGATTATTCTTTTCCAAACCCCATTCTCTGCCTTCTCCCCATAACTCCCAACTCCCTTACTAATCAAGAACCTATCACTCTCTGCCTTCAATACGCCCAATGACTTGGCCTCCACAGCCCTCTATGGCAACGAATTCCACAGATTCACCACCCTCTGGCTGAAGAAATTCCTCCTCATCTCAGTTCTAAAGGGATGCCCCTTTATACTGAGGCTGTGTCCTCAGATCCAAGGCTCTCCAGCTCGTGGAAGCATCCTCTCCACATCCACTCTATCCAGGCCTTTCAGTATTCGGTAGGTTTCAATGAGATCTCCCCTCATCCTTCTAAACTCCATCGAGTACAGACCCTTTCGTTAAGGCTTTATTGCTGGATTAATTGATTTCTGTGTTCAACACTGGAAATGCATATGCCAGGGGAGACAGTCTCAGGGGCTAACAAGCATGAACACAGAGTTTCAGCATCATTCAAAAATATAGGCTATCATTTTGTTCCAGATAATTTAGTACTGCTCCAGTTTTCACTCCAATAAATTAATTTCCCTTTAGAATGATATAGTCAAACAAATAATCTGATGAAACACTGGAAAGTAATTGGGCCTAGTCAGCAGAGTGCTGGCTCAGGTTACAGTCTTACACAGATAAAGGACTGTTATCTTGGACAGAGGAGCAGTAAGCCAATCCCCTTTCATCAGGATGCTAACAACAGTAACACATTTCATTCTGTTGAGAGACAAAGAGAAAAGCATGGTCTTGATTTCAAAGGATAAACAGAGTCAAATAGCCTGGTGGATATAACGAGGGAAGATTTTTCATTTCACTGACCTCATGTACTTAATTAGAACCTTTATACTTTCTGCTTCCAGTACTACACTAATTATCATGGTCATAGATACAGCGCAGAAACAGGCCCTTCAGCCCACTAATGCCAATTGTTTGCCCAGATACACTAATGCCTTTTGCCTGCATTAGGCCTGGCCTGCTATGCCTTGCCTATTTAAGTGCCTGTCTACACGTCTATTAAACATGGTGATTGTGTTCGATTCCACCATCTCCTCTGGTAGAGGGTTCCAGATCTCAACCACTTTCTGTGTAAAAAAAATACTTTCTCCTTAAATCTCCTTTAAAACTCCTTCTTCTCACTTCAAACCTGTGCCCTCTTGTTCTTCTTACGATGGGTAAAAGATTCTGACTATCTCCCCTATCTATGCCACCTGTAATGTTATAGACTTCCTATAGAAATCCCTTGCTCGAGAGAAAACAAGACCAGCTAATCCAATCTCTCCCATAAATAAAGTCCTCTAGTCCAAACAATATCCTGGTGAACCTCTTCTTTCTTTTTCAACCTTTTTATTAGTTTTCAAATTAATACAGATTAATATATAACATCAATGTTTATACATATAATACAAAGAGATCAGGAGAACAATCATGGCATAGATAATCATAAAGAATAAAATATAAAAAAATCTGTAGATCCAATGATCTCTTAGTAAATTAATATAATATAAAAGAAAGGAAAGAAAAAGATTTATTATGTAAATAAAAAGAGAAAAAAAGATCCCCAAATCATTAAGAAAAATTATAAACAATATATCAAACCAAACTAAACAGAAAAATTTCAAAAAAAACCAAACAGAAACAGAAAGACTGAACTAAAATTTCTCAATAGAAACAGAGCAATATTATGTCGTCAACTCCGTTCCTCTAAGTTGGAAAGTTATTGAAAAGGGATCTATATCATGTGAAAATATTGAATAAATGGACTCTAAATGGTGAACCTCTTCTGCACCTTCTCCAAGGTCTCAACATCCTATAGTGTGGCGACCAGAACTACACATAATACTCCAAGGGTGGTCTAACCAGTGTTTTGTAAATTTGCTACATAATGTCTTAACTTTTCTATCTTATGCCCCAATTTATGAAGGCAAGCACGCCATATGCCTTCTCCACCACCTTGTCAACCAGCATTGCCACTTTCAGGGAATTATGGACTTAAACCCCATGGTCCCTCGGTTTATCAGCACTCCTTGGCGCCCTACCATTTATTGTATATGTCCTACCCCTATTTGATTTCCCAAAGTATATCATCTTGCATTTGTCATGATTAAATTCTATTTGCCGACACTCCATCCGAGTTTTTATCTGATCTATATCCTGCTATAACTTTGGCTAACCTTCTGTGCTATCCACAGCACTACCATCTTTTGTGTCATCTGCAATTTACTAATGATACCTCCTACATTCACTTCAAAGTCAGTAATATATATCACAAACAACATGGGTCCCAGCAGCGATCCCTGTGGTCCACCACTGGCCACAGACTCCGATCAGTAAAGCATCCTTCCACCACTACCCTCTGTCTCCTATCACCAAACCAATTTTGAATTCAATTAACCAACTCACCTTGGATCTCATGCACCTTAACCTTCTGGACCAGCCTATCATGCAGAACCTCATCAAATGCTTTGGAGGCAACATATCACCACCCTGCCTTCATCAATCTTCTTAGTTACCTCTTCAAGTAACCTAATCAAATTAGTGAGACAGGATTTCCCCTGTACAAAACCATACTGACTATCCCTGATTAGCCCCAGCTTTTCCAAATGTATATGAATCCTATCTCTTCAGATTCTCTCCAATAACTTCCTTATCCCTGACACAAGCTTCATAGCCCTGCCTTGTTCTTTCTTAAATAAAGGAACAACATTAGCATCCTCCAGTCTTCTGGCATCTCATCCAAGGCTAACAAAAACTGTTCATCAAGGCCCCAGTTATCTCCTCCCTTGCTTCCCCTAGCAACCTGGAACAGATCTCAGCTGGCCCTGGGGATTTATCAATGCTTATGCACTGGGGATATCTAACACTTCCATCTTTTTAATACTGACCTGCTCCAGATTATATACATACCTCTCCCTGAACACCACCTTCTCAAGCCAATTAAGAATGAGCAGTAAAGAATACTGGGCTTACCAGCGATACCTGCATTACAGTGTTTAAATAAGAGATCTCTCAAACCTAACTATGGTCTTATATTAAGTACTTGCATCATCTTTCTCTAGTTCTTTGCTTCCTAACTTTATTATAATGAGCCAAATTACAAGGCTTGGTGAAAATTTGTCCAAGGTATAATGATCAGCAATGAACTTCTAGAAAGGCTGGTGGGACCAAGTTCAATGGTAATTTTCAAACAGGAAAGAACTGGGCATACAAATAGCAGGGCTCTGGGAGAAAGAGCAGGGAGTGGAATGAATTGGGGCTCTTCTGAAGTGCACTTGGAGTCATAGAATCATACAACTTGGAAACAGGCCTTTCAGCCCAAATGGTCCATACCGACTGTATTGCCCAGCGAGCTAGTCCTATTTGCCCACGTTTGGCCCATAGCCCTCTAAACCTCTCCTATCCACGTACTTATCTAGATGGCTTTTAAATGTTCTAATGTGCCCACCTCAACCACTATTTCTTGCAGCTCATTCCAAATACACTCCACCCTCTGCGTGAAGAAGCTGCCCCTGATGTCCCTTTTAAATCCCTCGCCTCTGATCTTAAACCTAAGCCCACTTGTTTTTAGTACCACCTTCCTGGGAAAAAGACCATGCATTTTCACCCTATGCCCCTCATGATCTTATATACCTCTGTCAGGTCACCCCTCAATCTCCTGTTTCAAGCACAATGGGCCAGGTTGCCTCTTTCTCTGTCTTATGGCTCTGTGGCCATATTAAAATAAATGATGTTGCTTGGATTCAGCCGGATGAGCAAACTCCCATGATCATGGATGTTCCCCCAGTTCTTTCCAATGCATCTACATCCTGTTTTAATATATGCCGCCTTGGATAATTTCTACTAAATAGTCTTTACAGCAGGATTCATGCATCAGGCTAATGTAAATCAGCCATTGTTTATGTGATGTTGTTGCATAAATCTGTCCTGCTTTAGCTCATTGGAGAACCTGCCGTCTGCTCAACTGGCCATGAAAGTGACATTTCACAACATTAATATGCAAGCTCTGGTACAAAGCCAAACTCACAAAGAGATGGAGAAGCTGGGCCATTAGAAATCATCTTCCAAACTTCTCAGTCCATGATTTTTCCATTAATATTAATGGACAGACAATCATGGACTCTGCGTCGATTTCCTGATGTACAGTTTGCAGGCAGTGTTCCTCATAACAAGCACACGGTCAGAAGTTCGTTCCCGTGTTGAGGCAGCGTTATCAGCAGATGTAATGAATAGGTGATCAATTGAACACAATCAACTTTAAAGCATCTAAGAGTAGAAACGTTTGGTGCTAAGTGCTAACAAGGATTATTGAAGCAGTGATGTACTTGTACAAGATGTTAGTTGATCCATTCTTACAGAACATTGTTGCTACCTTGAAGATTACATTAAAGTGATTGGTGCAACACACTGCAGATGTTAGAAATCTAACACATACAAGAAGCTCTCAGCAGGTCAAGCATCACCTCTGCTTCTCTCCCCACAGATGCTGCTTGACCAACTGACAACTTGCAGCATTTTCTGTTCTTGTTCCATTAAAATTAACATTAAAAATAAAATGCTTGTTGCAACTGACATTCAATCGTTCGAACTGAAGTGGGAAGCTGGGATTTACTGAAAGAAGCAGGAGCAGGGGGGAGGAAATGTGTCACTGAATTCAGGGGAAATTGTCACCTCTGACCTGACACCAGGTCAGATCCAATGCCAAACCCAAGACCCACTGATTTCAATGGCCCTGCAGACTGAAGTCTTTTTAAAATTAATTTGCTTTAGTTTAATTCTGTTTGTTATTTCTAAGTGTTGTTTAATTATCTACTCTTTTAAATTTACTTCAATTTTAATAATTTTGAAATGTCCCCAAGTATCAGGAATGTTTAAAAGAAGTTAGATTCATAGATACATAGAACGTGGAACAGTATAGCACAGAACAGGCCCTTTGGCCCACAATGTTGTTCTGACATAGCTATTCTCTCCTACCTACAGAATGCCCATATCCCTCTATTTTCCTCTCATTCATGTGCCCATACAAACCCCTCTTAAAAGCCCTCAAGGAATTTGCCTCCACCACCCTATCAGGCAATGCCTTCCAGGCATCCACCACTCTCTCAGTAAAAAAAGTACCCCTCACGTCTGTTCTGAACCTACCCTCTCTCACCTTAAATGCATGCCCTCTGGTATTCGATTGCACAATAATGGGAAAAAGATATTGCTTGTCCACCCTATCTATGCCCCTCATAATTTTATACACTTCCAACAGATCACCCCTCAGCCTCTGCCACTCCAGAGAAAAGAGCCCAAGTTTTTCCAGCCTCTCCTGATAGCACATGCCCTCTAATCCAGGCAGCATCCTAGTAAACCTCCTCTGCACCCTCTCTAAAGCCCCGACATCCTTCCTACAGTGAGGTGACCAGAATTGCACGCAGTACTCTAAATGCAGCCTAACCAGAGTTCTATAGAGAACTTCTTGACTCCTGTACTCAATACTCTGATTAATGAATGCAAGCATTCCATAAGCCTTCTTAACCACCCTATCTACCTGTGTAGCCACTTTCAATGAGTCATGGACTTGCACCCCAAGGTCTCTCTGTTCTTCAACACTGTTAAGGGGCTTGCCCTTCAGAGTGTACTGCCTCTTGACATTAGTTTTGGCAAAATGCAAATCTCCACCCCCAGTTTTACCAGCTCTCAAAGTCTGGTGGGGATAGTTTAAGGTGTGGTCTCCGCACGGGGCTGCCAGAGGTCCAATTGTCTTCTGGAACTTGCCACTGGCCTCCATGGTGGGTCAACAAGATCGGCCCTCCGCAATGCAGGTAGCTTTCTTCCAACTACACAGGAGCCGCCATTTGGTTGATTCCCAAGGAGTAAACCCACCAGCCCCACTCCTTATGTCCCTGTACCCCCACAACTTATTCTCTCTCACATGCCCACCAACTCCTCGGATTCCTTTTGCCTTAAGGAACAAAAATGGTTGCCTAACTTGCCAATGACATAAAGATAGGACCAGCACAAACTACGAAAGGAAATAAAAAGACTAAAAATGAATATAGTTAGTGAGCAAAGATCTGGCAAATGGAGTACAAAGGTGAGAAAATGTGAAATTATTCATGTTGGTATGAAAAAAAATCGTATTGCCCAAATGGTGAGAGTTTTCAAAACTCTAGGTATCCTAGTACATGAATCGCAAAAGGATAGTATGTAGGTGCAGCAGATTATTGGGAAATCTAACAGAACTTTATCATTTACTGCAAGGAGAATTGACACCGAATGCAAGGAGGTTATGTTTCAGTTACATCAGGTACAGGATTGGTCTCCTTATTTAAGCAGAGGTGTTAATGCATTGGAAGCAGTTCACAGAAGGTTTAAGATATTTATTTATAAGTCACATATACATCAAAACACAGTGAAATGCATCTTTTTGCATTGCTGAGAATGTGCTGGGAGCAGCCCGCAAGTGTCGCCACTCTTCCGGCACCAACATAGCATGCCCACAACTTCCTAACCCGTACGTCTTTGGAATGTGGGAGGAAACCAGAGCACCCGAAGGAAACCCATGCAGTCACAGGGAGAACGTACAAACTCCTTACAGACAGCAGCGGGATTGAACCCGGGTCGTTGGTGCTGTAAGAGCATTACGCTAACTGCTGCACTACCCACTAAACTAATTCCTGGAATGGGCAGGTTGTCGTAAAAGGAAAGGTTAGACAAACCAGCCTTGTATACAGTGAGGGGTGTCTTGATTGAAACAAGATCCTGATGGGTCTCAGGAAGGTGCATGTGGGAGGATGTTTTCTCTTGTGGGAGAATCTAGGGGGTCATGGATTAAAAATAAGGAGTCGCTCAGTTAAAACATACAAGGCAAATTCTTTACTCTCACAGGTCTGAGAGTATTTGGGACCCTTTTCACAAAAGCACAGTCCTTGAATATTTTGACAGTAGGAAGTGGAGTTGAGGTTACAGTGAGATCAGCCTTGAACTTATTGTATGGCGGAACAGGCTTCAGAAGCTGTGGCCTACTCCTGCTCCCAATTTGTATGTTAATGAGGTATAGCAGGTAGGTTGACAGACAGTGCAAGGTGATAACAGGAAATTGAGTCATTGATCAAGAGTGCTTTGAAATGTTTGAACTGTTTTCAGAAGATTGAAGTATGAATTACCATGAATTGCTGGACCATTTGCATCAGTCTGCTATCCGCCCCACAGACGCTCCCGTACATTACAAACTTCAATTTGTGCTGTTAAAATAAATTAAACTTGCTACTGAAAGTTAGAGTTCGTACTCGGGTGATATGATCCAAAGACCTTACAAACAGCAGAGTTTCTGTTCATGCAATGTCACTTAATACTTTGGTCCAGAAATTGAATTGGAGGAGTCTCATCCATGCAACTAATAAACTGTTCCCAAATCCAAGATTTTAAACTTTACTTTTCCTATCTGTAACCTAATCCAATTTTTCGTCTCCTCTCCTTGTCTGCCTTTGGCTCAAATTTTCCCCCATTTTCTTCCCTTCATTCCCATCAGGCCTCTGCTGAGAATGAATTGTCTGGGATCAGGGAGGGGAAGATCAGAAGGAGTGGTGAAAACAGTAGGCTGCAAAAACAAATTTTAACACAAGTCTTAAAGGAGGAGAAATCGCTCTCAGTCCTGGAGGTGGAAAAATATGTGAATTCCTTGCGATACGGATTTGCACAGGAAATCAACCCTCACCATTAAATATTTATCCTTTTGTAAGATAGTGAAAAGACCCCTGCTGCTGATTGACACACAGTCCTTCAAACAGAAATCATTGCACAATCCAGATGTCATAATAAGATGCAGCATGAATGATATTTCGTGAAGAATGAAATATACCAGGACTTTCAGGTACAGACTTTAGAATCACTTCAACAGTGAAACAGTGCACCACCTACACTAACTATATGGAACCTCAATTACTTCGAATGGCTAAAGCAGTACTCGCAGAAACCAGGTCAGTACAGATGTCCAGACTGTATCCATAGCTGTGATACATGATAATGACAGCATTAACATTTCATGCGCGTTCTGTATTCTCCAAGGGGCAAGATAAATTTGTCCTCCAATTTGCCTCTCCTCTAAGAGTCTTGTTCATGTTTTCATTTCATTTCAAATTCTTGTATCATTAAAGTTGTTCCCTGCGGAAAATAGTAACCAAATAATCTAGTCCATATCAGGCTTCATTATCTTGGAGAAGTAATTTACATGGCACTTTTTAGATGCAGACAACCGTGCCAAACGTTGACTGTGTTGTGGTTGATAAATATGCAATACATAAATATCTCCGCTCCTTACAAATAGTCAACCAGCATGCTGCAATTAAATTTATAAATCTTTCATTATTACAAAGTTTGAAAACCCTCAAGGATGGTTGAAGAGAACGATGTTGTCTCGTTAAACCAACATAATGCAAGCAGTTGCGCATTTGATTAAATAAATATGAAACAAATATATTCAGAACTAGAAATAGATATGTGGAAAGTGGTCAGGTTACCTTGAAATGCTGTAGAAATGTATAATGCAGATTAGCTTGGAACAGACTATGAAAATAGAATAAATTTATTACAAAAAAGGATTCTGCTAACTACTGCCATTGCATGGCACACGTTCAGCAGGTACAGTTTACAACTTGTCAAAAAACAATGTAAAGATACAGTTACACTGTGCTAGGAATAACACACAGTTCAGCACAGGGAGATGGGGATCTTAGTCAGCACAATTTCTTGATTCTTTGTTAAACTTTTAGTGCAATTTTTTTCCCCTTATACTTTGAAATTGGGACGATATAAATAGCAACTAACTTTCTATTAGAGAGGAGATAACTAGAGGAATAACCTAAAGCAGGCTAAGGCACAAATATACTTTCCATGAGGGAATGCAAATCACACTTTGACCTAGAATCTAAATCGACACATCCAAGGCCCAGATTAGCGCAGCAAAATTAAGCCAGCACTGCTTTAGAGTATTCAAAGCTGTTGTTGGGGTTGCTGTCTTTTATTCAGACAAAGCTTCTACAAACATCCTATTTTTGCAGCCGGACAGATAGATTCCACACCAAATGCAAGGGTTACATTATATGGAATAAGATTATCAAGCTGTAACCTCAGCTCCATTGCTCTCTGCACGGCTGAGTATTTGCAATATTCTGTTCTTATTTCAGATTTCTAGCATCTGCAGTGTTTTGTATCTTTAAGTTCCAACGCTTTCTTTTCTCTTTTTCTCTCTTCTGCTCTGTTTTCATTTGCCTGCTCCTATTTACACCACCTTCAAACAGATAATTTTTGATTAAGAAGCTTTCACCGCTTTCTGTCAGCTGACATAACCATCACTTGCCCTTCCGTCTTTCCTGGTCCCACCCTATCGCAGATATTCCCCTTGTTCTCTCCAACCCTCTCCTCCGCAGCTCAAAGCAGGTTCGATTTCTCACTTTGTCAGCTCTAATAAAAAGTCATTGATTTGCATCTTTAAATATATTGCTCTCTCCACAGATCATTTGCAGCATTTCAGATTTACCATACCTATACAGTACGTTTTTTTCAAATTTTGATCTGCCTGTTTTAGTCTCTTAACTAACAATAAATCAAATAGCTTAACCTATTAGTCCAGCATTTCAGTTCACGGGACTTTAATGCACATTCAAAGCGAGACATGCTTTTGTTTATTCTGTAACTTCATACTAAATAGTGTATTAATAAATATACAAAATATGCAATATATTGCACGTAATGTTTATTAACTGGGTAATCTGTTCAAAAAGGCAGCTGCCTCATTGTCACTTCAAAGATCTGAAAGTTGATCATATTATCCAGTGATACATTTTTCTTTCTGTATCAAGACTGGGTAGGAGGCAATTCTTATAAGATCAATTAATGTCAATTTCACCTCTTACTCACAGAAGGATGAAAAATTATTTCCAGACTTCAAAAATAAATTCATAATTAACCTTTTAAAATTGAGTAAACAGTCAATTTGTATGTTACAGCTTTTTCCCCCACATGTAGGTAACAAAACTACACAAGGATATCTAGCAGGGAAAAATCTGTATTAATGAGTTATCCATATTTTATATATTTTGACAAGCAATTAACAGTGTACTGATACCTAATTTTGTGCATCTGAAAATTCAAATTGATTAAAAAAAGCCAAAACACAAACATTAATTTTATCTGCCAAAATTGTATAAAAAATTGAATTCTGACGAGTGTTCTTGTACCTGTCAGAGAGTCACAGAATCATACAGCATAGAAACAGCAAACAAGTCTGCACTCACCACCAAACACCCATTTACAGTAATTCTACCCCCTAACCCCATTTCATTCTCCTCACATTCCCACAAGAGGTGGCTTTCCAGCAGGGCAATCTCTGGTCAATGGATTCCAAACCTTTTACTTTCTACTAATAGGTTGCTAATTTATAGCTTTAGCAAGTCCAAGCAAGCAGAGTGCAGTAATGGGAGAGATAAATGAGCTGCTTATGAAGCCAAGAATCAATTTCTGTACAACTTTGTGCCTTGGATTTACTTGTGCTCCAGTCAGGGGGGGGACAGGGAGAGAGAGTGTAAAGCAGAATGAGAAAGGGTGTGCAGGTATCTGCATGTGAAAGAATGAGAGAACACGCGTCTCCATCGCCATCTGTCGCACTCAACACAATCCTCTCCCATGGCCCTGTTTCTTTAAATTCATCTCATCTTTAACAATGGAACACAGTTCAACAATGCCAGAATTAGCAGAACCCGTTATTATTTTCATCACCTGTGAAGGTACTTTGACCGTGTTGGACTGGCCTTGCCAAAGCTCACAGCAAGCTAGGGACTCATTCCAGCAGTTGGCACTCACCTGCTGGCAAGCTGTTGTCTTTCTCCGATGAAGCTTTGCTGTGGTCTGTGCAGGCACAATGTCAAGTGTCTCGATAACTGTCAGCTGCCCACCTCCAGAACAAGACATCAGAAAACAGGATTATAACTTTGATCCAGTCACAATGATACATTGTGGTGATATTGTTGATGCTGTTGAAGATTACGTTATTAGCCTGAAGGGCGAGAGTTATCACTGACCTTTGCCATGATTTCTCTTTAATGTTGTACTTTTGGTTTCATATCACACTGAATGAAACCATACCTTGTGAAGCAGTTCAACTCTCACACTACACTGAACAGAATTTTTGACGAAGTCACTAATTCACTCTGTGTATCACACCAGGTAAACCTTAGCTACTAGAGTCTCAAATAAAGTATCCAGCAAGAAAAAGGCTGTCAGTCATCTGAGCTAAAGGGGAAGTTATCCCGTTCAGTAGAAGTTAATGGGTCACGTTCTATCCTTGTCTGTGGTGCCTTACTGCTGCAGCATGAGGAAGCCCAGAGTTGGTCTCCACCACATTTTTCAGCCCTCATACATCACATCCCATTTTATTTGCAAAAGCACAGTCTTGCAGATTCTGAGGACGCTGAAGAACAAAGTGCTGGAAACACTCAAGTGACACGAGTGGAGGTGCAAACAGAGCTGATGTTTCAGGTCAATAACCTTTCTCAACATCAGAAAGATCATCAATGAAAATGTTAATTCTGCTTCCCTCTCCAGGGAGATTCTCTGATCTGCTGAGCATTTGCAGAATTTTCTATTTCTAACTTTAGATAGAAATGAGACAAATACTATGACCTGTCCTATTTTCCATAACTTCCACTCAATTGTACAATCACCATCCTCCTCCACAGAGCACCCAGGAGCAGGGGTAAGTGGAGGGTCACAGTGAACGTGGCAGAACATTAAAAATAGTCCAGAATTAGTGGCATCTCAATAAAATGGAATTTTTAACTTAGACACTGGGCAGTCCACTCAGTTAATGGTGCCCCTCTGAATTTTAGATTGGTGCCATTAGTTGTGGGATTGACAGCTTTCCCTTCTATTTCAGATAACGTTTTCTTTTGAGAAGCCTCTACTTGTAGACGTTGAATGAAAAGGAATGGAATGATGCTTGACTCGGACAACATGAATGTTAAATCACAAGCAAATCCCACTGCTCCCTGGTAACCTACAGCTGTTGGAGCAATTCCTTACTTTAAAGCTGTTGATTAAAGCAGTTTTTAAAACTCTAAATTCTTCCACTGGCCCATGACAGGAACAAAATATCTGAATCGCAACCCTTGGAATGTGGCTAGTTCACTTACAAAAGCTTGAGTACACATACCATCCGGCTCAGGTACAGCTTCTATCCTGCTGTTATCAGGCTCTTCAACTAAAATATGAACTCTTGATCTCCCAATCTACCTCTTCGTGGCTCTTGCACTGTTTACACTTTCTCTGTAGCTCTGGTGGTGAATGTTCAAGAAGGCATTCACCATTACCTTAAGTTCATTTTGGATGGGTAATAGTTGCTGGTCTTTTGGTCCAAGTCCATAGCTCCCTGAAAGTGGCCGCATAAGTTGATAGTAAAGAAGGCATACGGCATGCTTGCCTTTATTAGTTGAGGCACTGAGTTCAAGAGTTACGAAGTTACGTTGCAGCTTTATAAAACTCTGTTTAGGCCGCATCAGTAGCTTTAACACCATATTCTTCATTCTGTTTTTCTTTTTACTACTCGATGTACTTATGTATGGAGTGATCTGTCTGGATGGCTGCAAAAGATGTCTGGCATGATAGAAAAATAGGGGGCTATGTGGGAGAGGAAGGGTTAGAGTAGATCTTAGAGCAGGATAAAATGTCGGCACAACATTGTGGGCCAAAGGCCTGTACTATGCTGTAGTGTTCTATGTTCTAAAAGCCTTTCACTGTACCTTGGTACATGTGACACATTTAACCAATTCAATTAATAATGCCCTTTATTCTGAGCAAAAAAAAAGGATATACTTCAGAAAAATATAGTTAAGAGGAAGTGGATGTCATGGGCAGGATTAGTTCCTCTTCTCTAATAGCCCCCTGAACTGAATGGCTTGTTGGGCCATTTCCAAGGCCGGTAAGAATCAATAGTACAGGTAGGCCTGGAGTCACCTATATATAGGCCGGACAGAATCATCTCACTGAAAGGTACAAAATTCCCACAGAGCTTGACAGGGCAGATGCAGGGATGACGTTTCCAGTGGCTGGGGTGTCAAGAATCAGGGGTGACAGTCTCATAATATAAAGTCAGTCACTTGGGACAGAAACCAGGAGCAATGTCTTCAACCAGATTACAGGGGATCTTGGGAATTTTCCACCTATGAAGGCTCTGGAACCTCAATCAACAAGTTTATTCAAGGCAGATCAACAGATTTTTGGTTATTGAGGGAATGAAGGGTTATGGGGTTGGTTAGTGCAAGTCAATAGCACTGGGGTAAAAAGTCAACCATGATTATGCCTTCTCCTCTTGCTTCTGTTTCTTATGGCTGTATATAGGTCCTGCCTGGGTTACGAACGCCCACCTCATACACACAAGCTAGCATTTGGGAGACCGGCCAAGTGGATGGGGATGGATTTGCCGGTGGCTGTTGATACCTTCTGCCAGGTGAGAAGGGGATGTGGGAACGGGTCACTTCCATGCATCTTTTCTCTCTATCTCCCATGCTTTCAGCTGCAACAATCAGGGGCTGGGTTGAGCTGAGTAGAGCCAGGAGCACTGAGCAGACTCACCCACTCACTCCCCGAGTCAGTGAGGCCGGCTGCTCTTCCCATGCCTGCTCGATCTCCCGTCACAGCTATTCCTCTTCATTTCTGACTTACAAATTGTTTGGGTTACGAATAGTTCTTCGGAACAGAATCCAGTGGTAACCTGCGCACTCCCCGTGTCTTTTAAGATCAGGCTCTGACCACTCTGATGGAGCCAGATCTCAGCCAGAGGAAACTGTACAGATGATAGCACACACTGCATGTTTAACAGAAGGGAGCAGGAATATCTACCTACCCAGTCAAACACACAGTGGGATGAGGTTGAATACATTGTTAGGAGTCAGTCCAATGACAGTGGCAGGTTATTGTTTAGAGTTACTGCAGACTCAAAACCAACATCAGAAATGTGCACACATTAATATAGAATTACTAAATACATTTTACATCTCCCGGCACACTGCCAACGCATGCATAAATAATAAACATACTCCCTCATGTCTCCTCAGTTCAATCAATGAGAAACAAGTACTCCCAAGACTGGCTGAGCATTTAATTCTAACCTGTTCTGAGAATACCAATCCCAAGTAAGGTAACAGTTACTTTGCTGCTCAGTTTTGAAAGCAAAAGTCAGACTAAACTCTTCCCTTGCTTACTTTTATTTCAACTTCATCTGGATCTTCTTCTATACAAATAAAATTATCAGGTTAAAGAGTTACAGAAGACTTTTAAAAATACTATTTATTATTTAGATGAGCACCATTAACGGCAGCCAGGGACTCGGATTCACACAGTGAATCCGGACTGCTACCTCATCATCTCGTGATTTCAGACTGAAGTTCAGAGCAATTACTTCATTTTGAGGACTGTGGAATCCTTTTCCTGAGGCCTGTGGAGGCTGTATTGGTGATTCTGAATTAATACGGGCACATTTCTGATGTTAA
Organism: Pristis pectinata; assembly: GCF_009764475.1. Lineage (NCBI taxonomy): Eukaryota > Metazoa > Chordata > Chondrichthyes > Rhinopristiformes > Pristidae > Pristis > Pristis pectinata. The sequence continues at coordinate 20,638,770 of NC_067434.1, forward strand.
TTTTGATGCTGCAGAAACTCCAAACAATAATCTTCCATTACCGATTCCAACAATTGAATAAAACCCCATTCTACAACACTTAGTTAGGGAATAACCCTCCTGAGCTGGTGGATAGTCATTCTTGTGCCCTTCTGTGTATGTTTAAGACAGATTGATAGATGTATGCATATCGAGGGAGAGGAATATGGGATTAGTGCAGGAAAATGGCACAGAGGTAAATGGTCAGCAGTGACCTTTCAGGAGACTGTTCAGTCCGTCCCACAAATACTGGCCAATAACAAGCACGAGGTTACTCCCAGTTCCAGCTCTCATTCTGTACCCCTCCAGATCACAGATCTCCAAAGGCTCACCCAACTCTTATTTAAATGTGATGTTAGTTTCTGCCTACAAATGCAAGGTCAGGCGAAGGGATGTTCATTGATGACTGCACGATGTTCAGCACCATTCACCACTCCTCAGATAATGAAGCAGTCCACATTCAAATGCAGCAAGACCTGGACATTGTCCAGGACTGGGCTGATAGGTGGCAAGTAACATTCATGCCCCATACAAGTGCTCGGCAATGGTGATATCCAGCAAGAGAAAATCTAGCTACCGCTCTGTTGTTCAATGGCATCACCATAATTGAATCCCCCATTATCAATATCTGGGGGTTATCATTGACCAGAAACTGAAGTGTAGCCACGTACACAATGCGGCTATGAGAACAGGTCAGAGGCAAGGAACCCTGTGGTGAGTAACTCACCTCCCAACTCCCCAAAGCCTGTCCACCATCCACAGCTCAGGTCAGGAGTGTAATGGAACACTCTCCACATGAGTGCAGCTTCATCAACACTCAAGCAGCTCAGCACCATTCAGGACATAGCAGCCCACTTGATAGGCACCCCATCCGTTCACTCACTTCACCACTGATGCACAGTAGCAGCAGTTTGTACCATCTACAGGATGCACTGTAGCAACTCACCAAGACTCCTTGGACAGCACCTTCCAAACCCACCACCTCTCCCAGCTAGAAGGACAAGGGCAGCACAAGCCCGGGGAATGCCACTGCCTGGAAGTTGCCCTCCAAGCCCCACACCATCCTGACTTGGAAATATATTGCCGCTCCTTCACCATCGCTGGGGTCAAAATCCTGGAACTCCCTCCCCAACAGCACTGTGCATATACCCACTCCACAAAGACTGCAGTGGTTCAAGAAGGCAGCTCACCGTCACCTTCTCAAGGGCAATTAGGGGTGGACAATTAAACACTAGCTCAGCCTGCGAAGCCCACATCTCTTGAATGAATAAAAAAAATTTACTCAGCAGAGTGAGGAGTGCGCACACTAGAGGGAGTGGGAGAGAAAAGTGGGAGGGAGTGCACACAGGGAGAGAAAAGAGAAAGTGGTAGTCACAGGGGAGGGTGTAGTTAGGGTGGCAGATACTGTTCCCTGCAGCAAAGGCAGAGAGCCTGAGGGCCGTGTTTCCTCCCTGGTGCTAGGGTTAAGGACGTCTCTTCTCGGCTGCAGAAGAACTTGGGAATGGGAGGGGAAAGGATCCAGTCGTCATGGTCCACATAGGCATGGATAGGACTAGGGAGGAGGTTGTGCTGAAGGATTACGAGGGGAAGCAGAGTGGGTGGGAGAACGTACAGAAGGAAGAGGAGGAGGAGGGAGCGCCTGGGCACACAGGGAAGTGAAAGGGGGCCTTGTATGTGGGAAGCAGGAGCGTAGAGTGGGAGGGAGCACACACAGTGTGAGAGGGGTAGAGTGCGCTCACTTATGGAAGGATTGAGCTTGTCACATGGAGGAGGTAAGGGGAAATTATGCATGGGAGGAGAAGCTGGGAGGAATGCATTATTATTGTTGCCAATATTACAGGAACATCAGTTTGTAATATTGTCCAATATTTCTGTCCAGAGCCTCACTCATCACCAAGAACATCAGAATCTCTGATGAGCAATGGTGAGCTCCATTGGCCATGGAGTCTCTCTGTCGGCTTAATGTTCTGTGTCCTTTTATGTTACAGCAAATAAATAGCTTTGCGAATGCATTCATTCCAACCTACTGAACCAGAGACAAGGCAGGAGATGTAACAATACACGAATACACGGCCAATGTCCAGAGGCCATCTCCAGCTCCACTTCCCTCAGTATTTTCTGCATCATGGACCTCATCTCCAGCAATGTGATTAGCCTTTAACCTGGGCAAGTTTATGCAATGCAGGCAATAAAATGCAACAGCCCACCCTCCATGTCTGATACTGAATGAAGTGTTAACTTACAAAAGACATTTTCTATAAGGACCCACCCCAACCAGAGTGCCTTTGTGGTGCATTGTTCGATTTATTTAAATTGTCATCATATTCCTCTCCTTCAGTTGCAGCCTGTTTCTCTCCTGGCATGACTGAGCTTGTTAACTTTCCATTAATTTTTAAACAAGATTATTTCAAGGTTATGAAGGTACAAATGACCTGCTTACTTGTGACAGGTACTTACCATTTCAAACTGTACCTCAGAGCTCCAGTAGCTTTTACAAGGGCTACCATTTTCTTCCTCACAATGTTCCCACTCAAGAGGGTGTAACCTGATGCTTCTGAACTGCTGGCAATCTTCCCTCTCCACTCTCAGTTCCGACACAGGACCTCAACCTGAAACGTTGACAATTCGTCCTCCCCCACAGATGCTGCTCAACTCCTTGAGTTCCTGTAGCAGTTTTTTTGCTTCTGAAGGACTTCAGTTTAATAATAGGGCAGGACACCCTCATCTTGATTTTGTGAAACAGTATTACCAGCAGCTGATGATTGAAGCATCTCTTCTAATGCATTTCACATGGAACATTGCTGAATAAATGGTTAGTTCCTCTTCCTCTGAACCAGAATCAAGAATAATGTTAAACATTAGCACCTGTTAGAAAACCTAGCCATAATCAGAGGTTAATAGGCAGAATTTAGTAGTCCCAACATCTTAAGTATCCATCACTTAACCCTAAAGAATCTGCTCTTAACAATTTGCAAGTCAGAGTTAGACACAAAAATAAAACACATGGGAGAAATTAGCTGTAGAAGGAGGGAGGTAGTGAAGAACAGAGTCTATATTCAGATTTTGTTAGTTAAGAGCAAAAAAGTTTTAACTTTAGCAATACTATTTGATAAAAGGTTAAAACTCTTGAATTCAGTTCTGGCTCTTGAAATACCAGTGAGGTTAGGGCTGCTCACCAAAATGTATGTGCATATGGTACAGCAGCTTGCAATGAGGGCCACATGTGAGTTTGATTGCCAGTATCCAAATGCTGTTGTTGTTTATTGGTATTGGTTTATTATTGTCACTTGTACCGAGGTACAGTGAAAAACTTGTCTTGCATACCGATCGTACAGGTCAATTCATTACACAGTGCAGATACATTGAGTTAGTACAGAGTGCATTGAGGTAGTACAGGCAAAAACAATAACAGTACAGTGTAAAGTGTCACAGCTACAGAGAAAGTGCAGTGCAATGAGGTGCAAGGTCACAACCAGGTAGATCGTGAGGTCAGAGTCCATCTCATCGTATAAGGGAACCATTCAATAGTCTTATCACAGTGGGGTAGAAGCTGTCCTTAAGCCTGGTGGTACGTGCCCTCAGACTCCTGTATCTTCTACCTGATGGAAGAGGAGAGGAGAGAGAATGACCCAGGTGGGTGGGGTCTTTGATTATGCTGGCTGCTTCACCAAGGCAGCGAGAGGTAAAGACAGAGTCCAAGGAGGTGAGGTTGCTTCATTGTTGGCATTTTGTTGTCTGGTCTACCACTAAAGTAAATTGAATGGTGTGAAGTTGTATTTGCACAGTAAGTATGAACAAAGCGGAGTTGCATCTTCTCACTTCAAGTCGAAGAATTCTCAGCAATGTGATTAGTCTTAATTGCTGCCAACCTACATCTCTGTCACTGAAAATCAATGATTGAATGTGTGAAGTCTCCGTTCTGATGAGAAACAAATTGCTGACGTGTCTCCTTTGTCTTTAGACATTGTTCTACAATCTGTACTTGTTATACAGATTAAAGTACGTTTTAATGTTGCCAAATTTCAGTAGTGTGGAATTTCCTCTGCTTGACTTCTCACTTTTTTAGTTTTATGCCTTTAATGTAACACTATTTTTCTTGTCAAAAAATAAGTATTACACTTAAGGAAATCCAAGTAAAGTTTTTGGATAAGGTATTAATTTTATCTTTAACTTCATTCTCCTAGTCACAAATAAGACCACGGTAGTAACAGGGGAAACACACACAAAATGCTGGAGGAACTCAGCAGGTCAGGCAGCATCTCTGGAGGGAAATAAACAGTCGACGTTTCGGGTCGAGACCCTTCATCATTTCCCTCCATAGATGCTGCCTGACCTGCTGAATTCCTCCAGCATTTTGTGTGTGTTGCTCCAGATTCCAGCATCTACAGGATCTCTTGTGTCTCTGTCGACAGTAACAGGGGAAGTGTGATATTTGTGACCTCTTTGGAGTGCACATTTCATCACAAAATTAATATTCCATTTTTGAAATATTAATTTTGTGATGAAACGTACACTCCATGTTCCCATGTGGATATTTTGTAGATCTGAAATATACATTGACCTTGCTTGAAAGAACTGCATCAATTCTGAATAATAATTATACAGAATGGATAAAGCTACAAAACACATTCAGCTTAATGTGCAGTGTTGTCATTGTCTCGATCAAAGACAATTTTAAAAATTATTAATTCAGCATCAAGATATAACATCAGAATTAATGACTATTAGGGATGCCAAGTACTCAGGGGACACAAAGAAAGAATATATTTTCCCCTCCATTAGAGGAATATTTCTCCTGCTTTTGCAGGCACAAGGCTTCTGATTGTGCCAGACCTGACTTCCCACCCACTGTCCTGACATGTCTGCACTTGGACAGAATGCAGAAGGTCAACCTCACTGGCTCTCTGTACGTTTCAGCAAGAAATGAATGGACACTCAACCTCAGGCAACATGGCACGACGGCCTCTCCAGAACACCACAGACAGAAGGCAAAGAACTTTGCCACTTACAAAAATGTCTAAGAGACTGTAACAGTTTCTACATGTCCCCATTAAAATGATTATAATTCAGAAAATTTAAAAAGAATCAAAACTAAGTTAAGATAATTAAAAATTTACATTCCTCTTTGTGTCCCAATCGAGGTTTAGGATTCCCCAATGAATTTATTGCACAATGCAGGGGGATCCCAGCGAGATTGGGCTCCATGTGAATTTCGACAAAGGAGTGTAAAGACAGATGTGGCACTCTGCTGCTCTGCAGGTCCCAGATTCCCAGCTCGTGAGCAAGTCCAAGATTTACTTCTGTTCAAATGGCTGAATCACTGGCCGGCACTGATGGGATTCAGCCAAAGGTAATTGTACATTCAATTGTTCTTTTACTTAAAACTTTCCAACAGATCCCACCTACATGCCTATTATTTATCACTTTAATGAAGACCTCTTGTTCCTATAATTATTTGCATCAAGATATTCTCAATTTGAGGACACCAGCATGAGTCTCTCAACATAAAGACAAAGATCATGGAGCCACAAGAGATTCTGCAGATGCTGAAAATCTGGAGCAAAACACACAAAATGCCAGAGGAACTCAGCAGGTCAGGCAGCATCTATGGAGGGAAATAAACAGTCGACATTTCGGGTCGAGACCCTTCATCGGGACTGCAAGGAAGAGGGGAGAAGCCAGAATAAGAAGGTCGGGGAAAGGAGAGGAGCACACGCAGGCAGGTGACAGGTGAGTCCAGGTGAGAGGGGGGAGGTAGGTGGGTGGGGCAGGGGGGATGAAAGGGAGTGATGTGAGAAACTGAGAGGTGATGGGTGGAAGAGGCAAAGGCCTGAAGAAGAAGGAATTCGGTAGGACAGGGCAGTGGGCCATGGAATAAAGGGAAGGAGGTGGGGAATAGATGGGCAGGTCATGACGGTGGGGGAGGGGAAAGGGAAGGGGTGAGGGGGCCTCATTCCTATGAGGGAAAACAAAGGAGGGGGGGGGAGAGGAAGGGTTACCGGAAGTTGGAGAAATCGATGTTGAGGCCGTCAGGTTGGAGACTACGAAGGTGGAATGTGTTCCTCCAACCTGCATCTGGCCTCAGTGTGGCAGTAGGATTGTCCTCTTTTCCCCCACTCCCTTTGTTTTCCCTCATTCCTGTGGTCCCCCCCACCCCGTCCCTTTCCCCTCCCCCATGACCTGTCCATCCATTCCCCACCTCCTTCCCTTTATTCCATGGGCTACTGTCCTCTCCTGCCAGGTTCCTTCAGCCCTTTGCCTCTTCCACCTATCACCTCAGCTTCTTACATCACTCCCCTTCATCCCCCCCTCCCCCACCTTCCCTCTCTCACCTGGACTCATCTATCAGCTGCCATCCTGTGCTTCTACTCCCCTCCCCTGACCTTCTGGATTCTGCCCTCTTCCTTTCCAGTCCCGACGAGGGGTCTCGACCTGAAACGTCGACTGTTTATTTCCCTCCATAGATGCTGCCTGACCTGCTGAGTTCCTCCAGCACTTTTGTGTGTGTTGAAAGATCGTGGAGCTGTTTAAGTAAAGGATTCACAAGGATGTTATTGACTGGAGGGCTTGAGTTATAAGGAGAGGCTTGATAGGCTGGGGCTTTTCTAACTGGAGCATACGAGATCCAGGGGCCATCTTATAAAGGTAGATAAAATCATGAGGGGCATAGATGAGGTGAATGGTCACGGTCTTTTTCCCAGGGTAGGGAAGTCTAAAACTTAAGGGCACGGGTTTAGTGTGAGAGGGGAAAGATTTAAATGGGACCTGAGGGCCAACTTTTTCAACAGAGTGTGGTGGGAATGTGGAACGAGCTGCCAGAAGAAGTGGTAGAGGCAGGTACAATTACATTTAAAAAAATTTAGACTGGTACATGGGTAGGAAAGGTTGAAGGATATGGCCAAACACAGGCAAATGGGACCAGCTCAAGTAGACAACTTGGTCAGCATGGACCAGTTGGGCCGAAGGGCCTGTTTCCATGCTGTCTGACTCTATGACTCTAAACCTGGGTTGTTGAAATGTGGAATCCATTGCTTTGTTGGTCACAAGTGCTGAAGACAAGTGATAATGTAATCTACAATGTTAACCTAGTTTAACTCCTACGCCTTTCAAGTTGATTTTCTATAGCTGTAGAAAACCTATCCAATAAACAACATTATTCCTATGTATTATATTTTTACTACTTGCTGACAGAAATTTAGTTTTACTTTTGTTCACTGTGATGTATTATTCAACATTTTGATATTTTTCTCAACATGAAATCCTTTTTTTAAAAAAAATATGGGAATATCAACAACTTCAATTAACAGGGTGACCTAATTAACACTCCTTTGCCTTTTAGCTCCATTTCTCTATGGTATTATTTAAATAGTCCATTGGCAAATGGAGCTATTATTTAAACTCAGATTTACCAAATGCATTAAATAGTTTAACCCGGTGCCACTTTCACTGCTCCCTTTGTCTGTGGTGTTTAGACTTCATCAGTGGCAGGTCAGCTCTTTACTCTTAACTCTTTCAATTTGTAATTGATTTGGAAAATAGGTTGAGAAGGTTTGTATTTATTAGTCAAATGTCAACACAACAGGAATTAGAGAGGGCAACTGGGTCACAATGTAATTTAAAACTAACAGATTGATACGGTCAAACCAGCAAGATTTTCAGCCACTCTACAATCTCATCAAATAATAATTCTGGGCTCTGTCTGAAGTGCACAAATGATCAACTTTGCAACATCTATTCTTTCTTTAAATATACTGCAATCCAATAATAAAGTGCATTTTCTCCAAAAGTTTCCCAATGCAGATACTTGTATGAATTAAATAGACTGCAAAGAAAAATGTATGAATTTGGTTGCATTAAATAACAAAATACTTTTAATATTCAAAACAAAATTGACCATTCTGTTTTGTTCATTGGTGCTGAATGATGCTGCAACTCTATGACCAGTTTGAATACTGGCATATTAGTCTAAAGATTAAGTGGATTTCACCTAAAATGATATGATTTTGTACTGTTACTCCGTCATTGAGTTTTAGGGAGAGGTTGGCCAGACTAGGTCTTTTATTCCTTGGAATGTAGGAGAATGAGGGGTGACGTTACAGAGGAGTTTAAAATTATGAGAGGCATAGATAAGGTGGATGGTAACAGTCTTTTCCCCAGGGTCGGGGAATGTAAAACTAGGGGGCATAGGTTTAGGGTGAGAGGGGAAAGATTTAAAAGGGACCTGAGGGCCAACTTTTTCACACAGACGGTGGTGAGTATATGGAACGAGTTGCCAGAGGAAGTGGTTGAGGCAGGTACAACAGTGTCATTTAAGAAGCACTTGGAGGGGTATGAGCCAAGCACAGGAAATTGGGACTAGTTGGGTGGGCACTGTGGTTGGCATGAACTGGTTGGGCTGAAGGGCCTGTATCCATGCTGTATTGCTCTATGACTTGATCAATTAATGTGCTATTAATAGGTTATAAAATTTCTACTATATTTATATTACAATTACCTCACATATTTTAATTTTCAATGCTGTTACTGTGAAAGTATTAAATAGTTTAATCATATTTACATTTCTGCTTATTTTTTTATTAGAAAGCAGTTAATACATGGATATAAATTATTCATTAGTGTTGATGAGAAGCATGAGACGCACACAAGCTTTGTGGTACTGAAATCCTAGCCAGATTATTATTATTTCCCATAAGGATCTGTTCACTCTTTGGACAAAGGCAAATGTTAATCACGTTATCTACCTATACTGTGTGAGAATCAAGTGTACATTGTCATTCCTTGCGGAGAAAACCCACTGGAATCAAAACAAATCCTGTTTAGAATGTTCTTAGTAATTGAAATGAAGAGCCCAACAGACAATAAAAATCATGTTTCATCTCAGACTCAGCATGTTAGCAGGAACACAAATGTGGCGTGATATTGGGAATCATGTCCCCTACTTAATTATAGCATTGGGTATTATTAACTGGAAACATAATTAAAGGGACTGTGGACTAAGTTTTGACTGGACATTTGCAGAGGTTAAGTAGTTTATATTTAAATTGACACCTTCCAAAATTCACAAGCATATGTTGCCAAACTGACCAATCCTCCAAGGAAACATGTACAATTCTGCACTTGGAAACTGTAATTTAAATTGTAATTTGGACTGATGTTTGCATTTGAGGTTTTTAACAGAAACATTCATTTCTGTTCATATTTCTGTCTACAGATGAATTCTGGAAGTCTGTATCTTAAATATTAATTTCTAGTTGACACACACACTCTTCAATTAACTTCTTGCAACTAAAGCTGTACCTAATATTTGCTGCTGATTTGATCAATTCTTGGAGGGGCTGAGGTAAATCTGAGAACTGATTTGTTTGGAAATTGTCATCGGTTCTAAACTGTTGAGGCTAAGTTTATTCCCTTTATTTTTGATCATGGTGCTCACGTTCAGGTTAATTCCTAGATCAATCCATGTTGCAAACGTTCCTTTGGAAAACTAGTCCAAAGGCTCTACTCTTCAGAGCACTGAATATTACCTACTGGTTCATGTCTTGTGATGGTTACCCCTGTACATTCTAAGATATCTTTATTAGTCACATGTGCATTGAAACACGCAGTGAAATGCATCTTTTGTGTAAAGTGTTCTGGGGGGCAGCCTGCAATTGTCGCCACGCTTCCGGCACCAACATAACATGCCCACAACTTCCTAACCCATATGTCTTTGGAACGTGGGAGGAAACCAAAGCACCTGGAGGAAACCCACGCAGACATGGAGAAAACGTACAAACTCCTTACAGACAATGGCCGGAATTGAACCCAGGTCACTGGCGCTGTAATAGCGTTACGCTAACCACTACAATTCTTTTTGAGTTAGCAACACCTCACTACTGTACATTCCTTGCAGATACGTCAAAACTTGGATGCAAATCAAGTCACAAGTTCCTATTTGAAAACAATCTTGTTTTGGTACAGATAACTTTTTTTTTTGAAGTCTCAGTGCATCTCAGACATGTTTTATAGCTCTACGAAGCTGTGTTAGTAGCTGTGTTTATGCAAGCCCACTAGCCTGGCTTTGTACGGGAAAATGAATGTTATAGCATTTGAAATGTTCTCTGTATATGTTGACCAATGTTCATCTAATATTCTTCAATTTTTCTTTTTCATTATTGTGGCAAGAACAGAGGGTACTTGCTATCCAGAACTGCAAAGATTTGTAACACCTCAGGAATATCAGCTTCCAATTATAGCTAGTGTTATGTTCTCACCCTCAGAGGGAACATATGGGTACTTGAAGGTTAAGTTAATCCACAATTACAGTTACTAAAATTGCACTTGTTCCATCTTGCCAGTGATATATGCCATTTAGAGATAAGAAAATAGAAAAGAAATTTAACTGCAAGGGAAGCAAGAACTAGAGGGCATAGGTTTAAGGTGAGAGCCAAAGATTTAAAAGGGACCTGAATGGCAACTTCTTCACACAGAGGGTGGTGTGTATATGGAACAAGCTGCCAGACATAGTAGTTGAAGCAGGTACAATAACAATATTTAATAGACGTTTGGATAAGTACTTGGATCGGAAAGGTTTAGAGGGATACGGGCCAAATGCAGGCAGATGGGACTAGCTTAGGTGGGCACCGTGGTCAGCATGGATGAGTTGGGCCAAAGGGCCTGTTTCCATGCTGTATTACTCCGACTCTAAATGTTTCTGTTAATCAAGGTTTGAACAACCTGAAAAATTCTCAGAATAAACAAGGCTTGGAATATTTTTATTTACTTGCTTTAATAGCCTACATTCAAAACTACTAGTTTTTTTTAACAAGGTAAAATCTTAACACCTTATGAAGACCACCTCTTACCTTTTATTTTTTCTTTACTCACAATATTCAGCTTTATATCTATCATTACTTTTTCCACCCTTCCCATGCATCTCCTGCATGTTCATTGGAAAATCTCTCTTCTGCTCTGATCAGCTGTTGGAATAAAATGAATGGGATATCATAGGAGGCTGAAGTTTACATGTCGATCCCCAATCCAAGTTACTTGTGACTACGCAAAATTCAGATTAAGGATAAATTCAAATTATGCATAATTGTTATTGTATAACTTCATGAAATTCAGATTTCAGCTATTTTTGACTGCACATTTGCAGAGTAGATATTTTATATAACAGGCATTTAGTAAAAATGGCTGATTTCCATTATGAAAAATGTCTGTATGAAAGTTAATAATCAAAAATTGATTTTTATTACTGTTGACTTACCTACAATATTTTAAAAGACTTCATAATGTGAGGTTTGTGATAATTGGTGGCTTTTCTACTACCCACTATTCAGACATCACATCTAAGATGAGCAGACACAAGCGACATCGTCACATCTAAGATGAGCAGACACAAGCGACTGCAGATGCTGGAAATCTGGAGGAACACAGCGGGTCAGGCAGCATCTATGGAGGGAAATGGAAAGTCGATGTTTCAGGTCGAGACCCTTCATCAGGACTGGAAAGAAAGATTTGAGATATATAAAGGTGGGGGAAGGGGTGGAGCAAGAGCTGGCAGGTGATAGGTGGATCCAGGTGAGGAGGGGGAGGGTGATGGACAGGTGGGGAAGGGAGAGAGTGGGAATGATGCAAGAAGCTGGGAGGTGATAGGTGGAAGTGACAAAGGGCTGAATATGATGGAATCTGATAGGAGAGGACAGTGGACCTTGGGATAAAGGGGTGAGGTTGGGAACCAGTGGCAGAAATGTGTGGGTGATGGGCAGATGGGGAGGGGAAAGAGGGTGATGGGGGGCCAGTGGGATCAGAAAAACAGTGGGGAGTGATTATCTAAGGTTATCTGTGATTATCATTTATCTTAAGGTCATCTAAGATAACAAGGATTAATCACCTTCGAATCATGCCATATACTTTTATACTACAGTAGCTAACCTTTCCAATGCAGGTGTTGACATTCTGAACTGGTCTGAAAATTCTAGTCCTCTTGGTGTTGTTGCCCCTACCGTATTATCAACTTTTCATTGCCTGAAGAAAGTTGTATCATGTACATACCCATCCCTGGATCCATTGATTTCGAGGAAATTTAATCAGATAATGTACCTTGAGAAGTTTTAAGCCTGTTACATGATTTAACAATCCCATCGCACAGACCCACAGATCAATTGTTGCATTTTGTTTAAAAGAGCATTTATTGACAAAATCTATCAACCAATGCCTTAGAGACTCAGCAAATTATCTATTGCACACCAAAGTTAATTTACTCAGAAGACAGTATTTCAGAGTGAAGGAAACCAAAACTATAATACTTCTCATAAAATCATTGGTAATTTTCCTGTAAAAAGTGTGAGTGGAGGATATTCACCAGTAAATTATTTGCATAGAATCAATCCCAACCACTTCAGGCAGTGTGGGCTTCACTGACAGTGGAGCCACCCTAAAATCTCCAATTTTCCTGGCCCTAGTGTTGTCATTATGTGCAGCCTTTTCTTTTTACAAAGCTGAGCCACCTTGTAATTTAGCAAAGGAAAATGCATCAACATAAGAAATAGCAAGTGGCCATATGCTCCCTCAAACTTTCTCCACATTCAATTAAGATCACAGCTGATCCCATCTGGCCTTGGCTCCACTTAACCCTCAATTCCCCTTTAGAACCAGCCCTGAATATATTCAAGAACTCAAGTCTCCAAAGCTCTGTGGAGCAGAGAATCCCCAAACCCTCAAAGAAGAAACTCCACAAATGAGCAAACCCTTATTCTGAAAGTATTTCACTAGTTCTAAATTCCCCACAAGGGGAAATAATCTGCATTTATCCTGCCATGTTTCATAAGAATCTTTTACGTTTCAATAAGATGGAACAAAAAAAATTCCAAAACTAACAGGTAGAAGACATAAAAGACATATTGTGTTATGGGCCTGTGTAACACTTCTTCTGTCCACAAGCAAGATCCTATACTTTAATCTCCATTCTCATTGTTCTGCTGATATTCAGCACAACCTGTTGGAACAGCACATCTTTCAGTAAGCCTTATACATGCCATATCGCATTCAACAAGTTTAGACAATGATCCTTTTATTCCCTTTCACAGCTCTTCTCACTCACTCTTACTTCTTTACTTTCCTCTTACTGGTCACCACTGCCCTTTACTATCCTCCCTTACGTTATTTAATCTCTTCTTCTTCCCACCCCACTGTAGATCTTTGGTTTTTGTTTATCCTCTCCTCCCCTCTATTTGCATCTTGTGATTTTTTTTTAAAAAAACAGAACTGGAAAATGTTGTAGGTGAAAGCTTGAAAACGTGAAACGATAATTTGATCTCTCCTGGGGATTTCCAGCAGTTTGTTTTCATTAATCTGTAAAAAAAAGCCAGTGAAAATTCTCTCTCTTGTTTATATAAGCATAAGAAATAGGAGCAGGAGGAGGCCATCTGGCCCCTCGAGCCTGCTCTGCCATTCACTGAGATCATGGCTGATCTGGCCGTGGACTCATCTCCACCTACCTGCCTTTTCCCCATAACCCTTAATCCCCTACTATGCAAATATGATTTGGAACAATGCCAAATTGATACCCAAACTGAAGGAAGTTCAGAGCAAACCCATCTGTTCTTGTCCTATCCAAGGCTCCAATGTCCCAGGATTGCTATCCTTTACTCAGCTTTGACCCACTAGCCAGCCGAGCAATTAATTGCCCTTCCACAATCAGAGAGCTGCAAATGCCTTTCATTTAATGCCCCACGGAGTGTTGGTAACATTTAAATGAGGCCTGAGTCAAAATATTTTTAGGTCCAAATTGACCATCACTCCTAGTGTTCTAGGTATCAACCTTGCCTTTGAATCAGAAGGTGAGGGTCTTTGCTCTGTGTCAGTTCCCCATAGCCCTGCACTTTCACTTGCCAAGATTTCACCAACACCCAGAAAGGTACTGAGACTGAATCAGATGAGGCATGATAGAGTTGAATGGCAGAACAGAGTTACAGGGCTGAAAGACCTACTCCTGTAAAGGAAACACACAGAGGTACTAGCAAATTAGAGGGGGAAACACACACTGAGGGACCTCCGCTGCCTTGGGAAAGCAGCCAACATAATCGAAGACCCCTTCCACCCCAGTCATTCTCTCTTCTTCCCCCCCCCTCCCATTGGGCAGAAGATACAAAAGCTTGAGAACTCATACCACTGAGCTCGAGGACAGCTTGTGTTATAATACTCTTGAATAGATCTCCCATCTACCTTGTCAAGGCCCTTCCACCTTATTTGTCTACCTACACTGCACTTTCTCTGTAACTGTAACACTATATTCTGCATTGTTATTTTTCCTTTTTGTACTAGCTCAATGTACTTATGTTTGGAAATGATCTGTTTGGATGGCATGCAAACAAAGCTTTTCACTGTATCGTGGTACACGTGACAAGAATAAACCAATTACACACCTAAACCAAGATAATGGTTTTTGTTTTTCTTCAGGTCATTAAGACCACAGGTAAAATTCATCACTAGCCCTTGCTGGTTAATGCCTTTGTAGAACAGCCACGTAGAGGAGTCAAACTGACCTCGGCTTCAAACGTTTCACTTTCTATCTATTGGGTATGTGAAAAGACACACACTGAATACCAGAAATTGACCTTTATTCTTGTACTAATCAATTGCTTTACATTTGATACAAAGTAACCTTTTAGCGCAGAATAAAAACATCAGTACCTGTTCGCCTTGTACCATCTCTGTCACACACTGACTGTGCCCTGCAATAACTTACATTGGCAGTAGATGCATGGGGATCTAGTCATTGAATCAGTGAGTTTAGTTTTGTATATCGAGCCGAAACTGAAAATTCTAACAGTGAGACTGAATGCTTTGTGAAAGAGAGGCTTCTTCACTGCCAGAACAAGTTATTACAGAAAATACTAAATAATTTGTTCTACCTCTCTGCAGAATGTGAATCAAATGAACAATTTGCCAAAGTTATATTTGAGGCCTTAATCTTTTTGTAGCTTTTTTTAATCCAATTATTACAATGCAATACTTTGCTTTTTGACACAGTAGGCAAGAAAATGTCCCTTTTCATTACAGTATACAAATGTAAGCAGTCTATGTGTTTTGTGGAATGTTTGCAAGGTCATCATGCGCTAGAGAATTATTGAAAAACGAGGAACAGTCGTGTTTCTTTAATGATTCATTTGCATTGAAGACGGTAGGTACAGCAGTGAACTACCTAAAAACAGGAGACGAACTGGAGGATCGAGAGCAATCCTGTGTTAGGCACACATGGATTCACAAGTGCAACATGAAAACAGAGGATACAAATGTTGACAATTTGGCACAATATATGACAAGAAACATCCATAAGCAATGCAGATTCAATGACTGCTTTCCAGACAGTGGCAACACTAACAATTATTTACTGTGCCTTATAACTACATTTACTTAGACAAATCATCCAAGGGAAATATTTTCTTAAAGTTAAATAAATCTATTTGACTGCTACACACACTGAAATGTTCTTTTTTTAAAAAAAATGCTCAACATAACTTGCAAAATTGCACCAAGATGAGTTTCTTCAATATTTACAGCTTTTAGAAAGTGTCATATCAGCATGCTAGGCCTAGCTAATAGCTCATTACTCCCTTGCTACACAATATTAGGCCCAACAATTAAGGTATTAGTTTATACAATATGATCAGATACATTATGCTGTTTACATATCAAGATCCATGCAGAAAAATATATTTGACAGACAATAAAAACAGAAACAAATGTAGTGGTCTGCCCTTCGAGGGAGTGCACAAACATTTCATAACTCACTCCAAACAGTACCAGTCACAATACCTTTTCCCAACTACAAGTTCACACTGTACCAATTTTTATAAAGTTTAACCTGCCAGTCGAATCTCAGGGCGCTATCATGTAACCAGGTAAACACGCCCATTCACATGCACAAACCTCATTCAAAAGAGCCGCCTTATCCAAAATATGAAGAGTAAGAAAACAAAAAGATAAAAACATTCAAGTAAATATTTAAAACAAATAGTCAGGAAACATTACTTGTAAACGTGTCTTTTTAGTTGCAACGTCACTTTTCCAACTTTTATTGGGGAAGGGGAATAGGGTCAAGAAGGCAGAATAAAATATCTATTTTAAAATCAGTCCTGTAAAAATCCAATTTGAAGGGTTTCTCTTTATATTGCAGTACAGTAGATGCCAGGACTTATTTAACAGCATTTACCCAACACCCTCAAGTTGACGACTTTTTCTGATCTCCAGAAATCCATTCAGCATGCTGTCTATTCTGTGTAACCCGCAATCTTCAGACAGACTTAATCCAAACTCAATGAAGCGATCGACTGCTTAAACACTCCTACACCAACGTGAGTATGAGCTGCCCAAGTGGGGTCCTAGAGAGTCCCAGCTGGGATCCAGAGGACTTTGCTTTGTTCTTGATCAACAATTGTCATGATTTGAGTGCAAATGTAAGGCAGGCTACCTCCTTGGACAATACCTACAAGAAAATAGCATAAATTAATAGGTAGAGAAAGAAGTTTATCCACTATGTAGGATTTTCTTTCACTTCTAAAGCAAAAGGTACAAGCTAGGCAAACACAAAAATAAAGTTTTTACTTGCTGCTGGGGTATTATAACCCTGCCTCTGAATCACCATCCCCTCCAATAAATACTTAAACTTTGTGATGAGACATTTTCCCTGGTTAATATATTTATTTGAAAGGGGTGCGTCAATAAAAAATAAATACAATAAACAATAATGCAGTGATTAACGTAGTCTATTTTTTGAAACCAAAATAATTAGCTATATTTCCTTAACTTCCAATTTTCTCCTCTTTTTGTTCTATTTGCCTGGGAGGGTGCGGGCTGCAGATAACAGAAAAGCAATTGAACTCTCCCACGTGGTTATTCATTGCAGATGAATCAGACAGCATCTTCAGGTAGTTCTACAGTGGAAAACTTGACTGCTGAGCCTGATTTTCTCATCACCTGAATTTGCTCATACACAGTTCGAGAGGAACGGAACTGCTCCTCATTAGCCAAGGTTCTCATGCCTTGGCTGAGAATCTGTGGCTCAGATTAAGGCCAAAACCTAAGCTACCCCGATATAAATACAGGCAACCCCCACGTTATGGCTGTTCGGGTCATGGAAATTCGCCCTTACAGAATTCACAAATCACGGCCCAAAAATTTGAGATACGGAATAAAGTTCACCCTGACAGAATTTATGTGGAAAAGGAAGTATCACATAAACAAAATTTATTCCTTTTCAACTCGCATTTCTTGACCTACGTGCAGATGATGTAGCTTCATGTTACGGAAAATTGCAATATGGATCATTTTATAATACATACCCTCCCAGAATGCAGCACATTTACTTATTGCACATGAGGAAATCTGATTAACATTTCAAGTATTTAATGCATGATGCAATGTTAACACATCTTGAGAATCATATCTTGGATATCCCATTTGCAGCAACATCCTTCAAATGACTCTATTCACAGAAGATTAGTCATACCTTAAAAATTACTGTATACCCTGTGAATAGTGATAACACTGCTTTGTGCATCAGTTTTCCTCTCAGAAGCAAAAGGCAAAGGAGAAAAAATATCCAAGTGTAAAGAATATGTATTTAGCACACACCAATCTTTGAAGCTCCGTAAGCAGTCATTTTAGTTAAGCAATAAGAGGATTTCTATTACTACAGGGCCTTTACTGAATAATCAGTTCTTGCAGTATTGTCAGCTTACTTACAATCTTAGATATGACTTCTTCGACATATTCCCCCATACGAAAAAGTAAATAAATTGAAACACACAATAGTTACATATAGAGCAAACAGTTGTACTCAGTTATATCATACTTAAAGCACCTGCCACACTAAAACAAATTAAAAGGCAAACCCAAGGAGCAGAAAATGAAAGCATACGTAAGCAATTCGTATCCAACAAGTGCTTCATTATTTAGGGATAAATTTTTCCCCCTTCCCTCTGAAACATCCAATTTGAAATTACTTTCAACAATGTTATAAATATATCATGGAAACAAAATTACACAAAGCTATGTATTTTTTGAATTACTACTGTAACCTTTGACCAGTTTCCTCTTTCATCATTCAAACTAGTATGAGCCATTATCAAGTTACTTGGTTCTCAGTCAATTTTCCAAAAGGTCTGATAATCAATTAACATTAACATCAACCCATTCAGAATTTTAGATTTCAAGTTCTTCTTCTATAGCTATTGACTACAGTTGACAATTCACAGTAGAATTGCATTGGGCAGTGCCATCTAGCGTTATTGTATTGTTAGTGGAGAGCAAAAGCAGCCGGAGAGTTAAGCTTGCCCCTGTGGCTGCAGTTAGGACAATAACATTTAATACTATGGAACATTACTCATAGATTGGAGAGTGCCAATAAGCATGTGTTGTTACTCCTTTATAAAATTATATTACCTTAATATTAAACAGCTTAAATTTGATTTATTGATTTTTATCATCATGGTGTAGTGCAAAATTCACAATCTCTTTGGGACAAGGTAATATAATTTTATGAAGTATTAGCTTAATCAGAGCTTATCACTGTCAGGCACAAATTAACAAACCAACAGTTACATTTACAGAAAAGTTCCCCTTTCCCCCACACCATGCCAATACCAGAATGCTACTTGTAAAATCAACTGTGGCATAGTAGATATCTACCTGTGAAAAACTTGCTGTATTCCTGTTCAATCTTTTGAGCAGCCTCAAACTGTTCCTTGGAATGTTTTTTTTGTGTACCTTTGTCTCGCAGAAAGATTGGATCCTTTTGCTCTCTGTAGATGAAACACCAACATTTGTTTTCAATTAAACAATGTAATGGAGTAATGGCAAAGGACTGTGATGTGAATGTATTTTTCGTCATAGAGTTGTACAGCATAGAAACAGGCCCTTCAGTTGAACATTTTGCTCATCTGCACTAATCCCATTTGCCCACATTAGGACTGTATCCTTCTATGCCTTGTCTATTTAAGTGCCTGTCTAAATGCGTCATAAATATAGTGATTGTATCTGATTACCCTACGTCCTCTGGCAGTGCAAACCAGATATCAACCCGCCTCTGTGTAAAGAAAACTTACTCCTCACATCCCCTTTAAAACTCCTTCCTCTCACTTTAAACCCATGCTCTCTTGTTTTTGATAATCCTTCAATGGGATAAAGGATTGTGACTATGTACCCTATCTATGCCTCTCATATACTTCCATCAGGTCATCCCTCAGCCTCCGTCACACTTGGGGAAACAAACCCAGCCTATCCAATCTCTCTCGCAAGTCCTCCAGTCCAGGCAACATTCTGGTGAATCTCCTCTGCACTCTCTCCAGCGCAACCACATCCTTCCTGTAATGTGGTGACTGGAACGGTGCACAGTACTCCAAGTGTTTTGTAAAGTTACAACACAACATCCCAACTCTTATATTCTATGCTCCAACCTATGAAGGCAAACATGCCGTATGCTTCTTAGCACCCTATCGACCTGTGTCATCACTTTCAGGGAACTATGGACTTGGACTCCGAGGTCTGTCTGTTCAACACTCCTTAGTGCCCTACCATTTACTGTACATGTCCTACCCCTATGTGTCTTCCCAAAATCCATCTCCTTGCATTTTTCAGGATTAGCCTTAACCTTCTTCGCAATTACAACTCTGATTTTCATATCATCTGCAAACTTTCTAATCATACCTCATAAAACAGCAGTATACTACTGTTTAAAAAAAATTGTATAGGAACTAGTTCAAGTTCCTTGCCAGAAAGAAGCTATGATCCCACCATTTTCTTGATTATAACACTGACTGATAACTATTTATTTGCTATGATATTTACTTAATGGCCTGGCCACTTTGTCAAATGCCTAATCTATTTTCTTTGGACGACCACGAGATCCTTTTAGCTTTTGAACCCCTTAAAATTATCTTTGTGTTTTTCTAAATTTTCTCCTCCCCTTCTCCAAAATCCTGTCAGCTCTGCCTTAGCCAAGAACACACATCACTATTCTCTTCCTGGACCACCAAAGATTGAAAACTTGAAAGGAAGTGAATAAGCACAATGTGGCTCTGATTTCCTTCTTTACCTTTGGAGAAATAATTTGACTCCTGGATCACACACTGAAACAGGAACCCATACTGCGAACAAAAGTAAATATGATCTCGGATCTTATAACTTGTAACACCAAAACGCAATCACCTTTAATATTCTTTAAAGCCCATTGTTATCAACTTTTTTGCCACTGGGCAATTCAATTTTCTCTGTCAGTCCTTTGCATTATTACATTGTCTCTTTATCACACTGTGTACTGACCCTCAAAAGAAGACAAAACCATCTGGAGCTGACCTACTATATGCTTCTATGTAAAAAACAACACATTACCCCGCCTTAAAAATGGGACCTGCATAACCTCTCCTAAGCTTTTGTTAATTTAGTTTCTTTTTAAATAGACTTTCTACAAGAGCAAATAATCACCGATACATCCTTATTTGCTTTATTCTACGCAGGTCTTGAATACTCACAAAATAAAGTTAGTTACTCATTAAATAATTGCATCTACTCACTTGATTTGCTTTAGGTTTTTGTACCGTATGAATATGACAATTGGGTAGATGTGAATTCGGTGCAGACGCTCAATGGCATGTGGTGCAATATCAAGCAAGCAGTGGCAGTCCTACAAATAAGGTCAAAAGTTAGTTAACAAAAACATAGTTAAGTATTATAACAAAAAGGAATACCAGAAGAGCAATCACCCATGGCTTAATCAGAAAGGCACAGGTTCAGAGACCTGAACACACCATCTTGTCTCATATCTCAGTGTACCACCTAAACACACATTTGAGTTCATTCAAAATGGAGATCGATCAGTTTCTAGATATTAAGGGAATCAAGGGAATTGGGATAGTGGAGGAAAATGAACGAGGTAAAAGATCAGCCATGACCTTGATTGATGGCAACATCAAAGAGCCAAATCGCCAACTCCTGTTCCAATTTCTTGCGTTTTTGTACTGTCATCTTTAGAATATGTTAAATCACGATCCAATTTATCCTCTCGAATAGATGCAGAGAACTTGCAGGTGATTCTTGGAATTAAACAGGGGTGTTCCGGTTGTGCCTTGACAAATATCTAAACCTTAACAGACACAGCTAATACAAGTTTATCTGCAGAACATCTGCAAATTGCTGTCATATTCACCTATATTACAACAGAAACTAGATTTAAGTATAATTAGTTGTGAAACATTTTGAGACCATTTAGAGATGTGAAATGTGCAACATTAATGCAAGTTCGTGCTTTTCTTAATGTCTTCAAGAAACTTAAATCAAGGCTGCAATGCATTTTGCTTAAATTTCAGAAAAACCTGCTCCTTTGGAGACATGTTGCATGCAGACAAGGTAGAGTTTAAACTTAAGGCATGAGGACTAGGAGGTGGCTCTGCACTGTTCTACTTTAAAATCACAAAAAAAAGCTGGGGAATGATATCAGAGCAGAAAGTAAAAGCAGGGTCTCCCAGGCCATGGGAAACTCGACAATTTAAAGGCAGCAAGAATCAGTGGGATAGGTATTTTAGGTTAGGATAGGATATCTTTATTAGTCACATGTACATCGAAACACATGGTGAAATGCATCTTGCGTAGTGTTCTGGGGGCTGCCCGCAAGTGTCGCCATGCTTCCGGCGCCAACATAGCATACCCACAACTTCCTAACCCGTACGTCTTTGGAATGTGGGATAAAACTGGAGCACCCGGAGGAAACCCATGCAGATGCAGGGAGAATGTACAAACTCCTTACAGACAGTGGCGGGAATTGAACCCGGGTCGCTGGCACTGTAATAGCGTTACACTAAAATGTTTCCTCCAGGCCTAGCGAGCTATTCATTAAAACCAAACTGCCACCCCATCCACCCTGTACCATCAACACAAACACCATCTACTCTTGCTCTTGTAGGCTTCAAACTTGAAGACTGATTCCTAGCTGAAAGGCAGCAGCCTATCAGTCAGGCTTCATATGGGCAGAATCCCTGCAGAAAATATATTTATAGGAGTCCTGTGGGGAGAGTCTGCAGGAAACCCGTTGAGGATATTGAGGAAACCCGTGCTACTCAGTTCCCTGATCTTAAAACACACCCCCCCCCAACAACCAATGAATCCTCATAACACCTTTGCAGACTTGAACACTTGGGCCAGAGTTACCAACAAGCAGTCAAAATTTGTACTTCTTTCAAATAACTCATTTACAACTTCATCACGTAGGACAAAAAGGTGATATAATCTTAAACAATATGCTTCAGTCATCATTACTGCTTAACGGTGGACTGATTTTCTATCATGCAAGAGTGGCTACTGGCAGATAACTCAGAACTCCACAGGCTAACGGGTGCACATATTGGAATGTAATGCAGTGGACTACAGGTGTAGTCACACACACAGCACTGAATCATCAGTTCAGAATCAGGTTCATTATCACTGTCTTATATGACGTGATATTTGTTGTTTGCAGTACAGTGCAAAGACATAAAAAACTATAAATTACAAAATAAATAAATAGTGCAAAAAAAAGGAAAAATAAGGTAGTGTTCATGGGTTTATGGACTGTTCAGAAATCTGATGACGGAGGGGAAGAAGCTGCTCTTGAATTGTTGGGTGTCGATCTTCAGGCTCCTGTACCTCCTCCCTGGTGGTAGTTACGAGAAGAGGGCATGTCCCAGATGGTGAGGGTCCTTAATGATGTATGCCGCCTTCTTGGGAGGCACCGCCTCTTGACAATATCCTTGATAGTCAGGAGGTTTGTGACTGTGATGGATCTGGCTGAGTCTACAATCCGCTGCAACCTCATGTGCATTGGAGCCTCCATACCAGGTGGTGATGCAACCAGTCAGAATGCTCTCCACCGTACACCTGTAGAAATTTGCAAGAGTCTTTGGTGACATACCAAATCTCCTCATGAAGCAGAGCTGCTGGCATGCCTTCTTTGTAATTGCATTAATGTGCTGGGCCCAGGACAGCTCCTTGGAGATGTTGAAACCCAGGAACTTAAAGCAGCTCACCCTTTCCACTGCTGACCCCTTAATGAGGACTGGTGTGTGTTCTCCCGATTTCCCCTTCCTGAAGTCCACAATCAATTCCTTGGTCTTGCTGATACTGAGTGCGCGGTTGTTGTTGCAACACCACTCAACCAGCCGATCTATCTCACTCCTGTACATCTCCTCATTGCCAATGAGATTTTACCAACAACTGTGGTGTCATTGGCAAATTTATAAATGGCGTTTGAGCTGTGCTTAGCCACACAATCATGAGTGTAGAGAGAGCAGAACAGTGGGCTAAGCACTCATCCTTGAGGTGTGCCTGTGCTGATTGTCAGCGAGGAGGAGATGTTATCACTGATCCGTACTAACTGTGGTCTCCCGATGAGGAAGTCGAGGACCCAGTTGCAGAGGGAGGTACAGAGGCCCAGGTTTAGAAGCTTGGTGATTAATACTGAAGGGATGATGGTATTGAACCTCGAACTGTAATCGATAAACTGTTATGCTCTCTGCAAACTTGAGAGTCAATGTCATATCAGTATGTCTGTTTTTTTGTACTTCTACAATTCACCAAAAATATGCAGGGCTCAAGAGATATCTGAACTCAAAAGCCAAATATGAAGCTTCCTCACACTTCTTTTACTTCAGTGCATATGCAACCATTCAGGACAGGAGGACCCGTGTGAAGTCTTGCAGGTTCAGCATTGGCCTGTCATATTTAATGGTTGTAATTGCACATCGATTAGCCATATGTTGAAAATGCAGAATTCACAAAATTATGGGATTAAATAAAGGTTTAAAATGTGAAATACAACACAGAAGGAAGCCATTCTGCCATTCAAGCCAGTTTCTTAACTGAAGCCTTTTATTCCATTTTCATGTCTCTGTTCTTTCTGTGTATCCTTTAATATTACATCCAAACACTAATCCAATTTCCTATTAAATGTTATCAGGTACTGTGCTTCAATAATCATCTGACAAGGCTCCCATGTTCTTATAACCCTGGAACAAAAAATGGACTCTTCATAACTTTTCCAATAATACAGCTCATGTCTTTTTGTTACCAATTCATGAAATCTTGGAAACAATTTTCTGCTATTTATCCTCTGAAAACCAAATCTAATTTTGAAAGTATTAACTTTGTGGACAGTAGCTTTGAAGAGAAATGAAATCAAATAGCTATCTAAAAGTCACATACATAAGTTAACTCCCTACTGATATTATTTTTGCACAGCAAACTATTGACATTGATGTTGGAAGTGAAGACAACTAAAGATGGCTCAGCAAGCTTCTGGCTTTGTCAGTAGTCTGAAGGAGAAAAGTTGTTCATCTGCCAGGTACAAGTTTGTAACATCATTCATTTGGTTGCATTATACTGCCCAGAGCAGATGGAGTGTGAAGAATAAATAATCTTCTCCCTCCCCTGACCCGTTGAATTCCTTTTAGAAATAATTAGCTTCAAGGAAAGGCTCACAAATATTAAATCAGTATATCCAAACCAATCTGCAGAAGATGCCTTACAGAAAGTGGGCTGCATGCATCTTGATGCCACCATTAAAGTCTCTTTGGTAAATCTTGGATGTAATGGCATTAAAAAATGTGGCAGGAATTACTGAATACATGGTTGAAAAGGATCGCTTTCCTTCCCTGCCCAAATGTTAACGCATTTTAAATCTTGAACAGAAATTGCTCAAGATATCAAAGAGCAATGTCATCAAAACAAGAGGAAAAGAATGGGGAATGCAAAGTTAGCAATAAGTCTGATAAGATAAAGTTGACAAGGAAGGATTAATCAAAGTAAAAGCTTTACAAAGAGCCTACTACATACAACTCCTTTTGGGATTACACGATTCTGCTGCAAAAGCTGAATTCAAACCTACACTTTTGATTTCAATGCATCATATATTAAGGAAGAGTCCACTTTCCATTTAAAAACAACTCAAATACACTCTCAACAAGATGCTCAAGCTCACTGGAATAGTGATTTTCAAGCTCTTACATGCATCATCCACCTCCAAATATTGCTGCACTACTGAGAACTCTTGAGTAATAATGACTTACTCCAGAGAACCCTGTGACTTCAAGGTGGGTTCCCAGGAACATACTGCAGAAACTGATAAGTATCCAAGGTGCCTCTATTACAACCTTCCAAAGATAATAGCAAAATTGTAGAAATTTGTTGGTATGTAGCAGTATAAATAGTATACTAAACACTTAAGTCATGAATATCTCAGTGTCAGAGTTGGAAAGCACAGAATCAGGCCCTTTGGCCCATCCTGACTGTACTAATCCCACTTACCTGCAATAGGTTCACAGCCTTCTATGCTTTCGCGATTCAAATAGTTCTCCATGAGCTTCTTACATGTTGTGAGGGTATCTGCCTCTATCACCTCCCTAGGCAGTGCATTCCAGAGTCAATCACTCTGAAAAAATTCTCTCAGATCCTCTTCTAAACCTCTTACCTTAATCCTACATCCTCTTGTAGATTATCTCCACCATGGAAAAGATATCCTTACTATCTACTCCACTTGTAATTTTGTATACCTCCATCAGGTCACCAGTCAGCTTCCCCTCTGGTCCTGGGAAGACAACTACAGCCTATCCAATCTGTCCTTGTAAATGATATGC
This sequence comes from Pristis pectinata, assembly GCF_009764475.1. Classification (NCBI taxonomy): domain Eukaryota; kingdom Metazoa; phylum Chordata; class Chondrichthyes; order Rhinopristiformes; family Pristidae; genus Pristis; species Pristis pectinata. Next base: position 20,664,434 of record NC_067434.1, read on the forward strand.
TCCAATCCAGGTAACAGCTGGTGAATTTCCTCTGCATCCTCTACAGCACAATCACATCTTTTTAATAATGTGGTGACCAGAACTGCAAACAATATTCTAGTTACCTCTGTTCATCAACACTCCCTCAGGCACTACCATTTACTGTGTATGTCCTATCCTTGTCTGCCCTCCCAAAATGCAAGACCTTGCATTTGTCAGGATTATATTCCATCCGCTATTGTTCTGTCCAACTTTCAACTGGCTATATCATGCTCATAATTTCCCCGAGGCACATTATAGAGGGGGTTTTCTGTACAAGTGAGTGTATTTATGCCTTATGAGGTCTTGGAGCAGGAAAAATGCCATCTTCAAATATAATACACAATTCAAACACAGTTAAAATTGCTTTCAGGATTGGAAATAATCTAAATTGCCATAGTGCATATATATTTTTTAAATACTGGAAGTAACATAATATCTGTACTTAGCTTATAATGCACAATATATCATCCAGAAACACAAATAATCAAACTATAGAGATAAATATCGAGAGAAGAGAACCACCTTCTCAGTTATTTCTTTAATGGAGGCAACAGTTGTGACATCAAAATGTCCACTCCTCCTCTTGTAATCAATGAAGAGATAGTCTGCTACTCCTCGTTCAATGGCCTGCTGGGAAGCTTTCATAACCTCTGAAAAGAAAGGGGGTAGGAGAAATTAATACATGGAACAGCTTGGTCTTCAGACAAAATTATGTTTTAATACCAAACTGCTTATAATGTAATGTAGACTTCAACTAACAATGAGGTTTCACTGACATCTTCAGCAAGTGGGAATGCAAGATCTGAAAGATGGCTTCTAATGGAAGTGAAAATCTTAAATGATTCTTCCAAAAGAATACCACAAGCCTGGCAACTATTGCAAAGAGAAGGAAAAATCTGATATTTCAAAAAGCTGAAATAAAATTAAGGGCATAAAAAGTCAATGCCTGTAAGTGAACTAACCTTCCAGAAGCATCATTTGACATTACTATGTTGCTCACTATGAGGCCCTCCCAGCATGGTAAAACTTGTTGAGAATTATTTGTTACAATGTGATGGACAACTTTGATAGTATCCGTCTCCAGCAGAAGTTGTTTCCACAAGCGAGCGGTTTATAAACTTGAAGTGTTAATGGTTAATCATGCGATACAGGCTAACTTCCCTAGTAAGGGAGGCAGTTTCCTTCTCCAAGGACCTTAGTGAGCATAAGCAGGTGGAAGACAGTCGGCACCTCATTCCTGCTCTGTCATTAAATATGACCTTTGACCTCAGCACCAACCCCTTATCCCATGCTTCCCTTAAAATCATGTTGAATATTCTTAGCAACTCAAGTCTCCAGCCCTCTCAGGTAGATCATTCCAAAGATTCATTCCCCTCTGGATGAAGAAACCTTCTTCTCAATTCTGTCCTGAATGGTCAACTCCTTATTTTGAGACTATGATCCCAGGTTTTCGATACCACAACCAGGAGAAACATCAACTTTGCACCCCTTTTCTTAAGAATTAATAGTCAGGAATTAATATTTTGTATATTTAAATGAGATCATCTCTCATTCTTCTAAATTGAAGAGATTATTCGTCAAATCTGCTTAATCTCTCCTCATATGACACACTCTCCATCCCAGTTGACCATAGCAATGATTTTGTTTTTATTGATAGCAACTCAGAATTCTCAGAACTTCTCATAACAAAATTTAGCAAACCTTGAGGTTTCCAATCCAATAGATTAGCCATTGGTACTGTTGTATCATTAGTGCTGGCAAAGGGTTACATCTGAAATGCTTCTCCCTTTCAAATGTTGATGATTTATGTGCATTTCCTGTTTTAAACCATGGGACTATAAATTTTATCTGAAGACTGACTGCACTAGCTTCATGCAGTAATTAAATTCCCAACAAATCATAATGGACAATGATAGAAACAAGACATAAACAGCAAAGAAAAAAGAACAGCCAATTTAGAAAAAAATTGAAATGATTTGTGGGCTACCATCTGGACAAATGCTGTTAACATGCAAGTGCAGCAAGCAGTTGGGAAAACAAATGGTCTGTTAGCCTTTATTACAAAGGCATGATGTACAAGAAAAAGGAAGTCATTGTGCAATTATACAGGATTATGATGAGATTATATCTAGAGTACTTTGTACAGTTTGGGTCTTTTTACCCAAGGAATGATATACTTGCCTTACAGGGAATACAAAGATTCAGCAGCCTGATTCTAGGAATGAGAGAACTGGGAGAGATTGAGTAGAGTAGGCCTATATTCTCTTGAATTTAATCAAAGTGGTAGATGATCTACATTTAAACAAAATTCCTAAGATGATTGACTAGTTAGACATCATAGTTTCAAAATAAGGAATGGATGTTAGAACAGAGATGCATAGAAATCTCTTCACTGAAAGCTCCAAACTGTGAAGGGTTTTGAATTCTCTGCCCAAATGCTCTCTGTGGATGGTCAGTATTGAATACATTCAAGGGGAATATTAATAGATCAAAGGATATGAGAATAGAATGGAAAGATAGTGTTGAGGGATAAGATCAGTTGTGATCTCACTAAATGGGAAACAAGGCTTGAAAGGCAGAATGGCCTCCTAATCCCATATCATATGGTTGAAGGACACAAAACGTATCAACAACCTTCATCAGCAGAATGATGAATTTGGTGCAAAACAAAATAAAATAAAAAACCTACATAAATAGTGATTGATTGCAAGGAGTGAATCTAAGAGTATTACCTAATCTCACAGTTGGTTATAGCGCATCCTAACTATCTCCTAACTTCTGGTTGCCCACTCATTTTCTCTGTAACTAATTTGTGACAATACTTATACCTGACTGGCCTGACCACAATTTTTATACACTTTAAAAACTCAAAATACACAGTGATGCTGTAATATTTCCTGTATTCTTCATCAAGGCAAATGAAGATTGCAGTTTGCATGCAGGTGCGGCAAATGCTTAGATAAGTAACTGCTTTGTTAATTCTTCTTAGAAATAAGTTGTTAAGTACAAGCTAAGTCATACTACGAATGCAAACAATCTTGTTGAAATCATTTTTGCAATACAATGTATAGAGTGGGACTCTTAAATTGGCTACAAAAAAATTGTATAGTATTTTTCACATCAGATGAACTAAAAGGGCCTCCAGGTAATGAAGTTGTGCCTCAATACAGTTGTTTATTTCCCTTTTACTTAAAGCAGATTTTCCAGTAAATAATCATTCTTTCAAACAAAATCATATGATAGGATAGCAGGCGGCAATCTAGCCCATCAGGTCTTAACCAGCTGCTCTGCTAATCTCCCTTCAACTCTTGTAGCTTTTCATATTAAGGACTACTAAAGGCAACCTCCACATTATGGGGGGGGGGGGGGGTTGCATCCCTAGAAAGCGGTCCATATCGCATTTTTCTATAACGTGAAGACGCGTCATTTGTGCCATTGCATGTGTGGCAAGAAATGAGAGTTAAAAACAAAGCGTTCATTTACTTTTTGTTTTAAATTTTGTAACAGCAAATTTTATTCCACATCTCAAATTTTTGGTGGTGATTTGTGAATTGTGTAAGGGCAAATTTCTGTTAACCAAATGGCTGTAATGTGCGGATTGTCTGTACTTGCAACAAGCTATTAGGAATGTAGTACTGGTTGCTTGACAAGTTTTATCAGCATTACCTCTGTTTCTTTTTATAATTGGATATTATTATTGAATGTTTAGCCATTTTTCTGAATATAAAATCTACATCTGGTATTCTATGCTCTAAAGGAGATCCCAACAACTCCATTCTATTCACATGACTGTAATACCTTCGAGAACACAAGAGATTCTGCAGATGCTGGAATCTGGAGCAACACACACAAAATGCAGAAGCCAGGTCAGGGGAGAGGGAGGAGCACAGGCTGGCAGGTGATAGGTGAGTCCAGGTGAGAGAGGAATGTGGAATGATTGTGCTCCTCCCCCTCCCATCTTATTCTGGCTTCTGCCCTCTTCCTTTCCAGTCCTGATGAAGGGTCTCAACCCAAAATGTCGACTGTTTATTTCCCTCCATAGATGCTGCCTGGCCTGCTGAGTTCTTCCAGCATTTTGTGTGTGTTGATGCCTTCGAGAACATCTCCTCTGTATTATCTCTAAAGTCTTTGCATCTATTTAAAGTTTGGTGCTCAGTCTTGAATACTCTAACATGGTACATAAATTGCACATTTCCTCATGATTTATGCACTTTCTATTTATGAAGCACAGAACCCTATTTGCTTTGTTACTTTCACTGATATTTTAAGGTGGCAGGATTGGTTAGGAAATACAGTTAAATTTTTTTTTTAACCTAATTTTACAAATTAATCACTTTTGTCCTATAATCTCTTAAGGGAGAAACAATTATGAAAGATCAGTCAGATTTCAATAAGTCTCCAAAGTAAGCACAGAATGACAAGTACAAATCTTAACATTATGAACAATTTATTTAAACATACCTAATGGACATCTGCAGAACTTTCCAGCAGAATCTTTGACGAGCATATCCTTTACAACATCCACTAATGGTCCCAGGATAAGCACAGGTCTTGGGGAAGTGCATTCTATTTTCTGCACTCTTTGATATGCCAAACTTCCAGAATCTAGCAAAGAAAAATGAAATGTGACATCCACTTAACATCTAAACACAATGGCTGACAGACAAATCCTAACTGGATTTAGTAAATTAAGCAAAACTGCTTTTCTGAACATCTTGGGAATTAATGTAATAATTTTAACTCTTTAAAAAAAAGAACATTTGTCGCCAAATTTTACAAAAAAAACTTGTAAAGAATGGCTAATAACAGAACTAGACAAATAAAAGAAGATTAAGAGTTTGAGCAATTGCTAAAGAAATAGTTAAAAAGGTAAAAAATACAGAGATAACGGGTTTTCTTGCATTTCAGTGGAGGTCGTATGTTATAATAACCTCAAGGTACCCGATTGTATAATAGAGCTGAATTAGCCTGCACAGTTGAAAGAACAAATTACAAAACATTCTAGATTAATGATCACATTTTTGCTGGTGTCAATTCATGCTGCTTGCATGATGGGATTCTGTCAGTTTCCCCAATAATATAGCTGACACCCATTCTCAAAAACAGGAAAGGCTATTTGAAGATTTTATACAAAAAAAGAGCAACTGTTTATAGTTCAGATTTGCACGGGATTTCATACAGGGTGGAAAGCTGCCTCTGAAACCACTCAAAGTTCACATTGGTACTAACTTCATGGGTAAAATTAAGAATGAGGTCCTACAATGTGAATTCAGGGAGATAAGTAGCAGAATAAAGAGCAGGACCTCTAAGAATTACTTCTGATGCTACATACTAGTGAGATTGGTCATCTTCTAGAGGTGTGTAAAATCATGAGGGGCATGAGGAATCAAGAACTAGAGGGCATAGGCTTAAGGTGAGAGGGATAAGATTTAATAGGAGCTTGAGGGGCAACTTTTTTTTAGACAGAGGGCAGTACATATATGGAATGAGCTCCCAGAGGAAGTGGTTGAGGCAGGTGCAATAACAACTTTTAAAAGACAGTTGGACAGTTACATGGATAGGAAAGGTTTAGAGGGATATGGGCAAAAAAAAAAGCAGCTTGTGTCAAGATCAGAGAACTGAAAACAGGTAAAGCTCTACAAGAGTATAGAATGTGCAGGGAGACACTTAAAAATTTAGATCTGAAATTAGCTTGGTGGTAGGAAACAGAGGATGATGGTTGAGGGATTTCTTTTGGCACTTGGAAGCCTGGGAACAGTGGTATACTACAGAGATTGGTGTTGGAACCTTTCCTGTTTGTCATTATACATGAATGATCTGGAACACAGTACCTGAGAGGACTCACAATATACAAGTACTATTCAGATGAGCACGTAATCAAAATCTTGACAACCTCTGTAAACCATATACTTACATTGATCAATTAACTTGTCTGCTAATAGAATCCAACCTTTCATGCTCAGCTAATTTTACACTGATGCTAGCAAGAATGCTTTTTTTTGGATTGCAGTTATACTGTCGGTTTTGGGTTCATATGTAGTAGCTTCAAGGGACAGCAAGTCTTAAGCTAGTTCACAGGTGTATTAAATGCCAGTGGTCTAAGTACTGTCTCACAGTATTTTAGCAACAGAGTATAATTCCAATATGCTGTAAAACCTGGGTCAAGAAGAACTTATGGCTTTCCATATCTTCTGGATACCTTACAAATGCTATTAATTCCCAACATTTCAGAAAGCAGTTACTGCTATTGCTTTCCTACAATGATAATCTGTGCATATGACAATAAACTCGACTTTGACTGAAAATTTATTTTAACTAAGTCTACTCTTGACCAATTGTTCCCATAGAATGTTGATAATTTGAAGACAACATTTTGGAAATGCAAATACTGGAACAGACACAGATCTACCAAATCCCAAATATCAGTGCTTTTATTTTCATATGCCGAAAGCATTGTTTTATATTTCTACCATTTTCTACTTCTACACTAGATCTTTATTGAGTGAATGACTATTTGTATTCTGCTGGTACAAACATAGGGTTTAATAATGGATTCATCTATGTCGCCTTAAAACACAGAGGCATGTGAATTAGGAGCAGGATTAGGCCACTCAGTCCCTCAAGCTTGCTCTACCATTCAATAAGATCCTGGCTGTTCTGATTGTAATCTTCATTCCACATTCTTGTCTCTCTGCAGTAACATTTCACCCCTTGTTGATTAAGTACTTATTCCCCTCTGTTAAAAATATACAAAGACTCCACTTCCAACAACCCTTCGAGGAAGAGAATTCCAAAGACTCACAACATTCTGAGGAAAAAAAAATCACCTCTGCTCTGTCTTAAAAAGGTGACCCTTTATTTCTTCTTTTGAACAGTGATGTCTCATTCTTGACTCTCCCACAAGAGGAAACATTCTCCCCACATCCATCCTATCAACATCTGTGGGGATCTTGCATGTTTCAGTCCAAGTCCCCTCTCAGTCTTCTAAACTCCAGCAGATACAAGCACAGTTCGTCCAACCTTGCCTCATAAGATAACCTGCTCATTCCAGATAGTGGTCTACCAACGTTCTCTGAACTACTTCCAATGCATTAATACCTTGCCTTAAGGAGACCAATGCTGCGCACAGTACTCCCATTGTGGTCTTAACCAATACTCTGTTTAACTGAAACATAACTTCCATACTTTTGCATTCAATAACATTGTTAGCTTTTCTAAATTATTTGTATCACCTGCATATTAACCTGTTGTAAATCATGCTCTTGGATACCCAGACCCCTTCTGCACCTTGCACTTCTGCAATCTCTCATCAGTTAGATAACAAGCATAATTTCTTACCTCTGCCAAATGGACAATTTGACATTTTTTCACATTAAACTCCATTTGCCAGATCTTTGCCAATTCACTGATCCTTCCTAAATCTCTTTGTAACCTCCTTGTGTTCTCTTCACAACCCCCCGTCCTACCTATTCTTGTGTCAACAGTCCAACAAAAGCACTTGTTGATTCCTTTGAAACTGCTGGCCAGTGCCGAACCCAAAATAATCACAGATAGTTAACTAAAGCAGGTTTCATCGCCTTTCAGTTATTCGGGGAGCACAGCAACCAAAAGTCCCTTGGAAGCTGGACATTTCCAATCTTCCGTTAATTACCTTTTCAATCAAGCCATTTCATGCTCATTGAATTCGTTACTGAAGTAAGATTTCTTACTAAAATTGAACAAAATACCTTCCAACAAAGGGATAGAATCAGTGCTTATGGCGTCAAGGGCCAACATCTCCTTTCCATCTTTTGAATTATTCCGTTTATGTTTTTGCTTTCGCCGAAAGAATGATCTTCTGGCCGCTGCTGACAGAGTCTTAACAGAGCCATTTTCATCCTTGACCTCGGACATACTATGTCTTCTACAGAATTCCTGGTCCATCCTGGGAGAAATATACAGTTAATAGCCTCCCCTATAGAGTAATTATCTCGGCGAAGGTACACACATGCACTAATTATTTTTGAAGTTTAAACACTATTGCATGGATAAACAAAGCAGCAAATTTAAGAACAGCAAGCTGGAATAAATCACTACACTATTTGTATGAGTTTAGTGAGGACTGTGTGTGGATCAGGACACTGCAAGACATGTTCCTCTCCAGTGAAATGGACCATCTCTGATAGACAGTTAAGTCCAAGAAAATAGCCTAACTTAGCACTTCAGTGGGTGGAACATTTCAAGCCCTAGCACGTGATGCCATTTACAACCAGAGATCCCCACACTGTGCAGTATGTCATCCCATACTGGAGCTAGAAATGCTCAGCAAGTTGCTGCTTGAAGACTGGCTCAAGTTTAGCATAGGTGCAGTAGGTTCCAGAGAAGTGAGTGTGGGCAACTCACTGCTGCCAAGACCTTAGGTGAGAAATGGCAGCTCTGACTGTGCAAATTACCTTGGTATGAATTGGAGCATCAGCTTAGGGAATGTACTCAAGTACTAGATTTAAGACTCAGAGATGTTCTTCTACCGATGATGTAAACAGACAACTTTACAGAAAGTATTAAAGTCAGATGGCCTATTTTCCCCTTAATTGTTAAATTATAGTACGCACAATTATAAAATATAAATACCAAACAAGGTTTAACAAAATTCAAAGTTTTGATCTCAAATAATAACGGTAATTATGGAACATCCTTTGCAACAGTGCAATTAAGACCAGGACTATCTTCCACTCAATTTTTAAGCATGTCTCTTGCTGTAGTGTCCAATATTTAAGGATGACTTAGGACAATGTTTTGAAACATCATGACCTCTTCACAGTTTAACCTGAATGCTGCTGCGACCTACCTGTTGGTGCTACTTTTTGTCGTCCCAAATCAGGCACTTTTAAACAAGGAATATAACCTTTCCTTCATAGCCCCTTCCTCAGAATATTCCACTGAGTTAAGCCAAGCCAAATTTTGGGGAACATTTACTTAGATTACTTACATGCTCAGATCTGGAGTAGAATGAACCCACAACCTCCTGACATAAAAGCAAAAGAGTTACTTGTGTGCAATGTTTATTAAAAAAAAGTCTGTGGCAAAATGCAGCAGATTTCTCATTCTCCAAACTCAGTGAGTTTTGTTTTGTCATAAACATATTTATCCAGACTACCATTTCATCATTGGCTTCTTACATGTATTTGCTGGGGATATGTCCTCTTTCAAGTTTCTGAGCATTTTCATCCAATTGCCAAGCCATCCAGTAACCAAAATTTCCTTGTGGCAGAGTGTCATCAACATAAAGAATATCATCCTTCTTAAAACTCAGATCGTGTTCTACTTCTGCAACTCGATCATAAAGTGCTCTAGGAAACAATGCAGAGGAAAATCCTATGAAACGCAAACAAATGTTGCATTCCTTGAATCAATTAGGGTTTCCACAAAAAAAAAATCTTCATGTGTCCAAACTAAGTTAAATAATAATCTAAAAGCATTAGAAAACTGAAATATCAAACCTGTGCCAACAACATCAACAGTGTCTTTTAGAAAAAAAATTACCATATATTTGGATGAGGCAAAATACCTAATAAAAAAATGCACTCAATCTTTTCAACATCAAAAAGATGACATTAAATACTATCCTCTGTAATAAAAAATTATACCACATGCTTATAATTAATGAAAAAATAAACAAATATATCATATGCATCACTGATATTTATGGAATTCTACTATTAGACCACTGTAAATATTGCTATAGCTCAACCTTAATAATTTATTTTTATCCAAGTGTTGTATTTTGTTCATTGTCTCCGCATTATACAGAATTTTTCCCTACAGTGTTCATCTACTTGATGACTGTGCATAACGTTCAGTGATAACTTCAGATGATACCTGATATAGAATCCATCTCCTGCTTCATCTCTGATCTTGTTGAATTCCTCTATCTTATACTGAGCCTTCACAGAGATCGACTCTGTGGGCTTCAGCATTTCAACATAGGCCTGCTCTGCTGTTACATTTCGCATATCCATACCATTGTACTATAATAACAAGGAAAATGGCAATTAATAAAATCATGAAGTAAAATTTGCTCTATAATTACATTTTCACAAGCTTAGTTTTTCTGAAAAAGACAATATTTTGTCTTTTTGCCATTTCTAATTGAGTTGTACAAAGGTTGCTGAAATAAAGCTATAAAACCAAGTGGAAGAAAACTTCTACTATTTGAATACAATTGTTGTCCAGTTTCACTGCTTTATTCTTTGACAAAAAAGATGAGTAATTCCCTTGACTCGGTAACATTTGAACCAAAGACAAAAAAGTATAGTTTTAGATCTGATAATAACTTTAAATTCAGGTGAAAGTATACAGGAAAACAAATCACTGGAGAAAGACTATTGCAGTTTGTAACATAACCTGCAAAATGAGCTCAATAAATGAGGTTTGGTGTTTTCCAGCAAAATCTTTGAATGTTAGAAGCATGTTTCAGACAGTATGTTAAAAACAAGCTTTCCTTTTATCCTTTCACAATATCACATTAATGCAGGAGAAGAAAAATATATTCATCATACCACCTGAGACAAATGTAAGTGTGTAAGTTCTTACTGCCCTCCTGTGGACTGCATTGTTACCTGTATGTAATAGATATTTTAATATACAATTTAAATATTCATGCATAATTCAAAGATCTACTTATTTTTAGTTAAATATATCAAATAGTTCTTCATATCTGGCAGCTGTGGATACAGTATGGTCTGCAAAGCTTAAAAGTTAGGCATTTATGTGGTTTATTCAGCAAGTTACACTGGGGATGCAATGCCATTTGATACGTATGCAGAAAACAGCAATCTTTTTTGCCACTTGTGTGAATTGCCTGAGTGAATCTCTTTAGGAAATGGTTGCATGGGAACTTGGGTGACCTTTCCCCACCTGAGGGACAAAAGCACCTAACAAATGTGCGATGCCATGCCACGAAGAGGCAGCAGGGAGGTGCCAAGTAGGAACACTGAAGTACAACAGTAAACAATCTCCAAGCTGGTCCAGATCAATAACACAGGCAAAAAAAAAAAATTCTTGAATGAGCTTCACTTATAGAATATATATGACTCCTATATTCTTCAATCATCCAGTCTCCACATAGAAATTATAAAATTTCAATTGTATAGGAACTAATTGTGTGTCTTTATTAATGCAAGCCATGTGAAGGCTTGAAACCGATAGTACTTAAACACTTGCCCCAAGAAGTGAAGATAACCAAGCAAAAAATTGCAGCAAGCTTCAGGTTTGCAGATGTCCCTCTAAATATTAACAAGGACCCTCTAAACATTAAGCTATGAGGTGAAAAGTACACAAACAAAGAAACCTCTAAATATTTTTTGATTGGTGATATCGTGGAGATGAGGGAATTAACCAAACTTTCACAACCAACATAACAAATTAAGTGATAGCACTTAATTTCCATTTGGGAATGTACCAGAAACTGACTTCCCCACTGCCAAGTCAACAAATTATCTTTGCTTGTCCCAACTGATCTAAAGACAAAGAACCTACTTAATATTCTTCTGGAAAACAGAACTTCAAATGATATCTGTTCAAGAAACACGACTGCTAAAACAGAAGATTTGGAATAAAAGAGACTGAAATTTTTACTTGATACTATATTTTGTTTTAGTTACATCACTGACTCCTGGCAGGTTTAACTGATAAAACATTCATTGTTCCTTTCTCATGTAGCCCAATTCATTTCATCCAAAATTCTAAACAATTACCTACATTTCCAATTCTATAAACATTACAGTAAGCTTCTATTAGTGAAGCCATCTCACATCATGGAAATAACTCAAATGCTTGTAAGAAATGCAAGTTTCTAGCAACAGCAATGACCACACAATTTTTGGCAACAGTGATGGGATGAATGAACCCAGATACAGCCCGATTTCATTGCCGACCCTCATCTCCCCCTCAACCACCACCCTCCCTCATAACTTTCAAGAAAGTTGCATGAGGGCACATCCAAAATATAAAATGACAGTGGCTCCATTTTGTTTTTAGGAGATAATAAAGTGGACTGGTAGGTGTGTCCAGCAAGGAAAGTCAGGCCAGCTCTTCAACAAAAGAATCAAAACACTAAAGTTTTGCAGATGATAGAAAGAATACTTAAAATGTTCCCAACCATCTATTAATCTCTGGCTTAATGACTAGAGGAAAGGATTGCATTTATATGCCCACTTTCAGAGCATTTTATTGTCAAATAATTTTGAAGTGCTATAATTATTGGAAAGTAGGAAATGCAGCAGCCGATCGGCACACAGGAAGCTTACTGTAAAGTGATAGTAATGATAATCTACTTTACTGGTGCTGATTATGTCCAGGACACAAGGAGAAATGTCTTTGCTTCACTTTGAAATAACACGGCAGACCTTTTATATCCAGCTGGGACCTCAACTTAATGACTCATCTGAAAGCTGGAACAGCCGACAATACTTCACTGGAGTGTCAGCCTACATTTACATACTCAGATCTTTGGAGTGAAACCTAAACTCGCAACCTTCTGATTTAGAACCATGAGTGTTACCAACTGAGCCTGTGCTGGCATTGTGCAAACTGATGTAAATTATTACAGTAAGGGCTGCAATCAGAGTTCTTCTGACATCTTAGCTGACTACGTGAATGTATAAATAAGCCACAAAGACCAGAAGATCAGAACTTGAGTCTGTGCCTAGTTATGCGATACGAACTGGGGTAGATATAGGCCTTCTTTGGTGAAACAGTCTCATCCCTATATCTGTCAGTGACTCATCAGCAGAGGTCTGAAGACTGGATCACTCCTTGTGAAACCTGTTAAAATTTCACTTTAAACTTGTTTGTGAACTCCGTGCACAAATCTTAATTGCTGCAATTTTCCGAACATTATGGGCAATTAAAAAATTGAAGTTCACAGAATGTGAGCGCATCATTGATAAGGAGTACCGCTGGAATATTGATGTTACCTCCAGTAACTTATCTCCAGGTACCAGTCCATCAGGGCCTTTAGCTGGACTGTCATCTTCTACCTTTGCCACAAACACTCCATACAAATTCCCTCCACAAATTTGGATCCCCAGTTCCATCTGTGTCTTCTTCAGGAATAGAAATCTTGGCTCAAAAGTTTGATTGGTTGAATCAATAGACTTCCTGTTGAATTAAAAATAAGAAACATACCCATCTGTAGGTGAATCTTGATAAATACACAAGCATTTAACAAGGGGTTTATCAGATCATGGTGTTAATTTAAAATTGGTTATATCCTTTACCCATTCTTCAATTTGCATTCTTATTGGAGTCTTTAAGTTACTTTAAGAAAAGATTTTGGCCCAGTGATTCTCCTGTGAATTATTTACTTTCTCCTTGTAAATTTTCCTTCTCTCCTTCTCACTCTATGATAATGGCTCCTTACAGTATGCTTTAAAGACAGCATGCCTCAATAGTGGTCACTTTCATTGATTTTCCCTTCCTTTATTCAGGAGCATATGGCCTAATTGTACAGGAAAACTCTAATAATCCAGCATGCTTGGGACTTTGGCAGAGTTGGAATAGCAGATTTTTCAGATGTTATTCCGATTTGCACTCCAACACATTTTTAAATTCATATGTTACATGGCATTCTAATAAATTTTCCACTGAACCTGACAAGTATAAAGAGAGTCATAAGAGACTGCAGATGCTGGAATCTGGAGCAACACACCAGATACTGGAGGAACGCAGTGGTTCAGGCAGCATCAAATGGAGGAAAGTGGACAGTCGACGTTTCGGGTCTTCATCTGGACTATATAAAGGGAGCGTGGCAAACAGGACCCTGATAAGTTAAAAGTGAGCTTGAGCTAAAGGTGAGGCTGCAAACGTCACTGGGTGAGACAGATGCCGAAACATCAGGATTTCCGAAGTGTCAGGTAGCAGATTATTGAAGTTTTACTGTACTTTCTTACTGCTGCCACAGCTATGAACTCAGCATAGAAATGGTATCAAACCTGGGCCATCCCTGATGTGTGGATCTGCTCCTTGCTGGCAAAAAATTACCAAGCCATTGTGTCTGTGTAATAACAAATAAATCAACTTTTCTGGAAAGATTTTCCTTCCTTACTGATTTTTTTTTAATTTTTAGCCCTAAAGAATGTGCCCCATGGCTGTGCACAGAGGCAGTCTGGGACCAATAGTGCCGGTTACCTGGTCAAAAGGCAGTCCTTTGTGTGGGAATGGAAGCAAGATTCAGTCAGACAGGGTCAGTACTGACAAGCCTAGTTCAGCAATTATCCAACACTTACTTGTTACAAACATTCAAATATCTTGTGAGAGATCAGCTATATCAAGACTTGTGTTCCAGAGCAACATTATTGACCAGGGAATGTCTCCTGAATATTGAAACAGCTTTACCTATTTTCATCTTGAGGTTGCCTGAGTGAATCTAGGGACTTCTAATCACAGCAGAAAAATCTATGACAATGTATAGGGTAATCTTGACAAATTACAAATTCTTAACTGTAAAAACAAATCCAGATTTAAGTCCTTGACACCAAGGCACTTACTAAACATAATGTAACATTATTCATTGTATTTTGGGCAGCAGAAAATATTCACAATTCAATGCTGGATAAAATTATGGCAAGTAGGGCAGGCACGGTAGTGTAGTGGTTAGCGTAATGCTTTACAGCGTCAGCGACCCGGGTTCAAATCCAGCCACTGTCTGTAAGGGGTTTGTATGTTCTCCCAGTGTCTGTGCGGGTTTCCTCTGGGTGCTCTGGTTTCCTCCCATATTCCAAGGACGTATAGGTTAGGAAGTTGTGGGCATGCTACGTTGGTGCCGGAAGCATGGCAACACTTGCGGGCTGCCCCCCAAATCACTACGCAAAAAGACGTATTTCACTGTGTGTTTCGGTGTACATGTGACTAATAAAGATATCTTATCAATATTTTGAAAATTAATTCACATAAATAGGAACAGTTTTAAAGACATTGTTTATTTTGCTTCCACTATGTTAGAGGGATATGGGCTGAATTCAGGAAATTGGGACTAGCTGGGTGGGCACCATGGTTGGCATGGACTGGTTGGGCCAAAGGGCCCATATCCATGTTGTATTGCTCTATGACTCTATAAATGGAGTCATTCTATTCAAAGTTGCAGAACTGTTCTGTAGAAAATGTGGGTGGTCCATACAATGAGGCAGTGAGCAAATTACGTGGGAACTCAAAAACTCCACTTTTTGTATAGAATTAAAGATTTCTTCATTGTTACCACCTCACTGTACAGCCTGTGAAGAGGCTGTGTTTACAACTGACCTAATAGAGTTTCGTGGACTAGTCGTTGGGGTAGTTTGCTTCGACGGGGGTGTTATCGTCCCTTCATCCTGTTCACTCACAGCATCGATTATCGAGTGATTGTCAGGCGTTGTTGCTCCACTGTCGTGGGGAGTTGAATGATTACTTATCGGATCCAATCGAGAACTAGCAACACAGATCATACAATTAGGAAACGCATTACATACAGTTATTAAAAACCAGAAGAGCATTCAGAACAGCAAACTTATAAAGCTAGCTTGTGTTATCAATCAGATTTAATATGTCCAACATATTCTAATTGACGGATCAACAGCATGGCTGCAATGAAATGCAATCTTTGATAATTTGCCAACACTGATACACCTCATGGAAAAATTGGCAACTCTTTCCTTTGCTATTTAATATCAAAGGTTCAATATCAACTTGCAAACAAGAGAATCAGTCGAACGATACCAATTAATCTTTTAACTTTTAGAGATAAAATCAATATTCAATACTTCCTTAGATCCAAATATTTCTGACTAATTTTTGATAAAAATACCCTATTTTTTACTTATTCATAAGTGTAGGAGAGTCTAAAACTAGGGGCCATAGGTTTAAGGTGAGAGGGGAAAGATTTAAAGGGAGATCTAAGGGGCAAAATTTTTCCACACAGCAAGCTGCCAGAGAGATGGTAGAGGCATGTACAATTACAATGTTTATAAAACATTTGGATAGGTACATGGATAGGAAAGGTTTAGAGGAATATGACCTCAACACAGGCAAATGGGATTAGTTTAGAGAGGCGTGGACATTGGGTAGAAGGGCCTGCTTCCATGCTGTATAACTCTATGAATCTATGTAGCTGCTGGCAAAGCTGGTATTCATTGTTCGTATCTGATTGGTCCCGGCCATTTCAGAGGGCAGCTAATTGTCAACCACATTGGTGAACCTGGAACTGCCTGTAAAATTCAATCCGCCTGGATAAGAAAGGCAGATTTCCTTCTCTGAAGGACATCAGTGACCTAGATAGCTTTTTTTAAATTACTATTCAGTAGTTTTATGGTCACTGTAATTGATACTAATTATGATTCCAGATTTAGGGAAATTAAACTAATTTCAACTCACGCTTCTGAATTAGTTCAGGCCTCCGGTACCAGTCCAGTAATTGAGCCACAATGCGTCTGTACACAATATGTAAAACTGACGGATGTTAATAAATGTAAACAAACACATTTTACTGCAAATTTAAAGATGAGCCTAATTTCATTCAAAACTTTCATGGGTTAAAAGGGACTAAAGCTGTATGAAAAGGATTAATTTCCTAATGAAGGAAAACTTACCCTGCTGCTTTGGTCCTGTTAATAGCTCACAGGGACCAAAGTACTTATTTAGTCATGAAATGTTTAACTTATCAAGTTCAATTATTAGGAGTAACGTACCGAACTGATAAAAGAAATCAGTGTACATGTTCTAATTTGTACTTCTGCAGTCTCACCTGGAGCGTGAGTGGTTACCCAGCTGATACATGTGGGGGTTATATTGTGCCAAGATGGTGATAGTTTCGCATGGCTCTGTCTGTCCAATAATTAATCGAGCCTGTTGCTCAGTGGCATTCCTCAAATTAATACCGTTGTACTGTGAAAAGATATTAAGATATCACATTTACCTGTATATTGACAAACAAAAATGATTGCTTTTATAATTATTCTAATTGTTACGGACTCAGTGAAAGTCCCTTTAAGATAGAGAGTGTGTGTGTATGTGTGTGTGGGGCGTGCTTACGTCAATAGAAGATAAAGGACGTAATGACGTTGTTGAAGAAGGTCAGAAGAAGAAGAAGAAGGAGAGAGAGAGAGAAGGGAGAGAGACACCAGCCTGCTTGTTTTCTCTATCGATGGATGAGAAACAATAACTGTGTTTGCCACTGAAATCCATGTATGGAAGTTGGAAGTAATCCGGTGGAGTTCACTTTGTTGCTGACCTGTAGAAGGAAACAGGTATTTGTATGTGGACGACCACGGTTCGGATGCTTTTCGGGGTGAGGAAGTCACTACCGAGTAAACACTGAAGTGTCGTTTGGGTTCCATCGTGGAACATTTGGATTTCGTATGTACTCTCTCTATGTTTTTCTACATCTACATCTTATCTTCAGACAACGGTGGTTGTTGAAGAAGCCCTTGCTCATGTTTCACCTTATGGCTTGCGGAACTGAACTTTAAGAACCATTCCGGAACTGGGAGTTTTGGACTTTGTCACACACACACACACACACACGAAGAGTTTAGTTTTGGGGTTAACGTTCGAGGTTTAACATTTTTGAATTCTAACATACTAACATTTTTGCTTTTATTTTACGTATTATCATAAGTAGTGATTAATAAAATAGTTTTTAACACTGAATCATGCTCAGTGTGTTTCTTTTGTTGCTGGTTTGTGACATAATGTGGGAGTGGGGGAAGAGAGAGAAAGTGGGGGCAAGAGAAGAAAGCAGACACAAGGAAGCACGTAAAAGCAGAAGAAAGTGAGAGAAAATATCTTTGAGCAACTTTCATGAATTCAGGGTTCATAAAGCATTTTCCTGGCAATTAATTATCTTTTTATCTGAATCATGCTCCAAATCACAAACAATAAGGCTTAAAGTGATCCAGGAATCTATTTCTGTTGCTTTGTCAAAAATACTGAATATTGACCACAAACTCATTACATAATAACGTAGAAGCATTTATGTCCACCGTAACAGGAGATCTGTTCTCAGTCTCATTTTTTCTGTCATTAAAGCATAATTTCGACATTGCTTCCATTACTTACTCAAACTTTGCTGGGAACCATGATCTCTACATTCGGACTCAGAGGTTACAGTATTACATTGAGCCAAACTGGCACATTATTAGTATGAACACTGTGACAGCAGAATATATTTGGAAGATCAATTCTGGTAATTACTTCAGATCCTTGGCCATGAAGCTGTCAATGTCAGTTACACAGTGACTGTGTGACTGGAAGTATTAGAAGCAGCAAGTGCAACACACCTAGATTGCAGAATCTGACCAAGCTTTTTCCTGAAGCTGGGGGAAACTTTGAGGTTTAGAAAACAAAAGAATTGTACTGTAACTTAACAATCTCAACAATCACCAATCACATTTGGCATAGTAGTGCGGCTGCCTCATTACTCCAGTGATCTGGTTCAGTCTTGACTTTGGATGCTGTCTATGTGGAGTTTGTACATTCTCCCTGTGATTGTGTGGGTTTCCACTGGGTGCTCTGGTTTCCTCTCATTTCCCAAAGATATGCAAGTTGGTAGATTAATTAGCAACTTAAATAGCTTGTAGAATCAATGGGAATGTAGAGAAACTGGTTGCAGAAAAAACTGGGGTGGGAATTAGGACTGCTGTGTGAGCTGACATGGACCATGGGCTGAATGGCCTCCCTCTATGTTAGGAAATATGGTAATACATTAACTTCTTATCCCATTTACAATGAGCACCAAACCACAGTGTTTGACAATTAGTTTTTAAGCTTTAAAATAGCCGTTTGCAACCTGCAAATCAATCAGCGTATTGCTGCGGCCCTTGGGATAGCAGATACAAAACATTTTAGAAAAGGGAGACAGGTACTTAATTGCACGAGTCTAGCACACGTATCGTATCAAGAGCTGCAAGTACGGCCAATCGTGGCAAAAATATTGAGAGCCATTGCTTTTGAGGAATGCTGGTTGTTTTCGGAGACTGATCAAAAAGGACTCATTTGTCCCAAACACCTGGATGTGACAAGGGTTTTTCTGCACAGTAACTCAGTAAAATAACAAAGGAAAATAATACAATCCCATGCGTTGGTAAAGTTGAACCTGAAATATATGTGGACAAAGCACTTGTGGAAATGTGTGGATCTGAAGAGGTTATTTATAAATTCCAACTGGAATTAGAAGGCAATCAAATAATTTTGACTGCCTTCTTAGAGACCTTCATCTCAAGAAATACTGCAAAGCATGATTTTATGAATATAAAGAAGAGGTAAAGTGTAATGTCTAAATGAAGATCTCCTCTTTCAAAATCCCATAGTGAGTGGGTGATCTGGCCAGATGAAATTAAGGATTCTACATGGCAGCAAGAGTTTGCCTCAATCCCACATGCTGAGACGAGCCCAGTGAACAAAAGAGTAAGACACCTCTACCCAAAGTAATGCAAGCTGACCAAGATGGATTCAGTTGGATGCTAAATGTTCTGATTATACCCACTGTAAAATTTGAAGAAACATCAACTTATGCAAGAGATTTTTCCTTATTAACATTAGCTAACTACAAGAATTAGTCGTTCACATTTACCTCAAGTAATTGGTCACCGTATTCAAGTCCTGCTTGATGAGCGATGCTTCCACCAATTACCTTTGAAACAAAAATTCCTCCATTTTCTCCACTTACAATGGAGATTCCAAGGGGCTCAGCTCCTTTTTGTACTGTCACATGACGTGGTTCATGCAGGTAGGGCCTTTAAAATAAAATGATTTTATAAATGGTACAGTTGTTAAGATTCTGAGGATTTGATTCTAAATCAAGGCAAAAGAAATCCTGCACAGATTTTGTTTTTAAACTGAGCAAATTCAACAGGTACTAAAAATTTTGGATTTAATCTGTCCTAGATGGACACTCATGCATGCACTGCAAATAGGGCACAGAAGGGCAAGTGACCAACAGTTCTGTCACAGTGAGTGCACTGGACCCAAGTGGAAACTTGTACTGTCTAGGGTTCATCCACTTGTCAGCAGTATCAAACACTCTATAAAGAAATGTCAGCGAGTTGTATTCTGCCTCCAAAATTCATTCTACTGAAACAAATGGATCACTGCAACCAATGATCTGTGTAGTATATTTAGCAACACCAAATAGAAATTATTTTTTAGGCATAAAACATTTTCAGTGAGATCAATCTTAAATTTTATTAAGCACACATGCACATACAACATTACTAATGCAATAATGCATAGTCCCTGGAATATATTTTGTACTTGGTCAGGTTTCTTACAATTTGAGCACAAGACAAAGTGAATAGAATATATACTGCACAGCAGTAGCAGTCATTGTTGAAGGAAGTCACAGAGCTAAGATTGTCTTGTGGTGGTGTTATCTATCCTGACAGCAGCCAAAAAGGTAAAAAATATACAAGAAGAAATTTGAATTGCACCGGTTTCCAGTGCAATGATTTTTATCTGAGATTAATACATCCAAACCAACATTGCTGTATTCAAACTATGTCTGTGCCCCATAAAATATTAAAAAATAACTGAATGACAAGGGCAGCTGGAATTTCTTGCACATAAAATAATGTCTTATTCGACAATAAAGATCAGGAAGATTTTAACACTGCATGACTCCATTCCTTAAACAAATTTTGTAACACTGGTTCAAATTGAGTTGTAAGAAGTACATTGTGTGACAAAAATCTCAATCATCCAATCATGTAATTAACTTTAACAGGATACAAAGCTGCAGGGCTCTTTAAATGTTGTGCAGTGGCACAAGGGCACTGACCCAAAAGGTTCTTTCTCCACAGCCTCTGCCTAACTGGCTAAGCATTGCAAACATCCTACAGCATTTTGCTTTTGCACTAATATTGCTTTCTTAAATTCCTTTCTGGCAATCAGTATCTGTGCTAACCAATATGATGCAAATTATCAATGGTGACATCCTAGTGTTGCAAAATTAGGGAAAGAAATTTAGGACAAAATACAAGCATTTTGCTGTTAATTTCATTCTTCAATGGGATTGCCATTTCCATAAACATGTTAACAGTCTCCTGTAATAACAACTTCATATCTCACACATTCCTATCCTGACAACTTTTCCAAATATAAATACAAATAACATACACAGAGGTGTTTTCTTGGCTATCACTAAATTGTCCTTCTGCACAATATATGGCTATTCACTGCTTGAATTACGGGACAAACCTCAATCCTTTCTACAATTAGTAGTGAAATACTTAAGATTTTTGATGAAATGAAATGAATAAAAGTCATGTTATGTCAAATGTCATTGCACCACTTGCCATAACATGCCTTTTATTCATTACTTTTATTCATTTTTCAGTCACTGAAATTATTAATTAGCTGCTGTCAGGCAGACCAGGGCAACTCAAACAATTATCAACCTTGAAGGGATTAAAGCTGCCATGCAAGAGCTCCCAGATAAAAAAAAATGCAAATAATTAACAAATGAGAAATTACACATAAGAAAGGAAATGGAAAACTACAAACAGGAAAGCAGAAAGCAAGCTAATTTGTAACAGGCCAACCTCAGACTCCGTAGTGATGAAAATCGAGGCCTAGGAGTGAGAGGAATTCTCAGAAAGGACCTATTACGGAAAAGGTATCTAAAGAGGGTCAGAATTAAAGAAAAATAGTCGAAGAGAAAGTTACCAAGAAGTTTGAAAATGTGCTGCTTTAAGAGTACAAAACAGTGATAAAACTCCAAGTTTTTCCTAAATTAAAAACTGTTCAATAAATCAGCTGGTATCAACACAATTGTGAATTTAAGATTTGAGACCTGCTATTTGATCTTGTTTTGAGTAATAAAATTAACTCAAAGTTTAAGTACAATGGCTATCTCTAATAATTCTGCTTTACAGAATCACAACTTATATTGACAATATTACCATAGAATTGAAGCATTAATACAAAAATTTATTTAAACAAAACAAAAGATAAAGATATTTGCAACAGAATGTTTATAATTAGTCTGGTTTCATTTAGAGCAGTGCCATTTAAAATTTGGATTATTTGAATTATTGACATATTACAACTATTCCTGTGCATTCTATAACCATTCTACAAAATAAAATCATATTTATGGATCAATTCCTGCAATCTAGAAATATTGATAAAGTTCCAGGTATTTTGTTAGCTTGGATTAATGCATTTCCATGTGAAGTAACAATCCTAATGTTAACAATGTGGTCTGCTTTTTGGTAGTTCACAAAACTTGTAAGTACTTTGACCTGAGTCACAAGAGATTCTGCAGATGCTGGAATCTGGAGCAACACACATAAATGCTGGAGGAACTCAGCAGGTCAGGCAGCATCTATGGAGGGAAATAAACAGTTGACGTTTCAGGTCGAGACCCTTCATCAGGACTGGGTCACAGGTTTAAGGTGAGAGGAAGGAGTTTTAAAGGGGATCTGAGGGGTAAGTTTTTATTTTATACAGAAAGTGGTTGATATCTGGAACCTGCTGCCAGAGGAGATGGTAGAAGCATTGTTTAAGAAGCATTCAGACAAACACTTAAATAGGCAAGGCATATGGTCCTAATGAGGGCAAATGGGATTTTAGTTTAGATAGACAAAAGCTCAGCATGAAGTTCGTGGGCCAAAGGGCCCATTTCTGTGCTGTATGACTCTATCACTCTTATAACCAAAGTGACAGACCATTGTTGCTCTCTTCACTGCTACAATGATTGACTGAAAACGGACTGTTCAAGCTCTTTGTGTGAAGGAATCTGACAATACATAGACACAGTTGCAATTTGGTCTAAATTATATAATTTAAAGCAGATTTTCACTAATAGAGAAAATTATACAAATTATTCAAAGATTTAAATTTAAAAAGCATTTTAATTGTGTTTGCATCAGAATACTTGCTTTGACTTCATAACTCTACTTGCTAATCACTACATTTGGTTCAAATTTATGCATTTA